>NW_028317815.1:13164375-13517500 GCF_062004578.1 Staurois parvus
TAAGCAGGGAAAGACAGTGCCTGACTGTGGCCTTCTCCGGACGTATTGAGACTCTAGGGATGGATTAGCCACTCAGGGGCTCTATATGCGTCTTAAAAGAGTTCCAAGGGGAGGGCCACCAGGCAGTTAGGAAATCAGAAGACATAGGGACAGTCAGGAATAAAATAGCCATTTTAAGGGGGGATTGTAGTGGATTGTGATAAACAGTCCACGTTTTATTAGATGATCAGTAAAATGACAATTTTATAGTCTTGCTACTGTCTGTTTCTTGCTCCTTAAATTCCTTACTCTCTTAAGTAAACAATCAGATATAGGTTGACAGAACAATGATGATAATTAAGATGGCGCCTTCATCCGGAGTCTCACCCTTGGTGACTCATTAGGAGAAAAGTATTTTTTTTAATGTAAACAACCCCCATAAAAGGGAATGAGTCCTTTTTGGGGACAATGATTGGAAGATATCAACACGGATGGAAGAACACGCAGAAACCCAGTGGACTTTTCATCCAATCAATGTATATGCTTTGCCTGCATCATAAGCCCTATAAATGATACTGTTAGTTCCTCAATAAAACAGAATTTTAGGAAGTTGGCAAACTGCGAAGTGTCAGTGTCTTACTTCCACGTGCACGTATTCTCATATTAATTTGGCTCACTGGTAGATCACGGGAAATGGTCTGTAAGTGACCTAGTCCAAGACACTTGAACTTGGTGAATGAGAAGACCTTGGGGAGGTTTTGATTGCTGTCTGTGTCCTCAATAGGGAGAGCAACCCTCTCTATTTCTCCTGTTTACCATTATCAACAAAAGTGAAAGAAAATCTCACATTTTGTGTTCTCCCCAGAACAGAAATTAGAGAAAATCTTCCAATGGTGACATTAGTTCTGGTGACAACCAAAGATTCCCTCACTTTGGAGAGATTTCTTTTCACTTCCTGTTTTGGCTATGGGACAGGAAGTGAAGGGAAATCTGCCCAATGGGACACAGATGGGAAAAAAAAAACTGGCAGGGGTTATAACGCTCCCTTACTCTATCATCAATGTAAAAAAAGTTTACCTTTGGTTCTACTTTAAGTCTAGTAAATATAAGAACTTCATATCACTATTATGTAGTCTTCAATCAAGCCAGCAGGTGGGGATCAGTGTTTCAACTAATATCAGATGGTGGAGTTAGAGGTTTCTATCAGACAAAGACAGCAGCAAAGCAAGATGCCCTATTGTGCTGTCTCTTTACATAGCCTATAGCAGGGCTTAAAATTTCAAGCCCTGAACTACTAGCCAGGCCTTAAGAGTTACTCGCCACCAGTTGCCCCACCCAACCCTTACCCTTCCTCACCCCTAATTCCACCCCTACGCCCTCGTAAATTATTTCATGAAATTACACTGTTAAATGTTACCCACATTACATCAGGGTCCCCAGAGTCCCCTCACATTACATCAGCGTCCCCAGAGTTCTCCCACATTACATCACTGTCCCCAGAGTTCCCCCACATTACAGCACGGCCTCCAATGTCCCCCTAAACACTCCATCATACTTAGACCATGTACTGCATACAACCATAACCCCCCCATAATCTTTCACTCACAAAACCATAACTCTACCAAGCATATCCTACCTACTATCCAACCCAGCTGTACCTCAAATGTCCCATACTCTACCACTCATAATAACAACATAATCCTGAACCTGTCCAAACCACTCATACATGTATGTTTACATACAGACATATGTACATACACACACACAAACAGAGACACCTGTAAACACACACAGACATGTACATACACACACAGAAACATGTACACACATGCACAGAGACACGTGTACAGACACACACATACAGACACATGTATACACACACACAGACACATGTATACACACACAGACACATGTACAGACACACATACATGTACATACACACAGACACATGTATATACACAGAAATACACACGCACAGACACATGTACATACACACAGACACATGTACATACATACACAGACACATGTACACACAGACACATGTATGTATATACACACACGCACACAGACACATGTACACACACACATACATGTACATACATGCAGACATATGTACAGATACACACGTACATACACACAGACACATGTACATGCATACACAGAAACACACAAACACACAGATACATGTACATACATACACACATGGACAGAGACCTATAAAAAGTTGCTCATTACCTTCACTCACAGAGCTGGGTACTGCACTCTAGGGGGAGGCAGAGAACCAAGCACACACTCCTTCCTTTGCTTTCACTTTGCGGAACTATTGAGCAGTCTGACGGCTCCCAGTGACAGATTCGGCCCTGAGTTCCAAGCCTGCACAGCACAGCACAGCCATGCAAAGCAGTGTGCTTACAGTAAAGCACAAACACAGAACATCATGTAAAACGGCACACGCACACAGTTAACTCTTTGATCACCCCAGATGTTAACCCCTTCCTGCCCAGTGCCATTAGTACAGTGTCAGTGCTTATTATTAGCACTGATCACTGTATTGGTGTCACTGGGGATTTCAGTGACACCAAGTTAGTTCCTCCCAGTGTCAGAATGCCCACTGCAGTCCTGCAGTCCCGCTATTACTAGTGAAAAAAAAAAAAAGCCCAGTATATATACTGCCATTTTTGAATTCTATAACTTTCACGTAAACCAATTAATTGACACATATTGTGATTTTTTTTAGCAAAGACATGCAGCAGAATACATTTTGGCCTAAATTTATGCCGAAATTAGTTTTTTAACATTTTTTTACTGGACATGTTTAATAGCAAAAAGTATTTTTTCTCAAAATTTTCTGTCTTTTTTTTATAACGCAAAAAATAAAAAACTCACAGGCACTCAAATACCACCAAAAGAAAGCTCAATTTGTGGGGAAGAAAGGACGTAAATTTCATTTGGGTGCAGCATTGTATGACCGCGCAATTGTCAGTTGAAGTAACGCAGCGGCATAATGCACAAAATGGCCTGGTCAGGAAGGGGGGTAAATCATCTGGAGGGCAAGTGGTTAAACATGTATATACAAAAAAAAATGTATAAACTTAAAAAAAATTAAAATAAAATAAAACTGGCCCAAAACTTTATAGTTTCCTTTTTAACCACAGAAATTCTTATTTAAACCTATGATGCTATAAGGATTCATAGAAACCAGAGTTCTGTCCCTGTTACTATGGCAATGGTCCGCAGCTCACTGTGTATTTGGCAGGTATGAAAGTAATATAGATAATATTGTGAAATAATGCAAGTTGCAGTAAATCGTTTAATTAAAATCAACAAGCCAGATTAAACAGTTATATCTGAAAGCTACATTGAGACACATTATATTTCCATTGCTATGGAGAGAAAATAAAGAACAAATACACAAATCTCGTCTCAAAAATGATTAATGAGTCTATGAAAACAGAAAGATTGTGTTCCTCATCAGTCCTTTAGGGAACAGGTTATCAAGTGTATTGATCCACTACAGTTCAAGTTGTTACAACAGCCTTATGCGATCTCATACCCTCTTGGGTGTAAGGAGCTGTTCAATAAACAGTAAATCTTAGCTCCGATTTACCGTGTCCCTTTTGTTAAGAAATGTCTTTTCTGTGGGGATGTGATCTTGCCTTGTCTTGATTTAACTCCTGTGAGAACAATTTCTTCTCTAGTGAGCAGACCTATATAAATTTTACAGATGGCATTCACCTGCTATTTTACGGGAATTTTATTGGAGCACATTACAGCTCCTTTCTTTAACTATTATGGTTGTGGAAGGACTTGCTTCATAATCACATACTAAATATATAAAAGATGACATAGCCCAACAAAAAAATCCCTTTTTTCTTGGTGCCTTTTTTTTTTTAGACCTGTTCTTGGGATTATTTAGGTAATTCAGAAAATTGCATTGGTTAGACTGCATCAGCTCTAGTTTCTTAAATTCGGTGGAATGATTAAAATTTTTTGGTCAGTTTTCGAAAAGATGTTACTGATCAACTTGTTCATCTGATACCTTATTATTATTATTATACAGGATTTATATAGCGCCAACAGTTTGCTTAACACTTTACAATGTAATGGGAGACAATACAGCAACAATACAGTTCAATACAAGAGGGTTGGGAGGGCCCTGTTCCTTGGAGCTTACAATCGACAAAATATACAATACACAAGTACAATATACAAACTAGATATCTAGTTTTTGTTTTTGCTTACAAGTCAACAGACACAGTGAGAGTGTTTATGTACCTCTAACTTTTTACATTAGAAACATTGGATTCTAAAGTGTAAGTAATTAACCACTTGCCCTTCTGAGGATTTACCCTCCTTCCTGACCAGGCCATTTTTTGCAATACGGCGCTACGTTACTTTAACTGACAATTGCGTGGTCATGCAGCACTGCACCCAAATAAAATTTCCATCCTTTTTTTAACCACAAATAGAGCTTTCTTTTGGGGGGTATTTGATTGCCTGTGAGTTTTTAATTTTTTCCTCTATAAACAAAAAAGATCGACAATTTTGAAAAAAGCCCCAATATTTTTGACTTTTTGCTATTAAACATGTTCAGTAAAAAAATTAAAAAAATCAAATTTCATCATAAATTTAGGCCAAAATGTATTCTGCTATAATTGGTTAATTGGTTTACGTGAAATTTATAGCGTTTACAAATGGCGGTGTATATATACTGGAATTTTTTTTCTGTTACTAGTAATGGCAGCGATCAGCGACTTATAGCGGGACTGCAGCAGGAACTGACTTGGTGTCAATGACATCCCCAGTAGGTAATTCAGAAAATTGCATTGGTTAGACTGCATCAGCTCTAGTTTCTTAAATTTGGTGGAATATATAACATTTTTTGGTCAGTTTTCGAAAAGATGTTACTGATCAACTTGTTCATCTGATACCTTATTATTATTATTATTATTATACAGGATTTATATAGCGCCAACAGTTTTCTCAGCGCTTTACAATATAACGGGAGACAATACAGCAACAATACAGTTCAATGCTAAAGGGATAGGAGGGCCCTGCTCCTTGGAGCTTACAATAAATAATATCTAATTAATCTGGAATCTGCTATGTACACAATCCAGCCCTGTAAAACTTTCACATGATTTACATTGTATATTCCAGTGTCGGCTGTCAGTGGTTTTGTGTGGGCACGTCCCCTTTCCAGATCATCAGAACTGGAAGGTAGAGCAGTAGGGATTTGGTTCCACCGCTGCTATGGAATTTAGAAGGGTTTGAAATTTGCAGCTAAATTTGTGTGTTTTTTTCAAGCTACCCCTAATAGAAAAGTTTATGCCTCACTGGCCATTTCTTTGGCGGTTCTAATTTATTTGGGGGTTCATTGGTTTTTATTGTATGTTGATAGGGCCTTTATAAAACTGTCTTTTTTTCTGCAAGGCTTCCCTTAAAAAAAACAAGCTTTTGTTTTTTGGCAGGGGGTAGGGGGTTCTTTCTTTGGGGGGTTTCTTGATTTTATGTTGATAGGGTCTTTTCCCCAGCATGCTAATGTATCATTTAAAAAAAATGAAACACAAAAACAGTGACTACCTAAATCACCTTAACTGTTATTACTTACATTCACCACACCGTCTACCTCAATAGTAAATATAAAAAAAAAAGAACATACGCCAGTTAGGCCTATCATCCCTGATTAAAACTATCCAGTTGCTGGTCAATTTTACACTGATATATTGTCTGCAGTATCCAGTATAGTACAACCCCCTACCTGAACACATCTAAAAATGCAGCTCATTTGGGGGTATGGGAATCACAGGGAAAAAGCACTGTGCGATTTTCCGGCAGCTGCACTTTTAGAAAAGCAGGGATGGCAGCCCATTGGTCAAACCCATGTAGATGTGAACCAGATCTTAATTTGAGTTTGATATTGGCCAGCAGCAGGACAGTATTGCATCAGCCAAACAAGGACAACCTCAGTGAACTACTGGCCAATTTCTTCCTTCCAGTAAAAGTAGGTCTATTGTCACTTAATGGAAAAGTACTTGTGATTGATAAAAATACTTGAAAAAAACATTTTTTTCTCAAACTTAAATGATTAAGATTTGTATACTGCTGCTGTATGTAAGACAATCTAATTTTAAAAGAAGCATTCTGTAGTGAAATATGTACTGTTCTGTAACACCCTGTACAGCCTTAAGGCTCCACCAAGTATGTTATTTCTAGGTAAGTACTCTTCTATTATAAAATAACAAGACAATTCTGCATACATTGCCACCTAGGGGCACCCAGCCACAGAACAGGCCAGCACTCTCTCTATTTGGTCTATGGACTTCTTTTATTAATTCTTCATTTCTCTGCAGAGTCCCCCTCTCCTCATACATAGGGAATGATGAGTGAATGATGAGTTAATGATGGTATCTTTACTCTGCACAATTGTCTCACAGCCTGTACACACACATGAACATTTAGTACATATATATATACATATATATATATATATATATATATATATATATATATATAACAGTATTCCATGTAGCCGGCTCCCACTAGGATGGGAAGTGTTGACATTAGCCCAGGACTATGGGCGGCCAGCAGTCTCTGATTGGAGGATCGGTCCGTATATCTCTGGTACACACACTGGCACACTTGATCCTCCAGCTGTAACAGGGAGCAGGTTAGTGACCAAATGAGGCATGTCCAGTGATGTCTCCGCCTTCTACACAGCTGGAGCCAATCAATAGGTGGGGGTGTGCTCTGCTTGCAGGGTTGACTCTATGTGAGTAGGATGATCAGGGCCCATTGTGTATGAGATGGAAATGGTGTAGTGCTGGGAAGCCACCTGTCCTCATTTTTTGTTGGTTTATGGTGGTGGGTTATGATAATGGTGTGAAATATACAGCTACATTTAAAGATTTGTGTGAAAAAAAATTATGTTTTTTTTTCATTCACCAAACTCAAAATCTTGCAAAAACTGTAAAAACCCAAGCCATACCCCTAGATAAATATTTTGGAGGGTCTTAATGGAGGGGGAGGGATCTTTAGGGAGTAATCCAATTTAGTGGCCAGCACAAGGTGTCTGTAATGAATGCATGGTGTCGAAAAATTATACTTGGTTTAATTGTCCTCTCAAAGGCAAAATGCTCACTATTGTTTCTGGGTCCCACTAGGGGTACAATCAACATAAAATAAACACTCCCCTACCTTATACCTCAGTACCTAAAGTCAACTGAAATCTAGAAGGGCTTCTATTGCCCTTCATAAATCAATCTCATATCAAATAATAAAGATACAATCTAACCCAGAGAAGAGGGTAGGTATCTCACTGAACCCATAGCCTTTGCTGAAGAGGCTAAATGGGAATTTCAATTGTGTGATGGATCCTACTATAGTCTCATCAGTGGGTTAAAACTTTATTTCCATATTAATAGACCAAAACATTTCTCCTTCAGCACTTCTTAGTGGATGTATGGAGAATCTCTTTCCCTACTGATAGGGGTTACAAGTTCTTCTCCCCAGCACATGGCTCCTACTGTTGAATAGATCTTTTTTCCCATTAGCCCATATGCTTTGACTCTTTAACCCCACTATTCATTTGGCAGTATTTTATAGTCAGATTACACCCTGATGTATCTGACCCTATCCATGCCAGAACTTACTAAACAAACCTGGATGTGGAAACCAAATGATAATCTTTTAAGAGGTACATTATGCATGTTAGAGATTTCCAAAACAATGATTCATTTTATCTTGGATCACCAGGAAGACAATACTTATATGTCAATAAAATGAAAAGCTTTGAAGTGTGTCCCCTGAGGGTGCTTTATAAAGTATAGTGTGCGACTTGAAAAATCCTGCATGACCTAAATAAGGGATATTATACAGCAAATTACGCAACTAGAGACATCCCACAACAGACACCCAAAATCAAACACACTTCTCCAACTATCCAAGACCAGACAAACTTTACTACAGTTATTAAACCAAAAAACTATCTTAGAGGTTGCACACATAATTTGTTTAAGAAGCTGGTGATAAACCAGGGAAAGTATTAGCTAGAACACTCCATACAAAAAATGGAATAACATCTATTGCAAAGTTAAAACACCCGGAGGGATGGCTAACTTATCATTTGATGAAAATCAATAGCGTATTCCATACTTTCTACAACAAATTAAACAATACACCTGTGCAGTATGGGTTTATAATATTTATTGATTTACAAAGAACTTGGTATAAGTTATTATGCTATTAACTATGATAGTTTAAAGGTTATCATTTTTGTGTATGTATACAGTATATACAGGAGTTAGACAAAAAAATGGAAACACTACATGATTTGCAGGTGTGAAAGTATTGACATGTTTCTCGTTGAAAGTTTAAGTGATGTAACACTCTTTTGCTTCTGCTATGTGATGAGACACTTAACGAACATATGGTAAGCCTCACTTTCTTCATTCACTGCATGCGTTCTGAGGTACAGCATCAAAGGTTATGACTGCACATACAGGTTCTGGGAAAACTGATAAGCATAAGCACGATAGACATGGTCAACTGACCGAAAAAGAAAAAGGACATTACTCAGGATTGTGACCCAGACTAAGAAAAAAACTGCTGCAAAAGAACTGCAGAGCTCAATCTCAGTGAAGACTGAGCTCTTCACTTTTGCAGCAGTTGGTTTGTTATTTCGGGTCACAATCCTGCGTAATGTCCTTTTGTCTCTTTTGGTCAGTTGACCATGTTCTCCACACTTATGTTTATCAGATGGCATTTTCCTGCAAATTGTATATGCCGTCATAAACTTTGATACTGTACCTTGCAGCACAGCAAATAAAGTGGCCATTTCAATCACAGAGGCACTAGCTAAGTGGGCCCCAGTAATTTATGTTTATAAAGTGCAGTGCTAGATCATATAGTATAACATTTAAGAATTTACATATAAGTGCAAACAAAACATATACATCAGTGAAACAATAATTAAATAAAGTCCATACCGTGTAAAAAATAAGTGCTGGTGTAAATCCAGTATAATAATAATAATAAATCACAAACAATGTGACAAATTATGGCCCATATATGTGCCAGTGATACTACAAAACGCAAAACAGCAATTTATCCAGCTCCAATACAGTTCAAAAGGGATCCACTGAACACTCCACCACCACTGTGCACTGACCAGAATGCTACTGGTATAGTAGCAATGATCGATGGTCACTATTCACAATCCTGGGCTGGAGGTCCTCCAAAATGGCTGCTGCTCCAGATCAAGGACATCAGCACGTAGGCTCCACTCAATGCACTTAGTGCGCATGCATGTCCTCAGGAGTACGACCCAGTAATTTGCCCTCTTTGAAGCTCAGTGAGCTCTGACATGACTCTAGAAAAGTCATGACTGTAGCAGAACAACAATATACGAGGAGACAAGGTCTTAAACAGCAGGGGATATAACAGAGTTATTACAGAGGTTTGCACAGAGACCAGGTGAATGTTCGCTGATATGGATCCTGCGTGTATGGGATATGGCAGGAGACAGAATTCTTTTGTCTAACAGAAGCAGTAGGCATGGGTAGCATGGCTAAGGATCCTAGAGTAAGGCTATATTTGAGCAGAGCTAGAGACACTACTGTTATTTCCTCCCTGTTGCATTTGATAGGAGATTCTATAGTTTAGGTCCATGACATCCCTACAGAGCTTATGAATGTAATCCCTTGGCATACAATAGAAGAGGCAATTCAGAGTCTGAGAAAGTATGGGTGTGTGAGTGGATTGATTGCATACTCTCTTGTGGAAGCTCCTACTGTGCATGATAATTGGACAAGACCCGATATGGCTCTGTTTATTGCACACATGAGAAACAAGCTGCTGGCTTGTGCTCCTTCACACTTAAAAACTCAATTGTTTATGATGCTGAGTGATATTGATGCTAAGAAGGAAGAAGGCTCACAAGGATGCTGCTTTATTGGGATATTAGGAGAATTGGAGAGGGTTGAAGAATGGGTTTAAGAAATGAATGTAGATGAGAAAAAGCCTGCATGGAGACTGAGGATTACAAAAAGACAGTTGTTTCAGATGTTTTGCAGAGTAGTGTATGGATGTCAGACATTGATGGTGCTCTGAATGGTGATTTATTACAGCTTGTAAACAACTAAGGCAAAAAGGGAAACTGATATCCTGCCTACCCAAGAAGGTGGCAACCAGTGATGTGGAGGATGTCTCTGTATTTCCTTGTGCCCCTCCTGCTGAGGGAAAGCCAAATTTTTATGGGCCAGCAGCAGAGGAGTTAATGAAACAAAAAAATATATTTGGAAGCAAAGGGTGAGAAGTGCCCACTCCTCTGGACTGACAGGGGGGGTTGATCCTTTGTGCCACTGGTTAAGTTAAAGTGTTTCTAAACCCAGGACCCTTCATTCACTCTGTCTCGTCTCCCACAGTACACAGAACATGGAAGTGCAATTGTTTTAATAACAATTAGCCCTGGTTAAAGTTTGTGGGAGGAGATTTCTTTAGGAGGATGCATAAGTTCTGACCTCTGTCTGGGCAGTGCTGATTGGCCCTGTGCTGATCACATGCACTCTCCCAAGAAAAAAAAAACCTCTCTAGCAATACCCACCAAACTGAGCATGTGTAGTGTCTCCACACGATATGTCTTATCAGGAGACACTGGAATAATGGGAGGATCAGAGAAGTCAGGATCAAACAGAATTAACCCCTTAGGTTCCACAGTGAGTATAACAAACATGCTTTACTACATATACAGACTGATTTTACTGGTGTGGGTTTAGTAATACTTTAATATGCAGAAATCAGGGGATCGCTTCCCATATGTATCAGTGACAATATATTGGCAAGGACAACACAGGCCATAAAGAGTTACTGCATTTCTAGACACACTGGAGCTGAAGTGACTTTGTTTCATAGCATAAAAAGTAAAAAACATCAGAGAACAGGGGTAGTGGCAGGTGAAGGCCTGGGATGACAACACACATAGGCTCACAAGGTGTACTGTAGATTGAAAATTGGAAAATGCATAGGTTCTAGCTGAGCAACATGATAGCATACTAGGAATGTATATCTTGGGAGGGGGGACAATCTAAACCAAGGTGTGCATTCTTTTTTTGTTTCTGCAGTAAAATCTATCATCAGGGGAGATGCCAAGTGGATGTCAGTGTGCATCCCTCTGCCCAAACACCCCGTTAATCTCAAGCAGTTCTGCATACCTGGAGGACACTAAGAAGTGACTGACACAATATATGCCTTGCTGCATGTAGGAATATTCAGGTCTGCAGTGAACTCCTTTAACTCCTTATAGATGGAACTTATAGGATGACCATAGACCATAGACTATTGAGGTTTAAACAATGTGGCTCCACCACTTGCAGCAGCTGTCCCAGATATGGTGTCACTTGTAGAGACTATTTCTCAAACTGCTAGAGAATGGCATGTGGACACAGCAGATCCAGGTGCTGGGAACCCGACAGCTATGAGTGGTCGGGGTATTATGTGATCACTATGATTGGTCATAGCGATCACATGATTACAATGTAAACCAAACAGTCATGAATAGTGACCAATAATGACTGCTTGCTTAGTGTTGTGAAGCTGTGATTGGCTCACAGCTCTGACATGATACCTGGCTACCTGTACCATGTAATTAGCTGTAGCTGATCACTGCATGCCAACATTAACTAAGCGATCAGGAATGGGTTAACTAAAACTATTGCCTTTAACATTGACCTTCACTGTATAGGCAAAACACAGTGTAGAAAAAAAATCCTGACCACCTCTTAGTGTCACCATGGTGATAGTAAACTACTCTGATGAAAGCATATAAAAAGTATTTAAAAAATGTTTAAAAAATTGAACAAAAAAATTATTTAACTTTTTTTTGTTTGTTTTACATACTGTCTTTAGTCAGTATCCCTGAACACCGCCGCACCAGTCATATGATGACGCTGTACTGTACTGGTAACTGTTTGTATACAAATTTTTTTTAAAAAACATAAAATTTTTTAATTTCTTAATTTTCTGAAAAATTTGGACAAAAATTACAACTATAAAAAACTAATTTGGCCTCAAGAAATGATGAGGCTGTCAATACATCAGAACTGATCGGTTTTCAAATATATATGCCTTAATTTGAAGACTCTATAGCTTTCTCACAGACTAAATAATGTATACCGATCGGGGTTATTTTTGCCAAAAATTTAGCAGAATACATTTGGCCTAAATTTCTGCAGAAAAATTATCTATTTACAAATTTTTATAACAGATTTTTTTTTTCAAAATGTTTTGTATTTTTTTTTTTATGTACCAAAAAAAACTCTAACTGCTGATTGTTTATATAGCAAAAAATAAAAAAAACTTAGTGATGATTAATTACCACCAAATGAATCTCTATTTGCGTGAAAAAAATGATATAAATGTAATTTGGGTACAGTGTTGTATGACCGAGCAGATGCTAGTTAATGTAGCAGAGTGCTTCATAGCAAAAAATTCCCTGGTTATGAAGGGGATAAAACGTTTCAGGGGTCAAGTTAATAATCACAAACAAAAGATATCCCAAGGGGTGAGATGGCACTGAAAGAGAGAGATTGGCTATGATTATTCTTCCTTAGTATGGAGTGGCTCAGGCAGTGCAAATGCTGAGGAAGATGCCTAAAATCATTGAATGTGCATTCAACAAAACATTTGATAATATTGATGCTCTTACAGAAGAAGTCAGCCAAATGTGATTCGCAGTACTTCAAAACAGATCTGCTATTGATTTTATATTTTCTGCCAAAGGAGGGGCATGTGCCTTAATCGGGGATGAGTGTTGCTCTTATATTTCAGATAGCAGTGGAAACGTTGTCAGAGCTTCATTCTATCTCTAATAATGGAGTATTTGCTTGGCTTGGTCGATGGGGGCAACAAGTTGTTATGTATATTGCATGGTTTATTTTTTATCATTGGGAATTTTTATTATAGTTAAGATGCTTTTGCCTGTATTAGTAAATGTACAACATCTGCTTTTGATGTTTATGTCATAAGTTTCTTGTAAATCAAAGGATGGAATGTAGTACAAGTTTATAATAATTATTTGATTTACAAAGAATCTGGTACTAGCTTGTATGCTATTAACTATGATAGTTTAAAGGTAACAATTTCTGTGTATTTACATATATGCAGTATATGCATATGTCTGTATACTGGTTACTTCTGTATATGGCTACATCTATATACTGTGATATTTGTGACCTTACCACATATGGTGACTTTCCCTACCTCAAGACAATTAGAACTGGTTTAAACATTTTTTAACTACTTGCCCTTCGGACGATTTACCCCCCTTAGTGACCAGGCCATTTTTTGCTATTCGGCACTACCCAATGCTGTCTTGCAATGCTGTACCCAAATTAAATTTATGTTCTTTTTTCACACAAACAGAGCTTTCTTGTGGCGGTATTTGATCAACAATGGGTTTTTGTTTTTTGTGATATAAAAAACCCCCTGAAAATTAAAAAAGAAAATATTTTTTACTTTTGGTTATAAAGAAATCAAGTAAACTCAAAGTTAGTCATTATTATTATTATACAGGATTTATATAGTGCCAACAGTTTGCACAGCGCTTTACAATATAAGGGAGACAGTACAATTACAATACAATTACAATACATTTCTGTACAGAAGGAATAGGAGGGGGAGTCCTGGAGGCGAGCGTGGGAGGAGGTGATGAGGGAGCTAGAGAGGAGGATATCATGGGAGGAGCGGAGTGGGCGATTTGGGCGGTATCTGTGGATGAGGTTGGTGATGTAGCTAGGGGCAATGTTGTGGATGGCTTTGTAAGCTGTGGTTAGTATTTATACGTTGGGTTAGTGGAAGCCAGTGGAGGGATTGGCAGAGAGGGGCAGCAGTCGCTGATCTGTTGGTAAGGTGTATGAGTCCAGCAGCAGCATTTATAATAGTCTGAAGGGGGGATAGCCTGTGTAGACCAGTGAGGAGGGAGTTGCAGTAATCGAGGAGGGATATAACCAAGGCGTGGATAAGTTGTTTTGTGGTGTCATTGGTCAGGAAGGGGCAGATTTTGGAAATGTTCCGGAGGTTGAGGCGGCAGGATTTAGCCAGTGAGTGGATGTGGGGCCCAAAGGAGAGGTCAGAGTCTAGGATTATGCCTAGCACCCTGGCATGAGGGGAAGGACCAATGGTTGTGCTGTTGATCTTAATGGTAAAGTCATGAGAGGGGGATCAGGGAGGAGGAAATATTACAAGCTCAGTTTTTGAAAGATTGAGTTTAAGGTAGTGATGTGACATCCATGCTGATAGTCATAAATTTAGGCCAAAATGTATTCTGCTATATGTCTTTGGTAAAAAAAAAAATCCCAATACATGCATATTAGTTGGCTTCTGTGAAAGTTAAAGCATTTACAAACTATGGTATATACAGTATATTGGAATTTTCGCAGCTTTTACTTCTGACTGTCTATAACATTTCTTGAGGTGCTAAAAAGCCAGAGCAGCACATACTGAGAGGTATGTTGAGTCCATGGAACATTTTATTTTTTGCAAAAAAATTTTGAAAATGAAATTTTTTTTTTCTGCAAAAAGTTGTCACTTAAATGATATATTGCTCAAGCATGCCATGGGAATATGTAGAATAACACTCCAAAACACATTCTGCTACTTCTTCCGAGTATGGGGATACCACATGTAAGAGACTTTTTGGCAGCCTAGCTACATACAGGCCCCCAAAATCCAATTACCACCTCCAGGCTTTCAAACAACATATTTCCTCATATTACTTCCTCACTACGTATCACAGTTTTGGAGGCCCTAAAATGAAAGGATAGTACAAATATCCCCCAAATGACCCATTTTTGGAAAGTAGACACCCCGAGGAATTTGATAAGAGGCATGTGAGTACTTTGCAGATATCATTTTTGTCAAAGGGTTTTGAAAAGTATAAAAGAAAAGAAAAAATAAATTTTCATTTTCTTTCTTCATTTTCCATAAACTTGTGGCAACAAATGAGATCTGCAAAATACTCACCATGCCTCTTAAAAAATACCCTGGAGTGGGTTGAGGGGGGTGCTTCTGCTATCCTGGCATTTCAGGACCAACATTAGAAGCTTATGCCAGATATCATCCACATTTCTAACCACTTGAAGACCAAGCCTAGAAAATTACTTTGAACCCCCAAACATTATATTTTTTTTAAAAGCAGAGGCCCTAGAGAATAAAATGGTGGGTGTTGAAATTTTTATGTCACACAGTATTTGCACAGTGATTTTTCAACCGCATGTTTTTTGGAAAATATACACTTTTTAGAATTTGAATGCACAAAAACACAATATGTTGCCCAATTGTTTGATAAAATATAAAATATGATATTATGCCAAATAAATGGATACCAAACATGATATTTACATACCAGCACTGTACTATCACTTGGTGGCTTGCACAAGTAGCGTTCCGCAGCCACCAAGAATTCGAACACAGGCCTGTAGAGCCCATAGTGTCCTTCTGGATGTGCTTGCAAATCCTAATTGGCAGCCCACAGATACTGCAGCACCCGTACCTCCCTCATTCACTGCCCAACACGGAATTCAGGTGGAAACAGCAAATTTAACTACTCCTTTTGATTTTGATTTTTTTGAGCTGTTTTACATGGACAATTTGCATAATTTGATTGTGGGCCAAAGCAATTTATATGCACAACAATATATTGCTGCCAACCCAAATTCAACTCTTGCCAGACCATTCACATGGAAACCCATCACGGATTCCAAATTTTAAATTTTTTTGAGCCTAACCCTCAACATGGATATTAAAAAAAACAATGAGTTGCAATTATGTTGGTTCACAGACGCGATTCATCGTATGCCCATGTTCTCTGCTGCCATGCCCAGGAAAAGTTATGAGACGATAATGCACTTCATGCATTTTATTGATAACACACTCTGTTGTCCTCGGTTGACCCTGAACATGACTGACTCTACAAAACTTGACACCTCATAAACCACTGAAAATTCTGCCTGCTGACCAGAGACAGGAATGGCTGCATTCATCTCTATGGTCTAAGAAACCGGAAACTACAAGCATTTCATTCCTTTGGTTTTGCCGGATATAAACAGCGCCATTTTTAAATTGGGAAAGCATGTGATCACACTAATCTTAGTCTGATCAGTTGCATTAAAAGCAAAGGAGATATCTAGAGTCTAATAGACCCCAGGTTTCTCAGAAAAGAGTACCTGTCACTGCCTATTGCTATCATAAGGGATATTTACATTCACTGTGATAACAAAAAAGTGATAAAAAAAATTAAAGGGACAGTGTAAAAATTAAAAACAGCAAAATAAATAATAAAACAAAATGCAAAGCACTCCCGTCCCCCTTGTGCTTGTGCACAAAGGTGAATGCAACATTGGTCTCGTGGTGGTGTGTAAATAGCGATTGTCAGATCGAGGGTAGTAATTCTAGCACTAGACCTCCTGTGTAAATCTAAAGTGGTAACCTGTAAAGGCTTTTAAAGCATTACCTATGGATATAAAGAATGTATATAGTTTGTCGCCATTGCATGGGCATGTGCGATTTTAAAGCATGACATGTTTGGTATCTATTTACTCGGCATAACATCATCTTTTATACTTGACCAAAAATTGGGCAATATATTGTGCTTTTGTGTATTAAAAGTGTATTTTTTCCAAAACATTTGCGTTTGAAAAATCGCTGTGCAAATACTGTGTGGCATAAAAATTGCAACAACCACCATTTTATTTTCTAGGGCCTCCGCTTTAAAAATAACAAAACATTTTCTGGGTGGTTTAAAGTAATTTTCTAGCAAAAAATAATAATTTTTCATGTTAAAAAAAGGGTCAGAAAAGGTGGAGATATGTGGCATAAGCTTCCAATGTTGGGCATAAAATGCCAGGACACTTCAAACACCCTTCATATGACTCCTTTATGGAAAGTAGACACCTCAAGATATTTGCCGAGAGGCATGTTGAGTTCATGAAAGATTTTATTTTTGCCACAAGTTTTTGGAAAATTAATTTTTTTCATATATAACATTGTCACTTTAAATATATATTACTCACACATGCCATGGGTATATGTGGTATTACACCCCAAAACACATTCTGCTACTTCTTTAAAGTATGGGGATACCACATGTGAGAGATCTGGCCTAGCCACATCTAGCGACCTTCAGGCTTTGAAGGGTGGTATTTCCTCAGTATATTACCTGAATACCTATCACAGTTTCGGAGGCCGGGATAGTACAACACCCCCCCCAATGACCCCTCTTCAGAAAGTAGACACCATGGCTATTTGGTGAGAGGCATGTTGAGTCCATGGAAGATTTTATTTTTTGCCACCTGCCGAGCACTGGTTAAAGCGTAAAGGAGGAATTTTCATTCTCCCTTGACTCTCCTGTGAGGCTGCATGACCCCTGACCCTCTGCCTGGACAGTGCTGATTGGCCCTGTGCTGATCACATGCACCCCGCCCCCCAAAAAAAACTCTCTAGCAATACACACCAAACTAAGCATGAGCAGAGAGCCTCCTAGGGCACTCTAATATCAGCAGATGAATAAGGGAGTGTGGAATAAGGGGAGGATCAGAGAAGACAGGATCAAACAGCCTTTTTACACAATATGGAGAACTAACTCCATAGGTTCCACAGTGAGTATAACAAACATGCTTTACTGCATATGCAGACTGATTTTATTTTTGTGGGTTTAGTAACACTTTAATAAATAAAAGCTGGTCATTGTAAACACCCTGTCAGTTGTAAATGGTTTGTCTCAGCCCTCTACCTGCTACATTTGCAGGAGAGTTTGTTCTGTTGAAAAACAACAGACTTACTGACTGGATCACCAGATGAAAATAAAGGAAAGAAAACCTAAAAAAGAAAACAAATCCAGCCGCCACATCTAAGAATTTTTAAGCTGCAATATATTAAATGTTTGCTTTTGGGTTCAATACGGTTTTAATAAGGGACTTCCCTGTCATTTTATAGTTTCAACTCACATTGTTACTTCTAGGTACTCCTCTGTTATCAGACTTGGCATGCAAGATGGATTCCATACACCACCTAGAAAGAGTAAACAATAAACCATTACAGCACTCATGATAGCCTCAAAAACTGTGACTATAATAGTGCACAAATAATTATTATTCAAACTAGTACTACATATAATAAGGTAAATTGATATAAAAACAACCATTAACATAGAGTATATTTAAATATAGTACTTAAATCTTACAACATTGACTCACACTAAAAACAATGTTAAAGCCCCAAAATACAAGTGTGGAACTCTTTTGGGGGGGTTGAGAAATGACCTTCCCCAAACACTAAACCTGTTGCTAAACAAGTGTGTGTGTTTGATGATAAATTGAGCAGTGCTTCCACCCCGGACAAGGCCTCTGTGAACAGAGGGGATTCGTAATTTGGAAATAAACCAGTAATCTGATCAAAGTAATTGAGAGAAGAGGAACTACTGCAACCAGCATATAACATTAATCATAGGTAGATAGATGCATGCCAGTATAGAAATATTATAAGCTTTATATAAGAAAAGTTAATTAACAGCACATGCATCCAATGTACAAACAGGTATTATCAGTAAAGAGCCCAACAGGGGTCCTGGTAAAATTGTGCTGATATATTCGGTTATATAGTTTTAATAATTAAGATACCTCCAGATAAATGTTGCAGCAAAATTCAGTTGCAGGGGCCCCTGAGGATGATAGCGACATTAGTCTTTGTGTCAAAGACCTGAAGGCAAAATCTACAGTGATGAGGAGACCTCCAATCATTGTCCAACCAGCCGGGAATGCAGATTCTCACCAGCAGAAACTGTGGCACTGGAACTGAAAATCAAGCTATACACTCTGCATCTTAGTCCCTAGTAGTTTCTAATCTGGCATGCAAATGAACCTCAAATTAACAGAATTGGCTGTTGGATGCCTTACCTGGCTCTAGCCTATCCCCCTGACGACGTCATCAGTGACAAAACGCTTCAGTTGAATCCTTCGGGAGTGACATAATCATGTATGGCGATTGATTGGAGTATTGGAACGGATCCATGACAGCCCACAGAAACATTATACACAGGAATTACTTGACTCAATAAACTGACTTTGAACCAAGTATCTTGTAAGTGCTTATTTGTTGGATTTTTAGTAATTAATTGTACAAAGTATTACATTATGAGATTGCTCCCTATGTTTTCTGAGTAAAATTATGTTGGCCGGTCCAGAGTTGTGGTGGTTTATTGGCTGGGGGTTAGCGTTATTAACCCTAAAAGTGCTATTTGACGATTTGCTAGGACAGGAATGGTCATGGATATCTGGTAAGTGGCTGATTTTCTTCTGCTTTTAATCATGGAATGGTCATGGATATCTGGTAAGTGGCTGATTTTCTTCTGCTTTTAATCACAGTTAGATTGCATCTGCACAAGCACTGAGTTCCTTTTGTTGTGAGATTTCTGGAGGATCTATTCTTTGTTTGGAGGTTACTATTGATGATTTCAACAAGCAACATTGCACACCATACTTGCACATTGGATTTATGGGGCTATATTCTTTTTTTATAAATATTTTTCTCTTTGAGTTTATCATTTTCTGCATGTTATTGAGTCAGCTTTATGTGGCTTTTTGCTGATCACATCATGTTTATATTTGTTTAATTTATATTTTTCATAGGGAGTATTATAGCACTGCATAGTTATATATTTATTGTCTTTTGGGCTTAGTATGACAAGCTTTTTTTCGTGTTAGCAGCTACAGTAAGAGGGTATACCTAAAACTAGCTATTTAATCCTAGAACAGAAGGGTCAGAATTAGCTGAAATAACAGGGTTTACATATTATTTCTATTGTAATAAACAGGTTTACCTATTAATATACTGTAGGGTGACCACTACACACATATAGAAGCACAGGATTAACTGTCTGGCACTGTGAATGTGAGATAAAAACAATAAGAAAGAGAAGTCTGTCACAAGGATTTAGATACATGCTCAAGAAGCTATGTGCAGTTGCAGTTAAACTATCAGAACACAGGGATGCTTGACTAATAGTTTCTGCTTCAGGCCTGTGTAAAATACAGCAGCAACAGCAGCTCTCTTGTGTATAAAGTCACGTGGCTACGTTCTGTGTGTCTCCTTCCTGGAAACTCCCCTTTATATACCATCACAGTCCTCTAACTGGGGTTTCTGACCTAACTAACAGTGACAGAAAGTATCTGTCTGTTACCAACTAACACTGTGGTAATTAATAAGAAAAGCTATTTACAAATACAGACAGTAGAGGACAACATATCCCTACACAAGTGTTACAGTGAAAAAATCAGGACCAGTACTGCTCCAGACTAATTCTTTTCACTCACTTTCATATACTCTCGGGGCGGAATTTGGATTATCTGGATGACCTGTCAGCGTTGCAGAGTTACAACACCCAGCACAGGTTATAGCACAATTTTATGTGAGTATAATAACATTTTATGATCAGTTTGCATAATAAAGAGCTGTCCCCTTTATGACACTGTGGAATCTTATGTGAGCATTACCAAAGTGAGATTAGAGTGTAGAGAAGAAAGAAAACTGGCAGTAATATGCTGGCTGACCCACTTATCAAATTAAGGGGTCCTTACCATATGGTGAGGAGGCCATCATAAGGGCAACTTTTGGGAGTGTGCGTGGGTAGAAGATTATCAATTGATACAGCTGTGATCTCTTTTCTTCATCATTTAGGACAACTGGTCCACATTATAACACAGACCAGCTTTCACACTGTTTATTGGACACTGGACACAACTTTTTAATTAAGGTATTACACCTTTTCTTTCTTGTATTTGTCACTGTAGCATTTGCATTTATGGTCTTTAGCACATTCCTAGAATTAGTCATTAATGGATTTTTGTACTTAGCATGGTCCAAATGGGTTAATTTAAACACTCTTCAGACATTACCTCATATTTATAAGGTTTATCATGTAAATGTATTAACCATTACTGTTTCTTGATGTTCAGACGATCTGGGGGTGATGTACTGTGTCATATTTCTTCTATAGTTTATTTGCTTCTCTTACATATCTATATCTTGTGATAATCATCTACATATTCCAAGGGTTAACTCAGTGAAAGCATGTAGGCGTAGGTTACTTTATTTATATTCCTACTTTCAGTCCTTTAAGCTGTTCTTACTTTGCCAAAGGCTGTTGCATGAATTTCATTATAGTGGTTTATCACCATCAATAGAAGTAGTGTTGTTGGGTCTCCAAGGTTAGTACTAACTTAAGTTGTGCATTACATGTCACATATAGTATTTATCCAGCACTACTATCAAACAGACTGAATTTAAGACAGTGGCATTAAATGTTTAACTTAGAGAAATATTTCATATCAAATGGCCCATGTCAGTTAAACTAATTTCGCTAAATTCAAATACTTTATCAATCACTATATGTACCTAGTAGAGGTTAAATGCTGGTATGCTAGAAAAATGTTGAACTGTGCTGCCTAATAAGTCCTTTAAGGGTACTTGAGAGTGTATGATATGGATTTAAAAATATTTAAAGCCAAATTCACATTGAAATGGATCAAAAAAACATTCACAGAGACAGACTATAAAGAAACCCATAAACGAGAAATTAGTCAACCAATCTGCTGCATGGTTGATGTTTGAATCTAGTAATAATCATTTGGTTGTCCAGAAAGAAAACAAAGATCTAGCCACTGATCAATTGAAATACCATGTTAGAAAGCCTTTTCTGATCACCCTTGAAAAACTGCTGGTGCCAGCTTCCAACCTTCTGCTTCTTTCCGCTCCCCATACTAATGACATAATCTTGTTATGTCTGGCTGAGAAAACACATTTATGGAGTTTTCCATAGCTTTCTGAAGCCTCTTAGCCTGGCCCGAGGGGGCTCAGATCATTCTTGTACTGTTGATTGTCCTTTAAAATCTATGGTCACCCTGACTAACAAATCCAAACCAATGCTGACTGTGAAGAAAATAATCGGACTGTGATTGATGGACACAGACTGACAAACATTGAGAAACACTGATTATAACTAAGGATAGGGTTCAGGTTCATTGCTATCATGGGTTAAAAAAAATCACAGTCCAAGGGAATGTATGTGGATATTCAGCTGGGAGAATTTCTTCTCTTTGGCTGTGGCTATTATGCTTAGAACAATAAAGAGGCCTCCTCAGTATAAAAGGAGGCACAGAGCAACCACAGTGGTAGTGTTGGGAAAAGATAGGGAAAGCTGCATAAGGAGAGATTAGGGTAATTTAGAAACATGGCGCTTCAAAGACCGCCTCTCTGCTGTATGGTATTTTTCAAAAGCATTCATTCATTGGTACATTCCCCTCATGGCAGTGCCTGGTTTGACGTGCCTGCTTGACAATAGTTTGCCTATTAGCACAAAAAAAATGGCAAAACTCTACTAACATAATTTGCTCCTTGTATACTTCAATGGGGTTCACTTAATTTCACACAGGATTTGCCAAACACTTGGCAAATTGAACCCAGGCAGATTTGCTCTTCCCTAATTACGACAGATGAACACCGACTCTTATGGATAGCTGACATGTAGGGGTGAATCTTCACATATGCAAAGCCACTTTCACATATACCCTACTGTGTATAAACTGTTTCAACATTTATTGAATGTACTATCCTACCCAAGTGTTTTTTTCCTTGTGCTAGGTATAAGTTATTCTTGCCAACTGACATTTTTTTTATCTGACATGTAGGGTTGATTCTTCACATATGTAAAGCCACTTTCACATATGCACTATATAAACTGTTTAAACAGGTTAATTTATTATCCAACGTACCATGCTACTCTACCCAAGTGCATTTTTCCTTGTGCTCGTTTTAAGTTATTCTTAGCAACCAAACTTTTTTCCCATTTGCCGGATTGTCAACAGACACAATGGGGGGGTCTTCTGCTTCCCTGAACAAGTCTGATATATATATATATATATATATATATATATATATATATATATATATATATATATGTGCCTGACCACTATTGGGGGGCCTACAGGCAGCCTTGCTGTACTTGGCCTAGGCCATATTACAAGGACTAGTGCAGAATGTCACATCAGGGTCTCCTCTGTACTGGAACATCATAGTATATGCTATATCCTGCAAATAGGTGGCAGTCAAGGGGCTAAGCAGAGCAGTATTTTCAGTTTGCTGGAGAAGAGCATGGTGGCAGAGCAGCAAGACTGACATGGTAGACTGGTCCCAAGCCCACTGATAACCTATACACATCCCTATGTGTTTATAAAGAAACAGCAGGCAGAGGGCTGTGGCACAGCTGGTAGAAGCTGGCAGAGGTCTATGGAGCAGCAGAGGAACTGGCTGTATACATTGGTTGATTTAGAGAAGAAACAAGTAGAAGCTGACAAGGGCCTGTACTGTATCATATATGTATCTGCATACAATGCACAGTGGGGGCATGATATTATATATAAGGTCTGGCTCACAAAAGATGCATCAGGACTGCACTAGTATCATTGCACCAGCACTGTTTTCTCTCAGCGCAAACCAGCAGCCATGCATTAAAAATGGCTGTGAGTGTGAATAAGCCCTAAATGTCAGCATTGTGTATAATGTACATAGGATGTGTGATGTGGGCATAGTATAACCTGCATACTTTATATTTGCCTATAATCACACTATGATACACACCAAAAGGCACAATATAGTCTCTAATAGTGCTTGTGAGCATGGTATAACCGTATAACCCTGAGACAGCTATACCTGCTGGCACAGGAAAGGCCATGCCTGGCGCCTCTGCTAGCAGCATAGTTACCAAAAGAATGGGCAGCTGTGCGCATAGTTTATATGGTGTGACCCTATTAGCATCCTAGTAATATGTATTGTATATATAGAAGTCTGCATTTGATACAAATAGCCCAATTTGGGCATGATATGATGTACGAGTGTGGGCACAGAATACAATCTATATGGGATTTGTATAGGATGTGTACAGCTGGAGCAGTCTGGACATGGCCCCAATGTCGAATCAGAGAAGTTTGGTCACACTGTAGCAGCACAGTGGCTTCTCCTTTTTGGCCTCAGGACACTTAGTACTTAGCAATCTCCTCTTTACTCACAAGGCAAGTGCTACAAAAAAAAAGGTTTGCATGCGGCTTGAACATGAGGCAGTAGAGAAGGAGTGGACTAATAAAAAATACACAGTGAGCGCTCTTAAGAAAAAAGCAGCTGAACATTCAAGGAATCCACATAAAAACCTTGTAAACACAACATAAATATAAAATGCAGCGCTAGATGTCAATAGGGGTGTCAATAAATGTTAATAATAATAAGAATCAATAATAAAAGGTAAAACATCTGATCACAAGCTGTATAGAAACTCGAGTCCTTATTAACCTCCCTGGCGGTATGATTATTTCAGATTTTTGGTGCTGAAAGCGGTACCATTTTTTTGCATGGAAATATGTATTTTTTTTATTGTAGGCTATAATTTTTAGGAAAAACTCACTGAAATCTGTCCGAACAAGAGTCTAGTAAACATCCCAGGTATGATAAAATTTGAAACACAAAATCATAAATTATAATTTAATAAATAATCATAAAAATAATATAAAAATAATAAAAAAATTTAATTCAATAATATAATCAAACCAAAAACACTGAAATGTGAAATAGAGCGCCAAGTTCGCACATTGCTGAGCTCAGTCGCAAAATCGTTTTCAGTTTCTGATGACGAATTTCCCCCACGAATCATTATCACTCAATTCTGTAAGTGGTTCTGATTTACTATCGCTGTTCTCTAGCTGATCTAAACCGCTTTTGACCTAAAGGGACACTTTTTGGACGCCATGGACATTTCTCAGTTTCCAGGCAGAAAGAACAGACAAAATGCAGGCAGGGCGCAGGACAAAGCACTAGGGACAATATGTATGTGAAATAGGTTGAAACAGCAATGTTTTGCTGTGTAAAATGAAAAAAAAAAAAAATGACATTTTTTAAAATTTTTAAATTTCCCGCCGCCGGCGGCGGCGGCGGCGCCCGTACGTCCCGACGTTACAGGGACAGGACACAGAAGCCGGATGCCGGCATCGGCCGGAGGAGATGGCCGGGGACGCTGCAGGGGACACATCGTGGGAGCGCAGGGTAAGGTAAGTGAAGAACACATGCCGGAGCAGTGCCGCATGGTATTCCCGAGTGTAGCTCGGGGTTACCGCTTTTGGTACTGAAATGTTACCCCGAGCTACACTCGGGAATACCGCCAAGGAGGTTAAGGTGCTCCTGATGTTCCCAGTGCATATGGTATAAATGCGCACTAACCAGAGGCGTATTAAAAATACACGGTGTATCAATATCGTGAGGATCCCCCTCTCTCTCTGGTCAGGGTATGGGCAGGAACTGTAGATGATGAAAAAGAAATGCCCTCGTATGGTAAAGATGGATCCAGAGCGCCAGAGGTCCCCTTTAAGGGATGTGTGGGTGAGAGATCCTGGGTTACAGGTCGTTCCCCTCTCTGGGATAAATGGATGGATCACAGCAGGGCTCTGAAAATTAAAAGCTCCTCACGGGAGACTGAGGGAAGTACTCATAGTGTAGTAATTTATACAAAAATTTATTATCATAAAAGCAATGAGCACAGAAGCAAATAGCAAGTCACAGCAGCGTCAGATAAACAAGTGACTGACCATACAGATTCAAAGATGGCCACCGGGCCTCCACGCGGCACCGGCGGCGCGATGTCACGACGTCCTGGGCTCCAACTAACGCGTTTCGTGCCCTCAGAGGTAGAGACAAGGCTTACCGGATCCATCTTTACCATACGAGCGCATTTCTTCTTCGTCATCTACAGTTCCTGTCCATACCCTGACCAGAGAGAGGGGGGATCCTCATGATATTGATACACCGCGTATTTTTAATACGCCTCTGGTTAGTGTGCATTTATACCATATGCACTGGGAACATTAGGAGCACATTAATAAGGACTCGCATTTCTATACAGCTTGTGATCAGATGTTTTACCTTTTATTACTGATTCTTATTATTATTAACATTTATTGACACCCCTATTGACATCTAGGGCTGCATTTTATATTTAAGTAGAGAAGGAGTGGTTCTCAGGTGTCAGCGAGTGTACCTTCCCTGGGTGGAGGATGTTAGGATATACTGGGCCCTATGATTTCTGCTGGTGGCACTGTATATGCCCCTGATAGTTTAGATTTAGGAACCACATGTTACACTGGTGCCTTGATACTGCAGTGTGGCTTCACCTGTATATGAATGCAAAAGAAGACATTGTTTTACAATAAATGTTAAGAGACTTTCATTAGGTAAATCCTTGTATTGTTCTGCCCTTCCCATTTGCACCTTTACTGCTCTATTTATAAATTGATATAGGGTGCTCCCATTTTTATGCTATAAATACACTATATTGTCAAAGGTATTGGGACATCCCTCCAAATCATTGGATTCAGGTGTTCCAATCACCTCCATGGCCACTGGTGTATAAAATCAAGCATCTAGGCATGCAGACTGATTCTACAAACATTTGTGAGAGAATGAGTCACTCTTAGTGAATTCAAGCGTGGTACCATGATAGGTTGCCATCCGTGAAATTTCCTTGCTACTAAATATTCCAAGGTCAACTGTTAGTGGTATTATAACACAGTGGAAGCAACTGGGAACAAGAGCAACTCAGCCACGAAGTGGTAGGCCAAGTACAATGACAGAGCGGGATCAGCACATCTGAAGCGCACAATGCACAGAAGTTGCCAACTATCTGAAGAGTCAATAGCTAAAGACCTCCAAACTTCATGTGGCCTTCAGATTAGAACAACAACAGTGCGTAGAGAGCTTCATGGAATGGGTTTCCATGGCCAAGCATCTGCATCTAAGCCTTACATCACCAAGTGCAATGCAAAGTGTCGGATGCAGTGGTGTAAAGCACGCTGCCACTGGACTCCAGAGCAGAGGAAACGTGGTTTCCTAGAGTGTATTTATTATTGCATCAACTAAAGTTTTGTAAGTTATATTATTAACCTTACTTTCATGTAATGAGCTAAACAAAAGTTCTAAAAAACTTAGTTTTATCAAAAGTTTGGAAATTGTTCTTGTGTTCATTGAGATATTGATTAAAATCTTACTTTGCAAAAGGGGTGTACTACTCGTTTATACTGAACACTGAGCACATATATATATATATATATATATATATATATATATATATCACAAAGCTATTGCAACAATAACTTGGTCAACATCTGACTAGAATGAGTGTTCTATAATCGCAACAAACCATTCATTGTTCTCATTCTTGTAACATGACTCAGAACTTTGTCAGTGCTTTTTGAAAGCCCTTTATTTTTGTTGAAATCACAAGACAAGTGTGTGGAGTTTCCAAAACAACATTAAAAACAAAGAAGATACATTGTATATCATTCACGGTCACGTGTCAACCAGAGCTTCCAGCTATAAGAAAGATTTAATAATTCTTCCAGATGGAAATAAAATGTATGCAGTTTTAGGTATGTAGTATTTTTGCATAATTGTAGGTCTTATTGATATTTAGGCCCATCTTCAACCAAAATGTTTAGTTTTTTTGTTTTTTTTTTAGTTCTAGATAGAGTCGGGAAGGGTGAGAACCTCTGACATGTTATTATTGCTGTGTCCCAGTCGGGGAGATTCCTCCTCAAGCTAGGTTTACACCTATGCAGGTTGTGTTTGAGCCGTTTCTGAGTTGCGTTTCTGCACCTGCATTTTTTATGTGTTTTGAGGTTTTTAATTTAAATTTTTTAATTTTTTCTTGTTGCTAGGCAGATTTAAAACATGAAACGCAAAACACAGCAAAAACACAGCAAAAACGCAGCAAAATTGCACTACATGCTTTTCTGCAGCATTTCCATTGAAGTCTATAGAATCAAAAACTCAACTTTTTGCATTAAAAAAAGTCCCTGACCCTTTCCAAAAAACGCACTGGTTGAAAATGCGGAGATGTGAACATGTCCCATAGGAAATCATGTTAAATGGACTGTACTGCATTTCTGCAAAAAGCTGCAGAAAATGCTTAGGTGTGAACCTAGGGTTACTTTGTATCAACAAGTATAAAAATCCATGATGAAAGTTTCATTATCATATTACACAATGTAAGCCATTTCAATATTCCTGTAGCAACAATAGCAAAAGGGAGAATCAGCAGACGATTTAAAACTTAGCTTCAAAAGGCGGAAATGACATGATTTGCAATGGTGTTCTACTTCTCTAAAATTATGGAACTTTTGTTTAGCTGTAAGAGACTAAAAACAAACCACAAGAGCTGAGGGTGATGTTAAAGTAAACTTTTCATAAACCTGGGCAACTCAGCTCAGCATATGATATAGAAAATGCATAAGCAGAGATATATATACGCAGCTGAAGTATCCTTTAACCACTTCAAGTCTGGACACTTTCACCCCCTTCCTTTCCAGGCCAATTTTCAGCTTTCAGCACTATCACACTTTGAATGACAAATGCGCGGTCATGCAACACTGTACCCATATGAATTTTTTAGCATTTTTTTGAGACAGATAAAACTTTATTTTGGTGGTATTTATTCACCACTGGGATTTTTATTTTTTTGCTATAAAAATTAAAAAGTCAAAAAAATTTGAAAAAAGTGTTTTTCTTATAAAATTTTGCAAAGAAATAATCTTCCTTCAAATCTTGGCCAGAAAAAAAAAATATAATTTTTCTAATTTTTTTTTTTACATTTTTATTTTTTTTTTATATTATTATTTTTGTTTTTTTATATACTGTCACCCTAGCAGTACAGTGTCACCATAGTGACATTGTACTACTTGTGGGGGGTGATGAAATTTTTTTTCTTTTTAACACTGATTGCTTTTACACCCATAAAGGCTGTAAAAGCAATAATTTTTCCTTCTCTCTGGTTGCATTCTTGCAGCCATTGAGAAATACATCTAGTAAGCAATTATGTCAGAAATACATCTAGTAAGCAATGATGTCAGAAGTGACATCTTGCTTACTACTATTCATGTGATCACTGATTGGCCACCCTGGTAGAAAAAGGCTGTTTTACATTTTATATTATACCTCCTCCTGCCTCAAAAAAAGCTTTGTTGGTCAGAAAGGCAGCTCAGCACACTAAAGGACCAGTAGAAGAAAACAGGAAGCAAGGGGCCAAGCTAGATTTTATAATAAAAAATAAGATTTGCGTACAATTTCAACTCCATACATCTTAAACTAAGATGATCATTTTGACATGCAAGTTTTACTGAATATGGCCGATACTTTTGCATTTTTTGTATCGTAATCTTAGTTTGTAAATTGAAGGGTTATAAAATAGCATTATATGTGTATAAAAATAAGGTTTCTAGTAATTAATACCCCCCTTGCCAGTATTTTAAGACTGCATCTATTCATTAACAACTTGAGCTCTGGAAGGTTATATCCCCTTCATGACCAGGCCATTTTTTGTAATTTAGCACTGCACTACTTTAACTGACACTTGCGCAGTCATGCAACACTGTACCTAAATGAAATTTATATTTTTTTTTTTACACACAAATAGAGCTTTCTTTTGGTAGCATTTGATCACCACTGTTTTTTTATTTTTAAATGAAAATGAATGAAAAAATAACAATATTTGTATACTTTCTGCTATAAAACTTTATCTAAAAAAGCATATTTCTTCAGAAATTTAAGACAATATGTATTCTGCTACATTTCTTTGGTAAAAAAAAAAAACACCAATAAGCGTATATTGATTGATTTGTGTGTAAGTCATATAATCTACAAACGAAAGTATATTTACTGAAATTTTTATTTATTTTTAAATTTTTTCTATACTAGTAATCGTGGTGATCAGCGACTTATAGTGGAACTGTGATAGTGCGGAAGGCAACCTGACACTAACTGACACTGGGTGGGAACTGACTAACTGATACTACCAGTGACACTAATACAGTGATAATACTATACACTGTCACTGTGCTAATGACACTGGCTGGGAAGGGGTTTACATCTTGGGGTAATAAACCTAAAATGTTAATGTTTGCTGCTTTTTACAAAAATCTCTTTGTTTCTTCCCCTTTGCAGGAAGAAGAAACAAAGAGATTGTTAGCTTTGTGGAGAATCCTGTGTTGTTTGTCAACACAAGACTCTGGGCTGTGATTGGACACAACTGATGAGTAGGTCCCAGCCATAACCATTGACCAGGAGCTGGCCAGGACAAAATCCTACTGTCTCTAATCACAACAGAAGTCAGTGGGGGAGGGGAGGCTGGACCCGGGAGCAGAGAGCAATGTGCACGTACATCACTGTGCCTGTAGGAGCCACCCATCCACAGTACAATGCAGATGGATGGTCCTGAAGTGGTTATTATCTTGACCATAAAAATCTTCTTTTCAACATTTTAAATTATCAACAAAAGAAAGATGATCATACATATGAAGTGCTTGCACAACCTGCCAGCAGTACCAGGACAAGGTCATTCAGTACCCAGGGTGAAGATGACAAACTGCGCCCCCACCCCGACACCAACCAGGGGGTTTTAGAGTAGGGTGTGAAATGCAGTACAGCGCACTGAAACATGTAGCATTCTATTCAGCAGTAAAATATGGGGTAACATTGACTTAGAAAGTAATGGGGCTTGTGTGCAGGACTATAAGTTGTCCCTCCTGATCAAGAAATAAAAAGTGTGGTGCATGCAGCGTGCTGTTTTATAAACTTGGTGTTGTTTTATTGCCTGAATATTGGCAGTGTTTAGAACAGAACCAGAGTGCAGTGGTTCAGTAGTAAGTGACGCAGAGTTCAGAGGTCAGTAGTAAGTGACGCAGAGTTCAGAGGTCAGTAGTAAGTGACGCAGAGGTCAGAGATCAGCAATAAGTGAGGTAGGAGCTCCTGGTAAAGACTAATGTCTAACCCAACTACAAAAAAGGCCTAATTAGAGCTTAACAACACCCCCCAACATTCTATTCATAAAACATTGAATAAAAAGAATAAGGCTGCTGTGACCATTGAAATGTAGCATATACATTTTTATTAATACACAAATTCTTAAAAACACACCATGGTGAAATTAAAAGCCCCAAACTATATGCACAAGAGATGCAAAAATCATAGACTTCTAGAAATACTTACAAATTAACCACTTCCCGTCCGGCCCATATACATAAATTGCCAGACTGGAGCAGTGCCGAAGCGGGTTGCCATTTATAAACGGCCCCCGCATTCACTGCCCAGAGGATACAGCGGAACACCAATCGCTGTACGGGACCTCTGTGTGAGGTCCCGATTCATGTGATCCCTGATTGGCAAATCGGTGATCACATGAATAGTAGTAAACAAGATGTCACTTCCTGACATCATTGCTTACTACTTATGAAATCTGTGAATGATCACAGAAGTCACATGGTACAAGGCTATGCACAACAGCCTTGTACCATGTGACAAGCTGTGACCAATCACAGCTCTCACAGTATTTCTCAATAGCTGCAAGAATGCAGCCAGAGAGAAGGAGAAATTATTGCTTTTATAGCCTTTATGCGTGTAAACGCAATCAGTGTAAAAAAAAAACATAAATAATAATATAAAAAATAAAATAAAAATGTATACATAAAACAAAAGAATACATTTTGGCTAAGATTTATGAAGAAAGATTTATTTGCAAAATTTTATAAGAAAAACACTTTTTTTTCAAAATGTTTGGACTTTTTCATTTATATAGCAAAAAAATAAAAATGCCAGCAGTGAATAAATACCACCAAAATAAAGTTTTATCGGTCTCAAAAAAATGCTAAAAAATTCCTATGGATTCAGTGTTGCATGGCCACGCAATTGTCATTCAAAGTGTGATATCACTGAAAGCTGAAAATTGGCCTGGACAGGAAGGGGGTGAAAGTGTCCGGACGTGAAGTGGTTAAGAAACCACAGTATGTACAATATACATGCACTATATAAAAGCAGAAGTTCTGCTTTTCTGCCTTCCACCCCCCCCCCTACCATTTTTTGGGAGGGAAAGGGCACCTAGTTTTACAGGTATTCATTCCCACTTTTGCTCAGATCACCTAGGTGATCTGGGAGGAAGTTGCCTCCCCCCCTTTGCCCCACAGCCTTCTGGGACACGTCACAGGTCCCAGAAGACAGCAGGACCATTTACAAAGCACAGCACAGCTCGGACATGCGCAGTTGAAAGCTGGCTGTCATGCCGCAAGGGGTCACAGCCAACTTCCCTTAGTAAACAAGCTGGTGTCAGGGCCTCGATGACAGGCAAAGAACAGGCCTGGGTGAAAATGACACTGGATCCCTGGACAGGTATATGTCATTTTATTAAAAGTCAGCAGCTTCAGTATGTAAAAGTATCCTTCCTAAGGAAGTCACTTGGTATATGACGCAACACGTCGGATGAGAGACGGAGATGTGGTGATGTCACTTCCGGCACGAGCGCCATTTTGATACACCCATAGGAGTACACCCAGGAGGTCCTATGAGGTTTTGTGCGCATGGTTTTTGCTCAATACATGTGAGTGAGCATTTATTGCATTTTAATATTTAAATAAATGAAACAATATCACACTATGGAAGGATTCTTCTTCTTGTCTTTATAAACACCGATGAGGAAGCTGAGTTTTAATTAGACCATATGAAAACCACCCAGATATCAGAATCGGTGATACCTGTAAATTCTTAAGGGGGATGCCACCACTATTTGTGATACCGAATCTGACTTTGAGGATTGAGCGGTTGGCTGCGCCTAATAGCATGAAAGCTTTTTTACCCTGTGGTGTTGCTTCATGAAGGTGAGGGGGCAATCTTACCGGTGAAGGACTCCACATTTTTTCACCTGCAATATTTATGTTTATTGCTGGATTTTTCAATATATCCAGCTATACTGAAGATCATACATGTTGGCGATTGTTTTTGTTTTTATATCATTGGTGGCACTATTTTTTGTGGACTTTTTTGCATACGAATTCAAGTTATGTTTTTATTTTAGAGTGTCGGTTGATTTACATTTGTACTTTCACCTGTCAGCTATTTATATAGCAGTATAGTCCCAAGTTTGGGGACTTGAGCACGGTATACACCTTTTATGTGGGCACTTGTCACATGTTGGTTGCACATTTATGTGGAAGGATTTCAATAGTCCTTGAGCATTGTCTTTTAGTCAGGTTAATTTATCCTGACTGTCTTATTGTTTGTTCATTTGTAATGTACAGCGCTGAGCGAACCATTGGCACTTTATAAATACTGTATAATAATAATATAGGCACATTAGTGTAATTTGTCAGTTATTTTTTCACTACACCTTTTTGGGCATTTATTTTATGCCAAGTGTTTTATCACGTGTGGTATAGTGATATTTGTTATTTCACCCTGTTTAGGGACACTAGTGTGTTTATGTAATGTGTTTTGTTTGTGTGTTTTCCATTTATATTTTGTTCTATGGTTTTGTTTATTTAATATATAAGGTATATCATTGTATATGATTGCATAGTATTGATAAGGATTGATTTTTGTCATTATACACAGGAGGATTTATAAGGGGCTCATTATTAACCTCACTTTGATTTAGCAATATATATAAGTATAGTGTGGGAGCACAGCACCATTTTGTTCATTTATCAGGCCTTCAGAGTAGCAAAATACCACAGAGTAGTTGGTTCAAAGCCAAGGTCAGATGCCAGGTGGAGACTGGAGCAGATGTAGTCAATAGGATAGCCTGAGTCATACACAGGAGAGCGAGTGAGAATATCTGTTAGCCAAGCCAGGGTCAGATCAGGAGAGCAGGTGAGAATATCCATTAGCCAAGCCAGGGTCAGGTCATGAGTCAGGCAGAGAAGACAGGTCGAGGAACAAGCCAAATCGGTAGCAGGATATCACAGTAGAAAGGGAACACGGACAAAGGCACTGGGGGAGCCAGAGATCAACCAGCAATTTGAGGGAGTGATTGGCTTCCTTATAAAGGCCGTCTGGCGCCAAACTGGGCTAATGTGTGCGTAACTATGCACCAGTGGGCATGCGTGTTCTGGCTCTCGTCCGTGCTGCAATGCACATTTTCACCAGTGTGCATTTCTGTGGTCATGCAAGGTACTGGCAGGAATGCCAGGTCTCCAAGTATCTCTGCTGTGGACAGAGCCCTGACAGTCCTCTTAGAGAAGGAGAGCAGCTACCTCTCCTAAATCTGCCATCTCCCCAATTGCACCAGCCATGGTATGGGCACAGGGGCAGACTGACCATTTGGAAACTCGGGCACTGCCCAAGGGCCCTAGGTCAGTAGGGGGCCCCATGAGATGCCCCTGGTACCTTTTTCATAGGCTTTTTTGAGTTTGGGCAAGGACACAGGGGCCCCATGATCCCCTATTGCCCCATGAGTTGTCAGTCCGCCCCTATATGGGCAGTGCTTGAGATCACAGATGACATCACCAGTGGGTTCTGTCCACTCTTATCTACACTTCTGTTTGTGGTTTTTGTGTCTGCCATTGCCTGTTCTGCCCACTTTCTCCAACCCACATCAGGTTGCTGTTGGAAGGAGGAGGGAGTAGAATCCTCTCTCCAGCAACTGTTGCAGTCCCGCTCTATGCTCTGTTCTCCAGTTGCTTGAGATGGAAACATGATCATGCTTGTCATTCAGGCAGATATAGAAAGGAGCATTAACAAGCACCTGGTGCCTCCTCCTTGACCAGACCAGTCCAAGGTATGTGCCCCTCTTGCCCACCCCTTGTTCCCTCCCTGCTTGCCAGATTTAGAACACTCCAAACTGCAAGAAAACACACATCGGTGTTACCTGTAAGGTAACTCCATACACATATTCTCATCTCTGCATCTATGAATAAATTTCAAACCCTGGAAACTCATGTAACCACAGCACCTACCTTTCCTTGTCTAGTTCATGTCTCCCTTCTTGAATCATTGTAATAATCTTTTTTTCTTACTCCACTTCTCCAGTCTTACCTACCAGAAATTTAGATGGAACCCAGAGAAATAAGCTGTAACATACTTTAAACAAGAAAAACTAGCCATTTTAATACAAATATTTTGTGTACATGAAAAGTGTATTTCTGATATTTTTATTAATTAACTCTAATATTACTAGCCTGGATCATTAGCATTAATGTTTCTAATCTGAACCATGAATGTCTCACTATATATTTTAATTATGTTTCATAATTTGTTTTCCCCACATTATTAATTTAATATTTACTAGTATTACTGAGTATGTACCTTGTAATTATTCAATCACTTATTAATGATTATTTTATGTTTTTTTATTTATATTTCTGTTTTATTTTTATATAAATAGCAATGGAATCACATACATTGTTCAATACATGTTTATTACCTACTTTTTATATTTCCACTGTACTGTATTTACAAATTGAAACCAGATATGTTTAGTAAAAACTCTGTTGTCATGCTTTTATTGAATTTCAACTGAATGTACAACAATAGATTGACATGACCATACTATTATAAAGTACAATGCATTTTCAACTGACATTTACAGCATTAGCCAAATGTCAGACGTATAGTTGTCAGACCAGTGTAAAATATGTTGCAGTTAACAGGGAATGAAAACAGTCAAGTTCTGAGATTGCAGCTGATGATATTTCATCAGAATTCAGGTTATGTAAGCTCTAAAGACAGACACACATTTGGGAACTACTGATTATATCTTCATATCTAGGAATACATAACCATCAGGTACAGTATAAGGGATGGCCAGCTAGAAATAGACATAGAATATAGTAACTATTAGAAAGTAAGGCCCATCTCCAGGGGCAGGCCACCCCTCCCAATCCTAGACATCAAAGGCTAGTCCTATCCATCTCCAGCGGTTTCGCTGCACTCATGGTTTCCAGATGCATAACATTTTATCCTGTTAACTATAATATTTTCTACCCTCTGAGTTCCTGGAATTGAAGCAGCTTCAGTTTCTGGCTAAAGGTAGTTGTGCTGCAAGGAAAATATGATGCATTAATATGTTATATGACTTGTCAAGTACTTGATAGAGGCATGTAAGGGGCCTGGGATATTTCTATAAAATAGTGAAAGAAGTTTGTCTAGAAAGCTACTGTAAATGGGCAGAAAACCTAGGGTTCAGATGGGAAATTCATGTGGGGACCATCATTGCATTATAAATTTATATACCACGTCAGTGTTGGTCACATTTAGAGAATACTTTGCTAAATTTCCCTGAATCAGCACTGCAACTTCCATAGATTTTGCTTGTTTTAGATCGATTTCCCACGCCATAGTGCATGCCATAGGGTGGCTACAGGGGATCTTTAGGTGGGTCCAAAATGCAACCATTGCTGTCTGATGGAGGGTTGTGAGGGGTAATAACTTAGAGGCATGGTGATAGTTTACAATGTTCAGTAGACACGAGCCCCTCTTTCTTTCATGCCTATAGAGGGGGATTTGATATTTTCTACAGTAGGCCTGATAGAGTTCTAGATAAAGTCTTTGATGCTATTCTAGGAGCCTAACAGTGAATAATGGAATGACTACAGGGAGCATTCTAAAATAGTGTAAAAGTTCGGGAAGCAGTCATATTCATAGCAGACACTCTACCAAACCATGAAAAGAAGTATAGTGACCATCACTTTAGTAGGGATTTTAAAGTGCAGGATAGGAGTATGTTGTTAGCTGAGTACAGCATATTGATGCTGAAATTTTGACCCCAAGGTAATGTATGTAGGACCAAGCAAAGGATACATTGCTTTAGAGAAGGTCCAGTGTAGATTGGGGTAAAGTTACATTTGAAGCTGAGGATTCAATTCAGTTGACTACAAGACCAAAACCGGAGGAGAAGTCATCTGAGATTCATAAGAGGTTAGAAGTGAAAATGTGGGCCTGTGTAATTGTGAATAAAAGATCATCTGTAAAGAGACTAGCCTTAAATTCCTGCCAATGCTATAATTCTTTAATGCAAATATGTATTTTATCTATACATATAGTGTAGTATATCAAATCACATAGCAGTAAATAAAAGAAAATTGAATACGTATTTATTAATAAATATTGTGTAGTATATCAAATTACTATTTTCCTCTGCCTTTTCTGTGGAAGCCTGTCTGAGCCAGATAGGAGAATGGGTTGATAACTAGCCATTGGCACAGAACAGGAAAGGAATTTTTCACTTTTCCTATTCATTGGCAGGTTACAGTTGGTATCTACCAAAGCTTTTAACACATGGGTAAGTAGCTGCAGCAGATATAAATTTATTTGCAGTCCACCTGATGCACTTTAATGAAGATGCACTGGGTTCTTGAAATTGCATCAACCATTTAATAGTGCTTTGGAGTGCTGAAACTTTCATACCACTGTCACTGACAATCATCTCATTATATCTTCTAATTTTTAATCTACATTCTTGTATCATAGGCTTCCATATGACACAGACCCAGCCACCCTCTCTTCTTATAGTAAATACCAACACCTTCTAACAGAATACACAGATTAAACTGTAGAAGATGTGTTGACTATTTTTTTTAATATGTATAACATGTTTACTTTTTAATTTCCATTTCTATTATATCTGTTCTGTCTATCCTTTATAATATATGTCTTTGCATGAAAGTTTAATCTGAGCTGCTGTTTGTTGCTTAGCTTCTTTTGCAGGATAATACATCAAAATCTTTAATTAGTGATACAGGTGGTTACCAGCTTTTCAGATATTCCTACATTGTTAAAACTATTATTCTCTTGTTTTATCATTTTTGTCTTTTCACACTAACTGAAAAGAAATTACAAATAATTAACTTGTACTCGGTAACACATTTATTACTCTGTAATTATGTTTAAATAGAACACAAATGTTCTTTCTGAATGGTCAAGTTAAGCTGTCTACATACTTTAAATAGAGACATGCATATCCAGTTGGCAAAGCTATTTCTACAAAGGATTTTTCAACAGACAAGGAAGCTTGGAGTGGGCAAACTTGCAATCAATTTTCTGTCAAGCAAATTAGGAAAGGGAGCACCAGCCAGGGTTGTGTAAACATATGAACATTTCTCAGTCTGTCCATAAAAGGCCAATTCTCTGATATGTGTAGGAAGCTTTTGACTGGTGTCGATGGGTAAATTCAGCTTGCATTATGCTTTGATTTGACATCAGTTCAAGGCACTCCTGAGATCATTAAACATTTATTGACAGATGTTTTGGACGTTTAGTTGACCACCTTCTGTCTTGCGCTGGACCTCCTTCTAAGAATCATCTACACAGTGGCTTGGTGCAGGGTACAGGAATGAAAGTTGCTAAGGTTACCAGCTGCAGTCACTGTTTGGTAGTGCTGACTGTGAGAATATAATAGTCTAAGTGAGAGATTCATTTATCTGCACTGTTTAGCTTGGTTGGAGGAATCTGTTAGGCTGAACAAAGCGAACTAATAGTGTATGCTATACTTGTAGAGTTTCTTTCCACCCTCATTTTTTCAACCTAATGCAAACAGCAAAATGCTGTCACTCCAGCATTACCCACCGACAGAAAATAATATTTTACCCTGTCCCTCAATGCAATTCAATGGAGCAGGAAAATCTAACAGCAGTCCACATACACTATATTGCCAAAGGTTTTGGGACGCCTGCCTTTACACGCACATGAACTTTAATGGCATCCCAGTCTTAGTCCGTAGGGTTCAATATTGAGATGGCCCACCCTTTGCAGCTATAACAACTTCAACTCTTCTGGGAAGGCTGTCCACAAGGTTTAGAAGTGTGTCTATGGGAATGTTTGACCATTCTTCCAGAAGCGCATTTGTGAGGTCAGGCACTGATGTCAGATGAGAAGGCCTGGCTCGCAGTCTCTGTTCTGATTCATCCAAAAGGTGATCTATCGGGTTGAGGTCAGGACTCTGTGCAGGCATCCACCCCAAACTCAATTTCCTCCATCCCAAACTTGCTTGTCCATGTCTTTGTACACTGCTGCACAGTCATGTTGGGGCCATCCCCAAACTGTTGGGAGCATGAAATTTTTCAAAATGTCTTGATATGCTGACGCCTTAAGAGTTCCTTTCACTGGCCAAGGTCAACCCCTGAAAAACAACCCCACACCATAATCCCCCATCCAACAAACTTTACACTTGGCACAATACAGTCAGGCAAGTACTATTCTCCTGGCAACTGCCATACCCAGACATGTCCATCAGATTGCCAGACATGAAAGTGTGATTCGTCATTCCAGAAAACACGTCTCCACTGCTGTAGAGTCCAGTGGTGGCGTGCTTTACACCGCTGCATCCGTTGCTTTGCATTGCATTTGGTGATGTAAGGCTTGGATGCAGCTGCTCGGCCATAAAAACCCATTCCATGAAGCTCTCTTTGCACTGCTGTTGTGCTAATATGAAGGCCAAACAAAGTTTGAAGGCCTTTAGCTATTGACTCTGCAGGCAGCTTCAGTATGCACTGACCCCATTCTGTCATTTTACTTGGCTTACCACTTTGTGACCGAGTTGCTGTTGTTCCCAGTTGGTTCCACTTTGTTATAATACCACTAACAGCTGACTGTGGAATATTTATTAGGAAGGATATTTCACGGATGGCAACCTATCACAGGACCACATTTGAATTCACTGAGCTCCTGAAAGCGACCCATGGAGGTGATTGTAACACCTGAATCCAATGGTTTGGAGAAGTATCCCAATACTTTTGGCAATATAGCGTAGGCTGAAGAAAGGTAGGTGTATGTGGATATAAAAATAGTAACTATAGAAAGTCACACTTTGCAGAAACATTTTAGCAGAGAATTTACACACACACACAAACAGTACACCATCACGTGTTCAGTATGTTGCCTTGACATGTTTTTCAAAAGTACCTAATACTTTTGTCTAAAATTCAGGCATGGACATACCTAGACAGACAAAATAAACTTGCCTCTTATATTTATTATATGACTTTTATACACTGCTCAAAAAAATTAAAGGAACACTTTTTAATCAGAGTATAGCATCAAGTCAATTAAACTCCTGGGATATTGATCTGGTCAGTTTAGTAGCAGAGGGGGTTGTTAATCAGTTGCAGCTGCTTTAGTGTTAATGAAATTAACAACAGGTGTACTAGATGGGCAATAATGAGATGACCCCCAAAACTGGAATGATTTTACAGGTGGAGGCCACTGACATTTTTTTCCCTACTAATTTTTTCTGACGGTTTTTCACTAGTTTTGCATTTGGCTAGGGTCAGTGTCACTACTGGTAGCATGAGGCGATACCTGGACCCTGCAGAGGTTGCACAGGCAGTCCAACTTCTCCAGGATAGCACATCAATACGTGCCATTGCCAGAAGGTTTGCTGTGTCTCTCAGCACAGTCTCAAGAGAATGGAGGAGATTCCAGAAGATAGGCAGTTACTCTAGGAGAGCTGGACAGGGCCGTAGAAGGTCCTTAGCCCATCAGCAAGGAAGGGTATCTGCTCCTTTGTGCAAGGAGGAACAGAATGAGTACTGCCAGAGCTCTACAAAATTACCTCCAGCAGGTTACTGGTGTGAATGTCTCTGACCAAACAATCAGAAACAGACTTCATGAGGGTGGTCTAAGGGTCCGATGTCCTCTAGAGGGTCTGTGCTGACTGCCCGGGAAAATAGAGCTTGATTGGCATTTGCCATTGAACACCAGAATTGACAGGTCCGTCACTGGCCCCCTGTGCTTTTCACAGATGAGAGCAGGTTCACCCTGAGCACGTGACAGACGTGAAAAGGTATGGAGAAGCCTTGGAGAACGTTATGTTGCCTGTAATATCGTTCAGCATGACCATTTTGGTGGTGGGTCATTGATGGTCTGGGGAGGCATATCCATAGAGGGATGCACAGACCTCTACAGGCTAGACAATGGCACCCTTACTGCCATTAGGTATCGGGATGAAATCCTTGGACCCATTGTCAGACCCTACGCTGGTGCAGTGGGTCCTGGTTTCCTCCTGGTGCATGGCAATGCCCTGCCTCATCTAGTGAGAGTATGCAGATAGTTCCTGAAGGATGAAGGAATTGATACCATTCAATGGCCCTCACGCTCACCTGACCTAAATCCAATAGAACACCTCTGGGATATCATGTTTCGGTCCATCCAACACCATCAGGTTGCATGTACCTCAGACTGTCCAGGAGCTCAGTGATGTCCTGGACCAGATCTGGGAGGAAATACCCTTGAACACCATCGTCTCATTAGGAGCATGCCCCAATGTTGTCAGGCATGCATACAAGCATGTGGGGGCCATACAAACTACTGATTACTATTCTACGTTGTTGCAATTAAATTTCAGCAAAATAGATTAGCCTGCTGCATAATTTTTTCATTTTGATTTTTGGGGTGTCTTTGAATTCAGTCCTCTGTAGGTTGATAATTTTTCATTTCCATCAAACGATGGGGCATCCTTATGTTCCTAACACATTACCCAGTCCATATCAGTATAGATATCCAGCATGATATTTTTCCCCATTGAGATTTGAGTGTTTTCAAAGTGTTCATTTAATTATTTTGACTAGTGTATTTAGAGATATGACATTCTCCCACTTGCACATCTTGTAATTACTCTAGGGGCCGTGCAGCCCTGTGACCACACACAGATCATTGTACTGGACAGGCCCTGATATAATGTGATAGCTGTGACCAATCACAGTACTCATGTCGGTTGTACACAACGTCATTCATTCATAGCCATCGTGTACAATTGTACAATTGTGAGCTCTACGAATGGTCACCATGATCACATGGTAGATCACAGTAGACCTGTACCATTTGATAGCTGTGGCTGATCACAGCTATCACAATTGTACACAATGACAAATGGATGTCATTCATAAAAATGTATCCTTATACAGTGATCATCACTGTAATAAGCAATCATAAAAAAACATCATGAGCACCTCCCCAGAGCTGTACTGTTCTGGCCACAGTATATAAAACAATTGTAAAACAAAAGTTTAACAAAACTGAAAAAAGTTTAAATTTTCAGTGTCCCTGATTAGCTGTACTGCTCTGGTGACAGTGTTTTAAAAAATAAATATTATTTAATTTCTTCATTTTCTAAAACAGTGTGACAAAAAATTACAAATTCAAAAAACTCACCATGCCTCTTACTAAATGCCTTGGTGTGTCTTCTTTCCAAAAAGGGATTATTTTGGGGGTATTTGTAGTGTCCTGGAATTTTAGGGTCTCAAGAAACAAGAGTACATCAGGAGAAGAAATTTTGCAGTATACATTTTGGCCTAAATTTATGAAGAAACAATAATTATGTGAAAAATTTTATAACAGAAACTAAGAAAATGTGTTTGTATTCAAAAAAGTTTTTTTCATATCTTTTATTGACTTTAATTTCAGTACAAAATAAATTACATTAACATTAACCAATTCCAAACCATTCATGATACCTCATTCCCACCCCCCTACCCTCCCCCGACTCTCCCTTCCCAATCCTTATCCCTGTCCATTAAGATCTTCCTTATTTCTTCTCTTAAGGCTGTCTACATCCCTCATTCAGAGCTATAAATTCTGTTCCACCCCTACTACTTTCCCAGCTAATCATTTTCTTTCTCCACCTCGACTTCCGGGACTCCCATTATCTCATTGTATTTTATCGAGGCCTTAAAAACATCCCACTTACTCCAGTCCTTTCCAAAATTTTCCAATCTATCTTCATCTATATGGAATAACTCCTCCATCCTCTATATATATATTCTATCCCGTTGATCCATTCTCTCATCTTTGGGGGGGTCCTGTGTCTTCCATAATGTAGGGATCAAACCTTTAGCGGCACTAATTAAGTGGTATAATAAACTGCCTTTAAACTTTTTCACTGAAACCTCTGTACTATAAAATAAACATACCCATGGATCTTTTTGGATACTCACTCCCAAAATCTCCTGTATATAATCAATTACATCCTGCCAATATTTCTCAATTTTTTTTACACTCTCACCAAATATGTGACATACTTCCTCTTTCTCCACAACCCCTCCACAAAAGCGGTGAAACTTCTTCCCTTAATTTATGTGCAATATTCTGTGTACAATACCATCTTGTCAAACATTTATAGTTCATTCCACTGTGTTCAAATTTACAACCCCGTGCACCAATTTAAACAGTTTATCCTTCTGTTGCTCATCCATCTTTGTGCCCAGTTTGTGCCCAGTTCTCTTTCCCAGAATCTTGGAGGCTCTGATTCCATCAACTCGTTGAGCATCTTGTATAGTCTAGACAATACATGTTTACAAGCTGTATCCTGGCTCAACATTTTCTCAAATGGAAGCATATCCTCGGCCACCCTCACAGGGCGGGGAAGTGTTGAAACAAAATATCCTAATTGATAATATCTAAACTCATCCAATACAAAAAATAAATCTTTCCTCTCCCTCAATTCTTGAAAATTACACAACCTCCCTCGACTAAAATATCCCCCAAACATGCATTTCTATCTCGAAACCATTTCCCTGCTATTTCGTCATTACCTGGTGGAAAAAACAGTCCTCACCAGGGGAATCATAGGTGAATTAAACTCCCAACCCATAGATTTGTGTAACCCATCCCAGACTCTCAATACCTCCCTTGTCAAAGCACTCACATTTTCCCCCAACACACCAAATGTACGTGGAATCCATATAATCTTCCCCAACTGTACCACAATGTTTCCTCCATTTTTACCCAACGTTTTTCTTCCGCATTATATATCCAGTCCACCACCCTTGACAGGAGCACCGACATATAATACTTCCTCATATCCGGCAGGTTCAATCCTCCCCTCTCCTTGTTTTTGCAAAGTATCTTGTAACCAATTCTTACTTTCTTGTTAGCCCAACTAAAACTCAATATAATTTTTCTTATTATCCTAAAAAGGGTCCTGGCAAATATATCGAGATCATTTGAAACTTGTACAGGATTTTTGGAACCACCACCATCTTTACCAAATTGATGTGCCCAAGCCAGGAGACCCCTCCTATTGAGATCCTTCTCAACTCATCTTTGATTTCATTTATTAATGGTATATAATTAGCTTGATAGAAATTTTTTAATGAAGGAGTTAATTTTATTCCTAAATAACTTAATTCTCTCTCCTTCCAAAACAAAAGGAAATTCTTTTTGCAGAGTCAGCATCTCAGCTTTTGCTACGTTAATATTTAAGATCTCAGATTTGGATAAATTTATTTTCAGGTTTGTCAACATCCTGTAATATTTTGACAATCCCATTAAATTTGGCAATGTCACTCTTGGATTAACAATATAAAACAACGTATCATCCACGTACGCTGCCACCTTATGTTCTACTTCTCCTATACAGATTCCTCTAATATCTATGTTCTTTCTAACCATGGCAAATAATGGTTCCAGGGATAATACAAACTATAAGGGAGACAATGGACACCCCTGCCTTGTACCATTATACATTTTAAAGGAACCCGAAAGGGACCCATTTACTTTAATCGATGCAAAGGGTCCATTGTACAGCTCTGTTATCCACCTTATCATTTTATTTCCTATTCCTAAGGCCTCCAGCGTACTAAACATAAAACTCCAATCCACCCTATCAAAGGCTTTCTCAGCATCTATCGATAGTAAAATTGTCGGCTGTTCCCTCCTCCTCACTTTCTGTAAAAGTAATAGGGTTCTTAGACCATTGTCTCTTCCCTCTCTTCTTGCAACAAAACCTACTTGGTCAAAATGTATCCACTCTGGCATTAATTCCTTCATCCTAGTGGCCAAGACCTTCGCAAATAGCTTTGTATCAATATTTAATAATGATATTGGTCTATAACTAGCACATTGTGCACTGTCCTTTCCTTCCTTAAGAATGACTGTTATATATGCATGCAATGATTCCTCTTTCATTTCCATTCCCTCCCCTAATGCATTCATATACTTACATAATTTAGGTGCTAATATTTCTTTACATTTTTTATAATATCCCACCATAAACCCATAGGGGCCTGGGCTCTTTCCCCCTACCATGTTCTTCAGTGCAATATTAATTTCCTCTTGAGATATTACTCGATCCAGAGCTTGCCAGTTAATTGATTTTGATATAAGCTTTTTCTTTAGCGTTCTTAAAACTCTACTCTCGTCTCTCTGTGCACCTGAAGATACATTCATCCAGGGGTCTAAACACAGGTTAAAATCCCCTGCCATCACTAAAAAGCCTTTTTTAAAGTTTGTTTTCTTTCCAAGAATATCCTGGAGAAATGTTTCAAGCTTCCTGACATTACCCAATGTATATTCTTGCCCCTTCAGGAACCCCCTAAGACCTAAATACCGACCTTCTGGGTTGACCAATCTCTCTTCCACCTATATCTCTTGCAAATCTAATTGCGACTCCCTTGGCCCTCTTTATCGGTGAATCTGCGTAATGCCAGTGTGGATAGTTCCTTGAATATAACTTAACCAAGAGTCTACAGGAAAGGACAGCCTGTTTGTCAGGAAAGAAACCAGCCCAGCATAAGGCTAAAGTAAAAATACATGGTCAAAAATTATTATTTTTAAGACATATCTTTGACCTAAGCAGTTACTTTATTGGATGTGGACCTGACTACCCTCTCCATTGTAGGCCCAGGGGGTGTAGAGGTACTCACACTGTCCTTTTCCTGTAGCTGTAAAGATGAAGCTGCTTTCAGGCCTTATGCTGGGCTGGCTTCTTTCCTGACTAACAGGCTGTCCTTTCCTGTAGTCTCTTGAACAGTGGAGGTTCCACTTTCCAGTTCCCAGCCTGTAGATAGATCCCCTCCTCTGGGGTCCCTTCCCAGGCTCCACAACAGCAGCACGTCCTTACTCCATCTTTGACCCAACTCCCCTGCTGACTAGGCTCTGTCATATTTAAAGGCTAACCTAGCCACCATGCCAAGTAGGGTTGCCACCTCATCCCTTTAAAACCAAATACATATTAATTACACATGTTCTGAGGCTAATTTAATGCAGATAAGGCACTAGGTGAGTTTAATTATCAACTTAATCAGCCACAGAACCTGTGTAATTAATGTGTTCGGTTTTAAAGGGATGAGTTGGCAACCTTAATGCCAAGCCTCCTTCCTGGGGATTGGCCAGATTCTCCTTAGTATGCAGATCAGCCCCTCCTCACCCCTGCATACTGGCTTCTAGAAACTTCTCCAAGTCTCTGGAGTAGGGGGAGGTATCAGAGAACTGGCCTGTAGAGTCCTCAAGCTCTAACCTGAGGTATGCTTGCTGACTCACACCAAGGCTTACTCATGCCCAGGCTTTTAGCAAGCCTCTAACTATACAAACACACAAAAAAAAAATGGAGGGCGTTACAGAATGTTCACATGTACTATAGTATATTGCCATATGCAGTCCTGTGAAGAGAAGCCACTCATGAAAGTATACTAGACTTATGGTCTAGTACAAACATCCAAGTTTAGCTTCGTTCACAGAAAAAGTATTGGGCTCCATTAAAGTAAGCTGCATATAAGCTATTTTAAAATACTGTAAATAGAAACAGATTTGAAAACTTGGCAATTACATATTGGAACTGGATTCTGGACAAAGGAAAAATAACTTTTCAGTTCTTTTTAACTTGCATCACTTTACATGGACAAATTACTACATACCTAAATATGTTTTGACATTTTTTATTTTGTTTGTTTTTTAAACTATGGCCAAGCATTGTAAGGAAAAAACAAATGGTAATAATTTGTACTTTGTTATTAACTACAAAAAAGTTACATCAAAAATGATGATAAACTGATTCATCCAGTGTCAAATGAGGGTGTAGTACAGTGTAGCAATGTCATGGCAGGTATTTATCTATGCCGCATGGAGAAGAACTCAGTTGTCTCTAATTAGCTGGTAGCATGTCTGTAGTTAAGGCAACATGAGCGCAGCTAATTAAGTGAATGGGCCAGGACATGTCCAGCTGAGATCTCAGCTCTGTGCAAGATCTTTGAAGTTGCATGGTTGCATTATGGTATATATATTTCAAGTCATCATAAAAGACAGAAGATGTGATGCATTTTATTAGATTGTTAGCCATTTGACCTGTTTTTGCAAGAAAAGTTGTAAGGTAGGTATGTATGTATATGCATTGTATTAAATGAATTGTGCTGCTTGCCATTAGTATCCTTGGTTTGACCAATACATTACAGCTGAACACAAGGCTGATTTAAAAGAAAAAGATTAAATAATACAATATGTTACCCCAAATTCATATTCTTGATTTGTGCCTGTTGTGCCATGTACTTGTCTTAAAAAAGTATCCTGTTTTCTTTGTATTGCTTCCTTGAGATACTTGGTGATCCTTCTAGTTCCCCAACTTTCCTACTTCAAATTGACCAAGCTAGGCATTAGAGCACATCCATCCCAGTTTGGGCAGTTTTCTGACTGTTCTGGAAACACAGCCTGCCTGGCTTAAAATGATCAGACATATGCAGACACACCTCACCTGCACAGCCATCAGTAGAAAGATATATATATATATATATATATATATATATATATATATATATATGTATACACTAGTGGTGCACAGAAATGAAAACTGAAAATTCAAAATGCACTTGGCCGAAAACCGAAAATGAAATGCAGTTTTAAAAAATGAATATATATATATTTTTTTTTAAAAAATACACTTTGATTAACAGAAACACAAAAAAAATATATACCAAATTTTTTTGTAAAATATGAAAGAGGATGTTACGGCGAGTAAATAGCTACTCAACATGTCACGCTTTAAAATTGCGCACGCTTGTGGAATGGCGTGAAACTGCAGTACTTAAAAATCTCCATGGGTGATGCTTTAAAAAAAAAAATGGCAGGCTCCGGTCCTCCAAGGGCATAGATATGAGTGCCATCTAATCTCTATGCCAGCGCCGGGATCGTTCAATGGTATCTCAGGTAAGGCTGAGAACTACCGAGCGACGGCCAGTGATGGCAGTGGAGGGTGGGTGGCGGCAAGGGGCGATGGCAACGGTGGGCAGGCGGGCCGTGGAAAGGGTTTTTTCAGCACCTATATCGGTGCTTTTTTTCATATCGGCCAAACGGGGTGTTTTTGGCTGAAATGTTTCGGCCACCAAAATTTTAGTGCATCCCTAATATACACTAAATTGCCAAAAGTATTGGGACCCCTGCCTTTACACGCACATGAACTTTAATGATAGCCCAGTCTTGGTCCATATTGAGTTGGTCCACCCTTTTCAGCTATAACAACTTCAACTCTTCTGGGAAGGCTCCACAATGTTTAGGAGTGTGTCTATGGGAATGTTTGACCACTCTTCCAGAAGCATATTTGAGAGGTCAGGCACTGATGTCACGATGAGAAGGCCTGGCTCGTAATCTCTGCTCTAATTCATCCCAAAGGTGATCTATCAGGTTGAAGTCAGCTTCACGCGAACTAAGGGGCCAAGCCCAACCCCTGAAAAACAACCCCACACTAGAATACCCCCTCCACCACCAAACTTTACACTTGGCACAATGCAGTCAGGCAAGTACCGTTCTCCTGGCAACTGCAAAACCCAAACACGTTCATTGGATTGCCAGACAAAGAAGCGTGATTCGTCACTTCAGAGAATACGTCTCCACTGCTCTAGAGTCTAGTGGTGGCGTGCTTTACACCACTGCATCTGATGCTTTGAATTGCACTTGGTGATGCAAGGCTTGGATGCAGCTGCTCGGCCATAGAAACCCATTCCATGAAGCTCTCTACGCACTTTTGTGTTAATCTGAAGGCCACACAAAGTTTGGAGGTCTTTAGCTATTGACTCTGCAGACAGTTGGCGACTTCTGCACACTGTGCGCTTCAGCATACGCTGACCCCGTTCTGTCATTTTACATGGCCTACCACCTCATGACTCAGTTGCTGTTGTTTCCAGTTGCTTCCACTTTATTATAATACCACTAACAGTTGACCGTGGAATATTTAGTAGCAAAGAAATTTCACGGGTGGACTTATTGCACAGGAGGCAACCTATTACGGTACCACACTTGAATTCACTGAGCTCCTGAGAGTAACCCATTCTTTCACAAATGTTTGAAAAAGCAGTCTGCATGCCTAGGAGCTTGATTTATACATCTATGGCCATGGAGGTGATTGGAACACCTGAATCCAATTATTTGGAGGGGTGTCCCAATACTTGTGGCAATAGAGTATATATACAAATGTTTTGCCTTTCATTTCTGTTTTAAACTGAGTAGGTTGTTTTACAAGGTAAGGGTTCACATATACTTTAATGCAGTTCTGACTCCATACATTTCAGAAACACTAAGCTACTTTGCATGACAGAAAGCAACATCTGCCTTGGTGTGGCCCTTGGTTTCCATGGAATCCATTCATCTCTGAAGCCCTAAGCTACTTTGCATGTTCAAAAGCAACATCTTCCTTGCTGATGCCCTTTGTAACCACTGACTCCATTCATTTTTCAAACCCCAATCCACTGTGCATGACTATAAGTGACATTTGCCTTCCTAAGACTTATTGTAACTACTGTTTATACTTCCCTATATTGAGATAGACTTACTTTTATGGTGCCTTGCCAAGACCAAAGACCTAGTCCTATCTAGTTGCCTCTATCCTGCTTTGCAATTTTGTTTAGGGTAGAAAACCTTCACGTTCACGTTCACGTTTCATCTCCTTTCACTCTCCCTAACAGGCTCTCCCTAACCTTCTTTCTTGCAATAATGCCCTCACCCCTCAAACTTTAATTTCTTTACCCCCCCCTTCCACCCCACAGTCAGTACATATCACTGTTACTTCTGCCCTCTCGAAATTACTGCACTTATTGTTTTTTATTTAATATTTTATTAATTTTTTGATTACCATTTCATACATACAAAAGCTAATAAAACAGACATATAAATATAAATATTCTCAGTTTCGTATGTTCTAAAAACATTGCCACTCAACTATTAATTTTTTTTCCCCTCCCCTTCTCCCCTCCCACCCTATTTCCCAAACCTCCCCATCCCCCCCGCCCCCCACCCCTCTAGGCCCTAATTATACATTTTTCAACTCTTTTGACAATTCCTATTCAGAACTTGATATGACCTTAATAGTACAGTTATTACACATATTCTAGGTATAGGTTTGATTTTTAAAATTTTTCCCACCTTATATAGAAACCCTCCATATGATAAAGTTCCTCTATTCTATACATCTTTTCTACCCTATCCACCCAGTCTTTTATTTTCTTGTTGTTCCCTCCAAAACTTGGGTATCAAGCCCTTTGCAGCATTCGAGTAATACAATAGCCCAGATTTTTTATATTTTTTTACTGAAAGCTCAGTACCATAAAGGAGACATGTCTCTCAGTCCCTTGAAATATTAATCTCCGTTAATTCTTTAATTAAGCGTATAATACCCCCCCAGTATTTTTGAATTTCGTGACACTCCCACCATATGTGAAACATTGTACCTCTCCCTCCACATCCACGGCAACAAGAAGGTGAATTGTCTCCACTTATCCTATGTGCTACACTCAGTGTTATATACCATCTTACCAAACACTTATAATTCATCTCAACCTCTCTCATATTTACATTTCCGTGAATTAAACTGTATATATTTTTTTTTTTTTCCTCTACTCCTATGTCCCTTTCCCATTTCTCTATAAATAGTGGGCTTTTAACCGTGACTAATCTTGTGAAAATCTTCTATATTTTTGAAATCCCATGCTTCTCATCTCCCTGTGATTCTACTAAGTGCTCTAAGGGGTTCTAATCTTCTTTATTTCTTAATGGCTTAGGGAGGTTCCCTAAAAAGTGTTTTAGTTGACCATATCGCCATTCGTCCATTCTGGAAAATATTTCACTCTTACTTTCTAATTCACTAAGTGTGCTTATTTCCTCCCCCTTCATTATATCTCTTAATTGGACATCTTTCTTCTTTATCCATTTCCCTGTGATACTTTCTTTACCCGATGGAAAAAACTCAGTGGATCCTAGAGGCATTAACAGTGAGTTATATTCCCATCCTACTTGTTTACATAAAGCATCCCAAACTCTTAAAACATTACGTGTAAACAAACTTGTGTTTTCTGTTAATCCACGATACTGAGGGGGTAACCAAATAATTCTACTTAAATTTGTGTAACTTAGTGTGTTTTCTATTTTTACCCAACTTTTCTCCTGTGCATTGAATGTGCAATCATAAATTCTTGCCAAAATTACTGAGTTATAATACCTTTTCAGGTCTGGTACTCCCAAACCACCTTTCTCTTTATCTCTACTCAAAATTTCATAACTTATTCTAGGCTTCTTGCTCCTCCATATAAATTTTGTTAAGATTTCTTTAATTATTCTAAAATACCCCTCTGGTAATTTGATTGGTATCATTTGAAATTTGTATAAGATTTTTGGAACAATTATCATTTTTATCAGGTTTATCCGCCCCACCCATGACTGAGATCCCCATCCTAGTTTCTTTATTTCATCCTTAATCACTTTTAATAATCGGATGCAATTTATTCTGTATAGGTTCTTTAGAGATACAGTTAATTTTATACGCAGATATTTTAGTTCTCTTTCTCTCCAAACAAAGGGGAATTCCTCCTATAACTTTTTTTTCTCTGTCTGTAAAAGGTTTATATTTAAAATCTCTGTTTTGGTTGGATTAATTTTTAAATTTGACACCTCGTTATATTCTTTTAAAGATTTCATTAAATTTGGCAATGTTATCCTTGGGTTTCCCACATAAAACAACATGTCGTCTGCATAAGCTTCCACCTTATGCTCCGTCTCTCCTACCCAAATTCCTTTTATATCTATATTATTCCTGATGGTAGCCAAGAGGGATTCCAGAGATAATACATATAACAATGGAGACAGAGGGCATCCCTGTCTAGTTCCATTCTGCATCCCTATGTATTCTGATAACTCCCCATTTACAATAATTGCTGCTGATGGTTGACTGTATAATTTCCTTATCCATTCTCTCATTCTAGGTCCCATTCCCAACACTTTCAAAATATCTAACATAAATCTCCAATTTACTCTATGAAATGCCTTTTCGGCATCTATCGAAAGAAACACCACAGGAATTTTCTCCTTCTTCTTACTTTTTTGTATAAGAAACAATGATCTTAATCAGTTGTCTCTACCCTCCCTCCCTGGGACAAACCCTACTTGATCTATATGTGTCCATTCCGGCATTAGGTCTTTCAGTCTATTTGCCAAAACTTTTTCATATAGTTTAGTATCTGTATTTAGTAAGGAAATCGGTCTATAACTTGAACAATGAGTATCATCTTTACCTTTCTTATGTATGAGTACCACATGAGCTTGTAGTAATTCTCTTCTCATTTCCATCTCTCCTCCCAAAACATTTATATATGTCCTCAATTTAGGCAGTAATATTTCTTCATATTTTTTATAATATGTCACTGTATATCCATTGGGGCCTGGACCTTTCCCAGCAGCAGTAATTTTTAATGCTATATGTATTTCTTCCTGAGTTATTGGTATTTCAAAATTACTGCACTTATCTCCTGCTCATTCTGAGCCCACACAATGTCACTGCTTCCACATCACTCATGCATTTGCTCTCGTATAAATCATGATCCCACATCACATCCTTACCCTCCTACTACTCTAAACTTTGAGGGATATTGCCCCAAACTCTGACCCTCCATTATCTAACTCCCACTCCCAGAACTGCTAGTCTCTCTTCTCTGACAGCAGCCGTAACCATCATTGTCTTTTTTCAAATACACAGCTTTCATGAGCCAGCCACCCCCATTGTATATGCTCTGTGGAATGCCCACTCAGTCTCTAACAAACTTGCCTCTGTTAATGACCTCTTTCTCTTCAGCTTCCTAAACCTAATTGCTGTTACTAAAACCTGGCTCCAGGAATCTGACAGTGCCTATCCAGTTGCCCTCTCCCACGGTGATGGCTTCAACTAGACTCACTCACTCAGACCCAGTGTATGAAAAGAAGGTGGAGTTGGACTTTCCTTAAAAAGCACCTTTTAGGTTCCCCCCTTCATTCTATCATGAATGCTGCTGCTAGAATCATATACTTTACTAACCAGTCAATGGCTGCTGCTCCTCTCTACTAATCCCTTCAATGACTTCCTGGTCCAGGGTCTGGTAGGAATTTAGGGGTAACCGCACTCCCTCCCCCCATTTTTGGGGGGTGGGGTTCCCCTTTAAAGTCCTACCAGTCCTAAAGGACCTGATATGGCTTTTAGGAGGAACCCCACGCACTTTTTTTTTAGTTTTTACTGTGGGGTCCCTACTAAACCTAAAGGGTCTGGTAAGGATTAGGGGGGACCCCACTCTGTTGTTTTTGTGGGGGGTTTTTTCAGGTTTTTTTTTATGCAAATGTTATAAAAAAAAAGTCAGTCCTGCTGCAGCAGGTTCTATACATTGTACAGATGTGTAACTTTGCAAATAGTTTAAGGGGCCCCCCAGGCATAAAATTTAAAGGAATTTTTTTTTTTACTTTAAGCAATTAAAAATGACTGTCCCTTTAAAAAATGTTTGAATTTTTTTTCACTGATTCATGTCCCTTAGGGCAGTACCCAAATCCACATACCCCTTTTATGGCCAATAACTTGCATATAAGACTTCAAAATGGGCACTTTTGAATTTACAAGTTCGAGTCCCATAGACTTGTATTAAGTTCGCGTTCCACCATTCATTAGGTTTGAATGTACTACCACGAACTGAACACGGGGGTGTTCAGCCCATCAGTTTTGCTTTGTACATTACAAGGGAGTATCATGAAAGCATGACTACAGACAAAAGGAGGGAGTATGTTCTCTGTACTGTGACACTATCCAGCACTAGACATTTGCAGAATGGGAAAAGAACAAAGAGAGGGCGCACAGGCCTAGTGCATTACCACAAAAAATGTTTAATAAAAAATAAAGTAGGTGTTGCACTCACAAACGACAATACAGTCAAGGCACATCATAAAGAACAGGGCTCTGAGGAAGAGGCAAGTCCTCGAAACGCGTCAGGCTTTTGGATGTCTAAACTCCCTATTGCGGACTGTTACTCAGCGCGGTGTTGACCCAGCTGTTCTTTATGATGTGCCTTGACTGTATTGTCGTTTGTGAGTGCAACACCTACTTTATTTTTTATTAAACATTTTTTGTGGTAATGCACTAGGCCTGTGCGCCCTCTCTTTGTTCTTTCCCCATTCAGTATATTTGGATTCCCCCGGTCCATTTGAGGGCGGCGGGGTGTGCATGTTCCAGGACATTCTTGGTGTGGTTGTAGCCTGCATCGAGTCCATCCCCAAGCGCAGGAGCATTTGTGTTTGCTGGTTCTTTGTTCACTAGACATTTGCAGTATTTTAGTGTATTCATGTTATAAAAACATAGCATATCTAGGGAAAAGCAAATCTAACCACACTTGATTTTCTGAATCTAGATCTGCATTTTCCTTCATATGTTGGCTTATTATTCTGCCTGTATTGAAGTCTGGTCTGATATACATGAGCCTCATGCATGCACTATGTAACCTGAGTGGATTGGCACTGTACTTAAAATATCTTTCACTGGGGATCACCCAATTGAAGGTGTATTCTAATTTAAACAACACAATTTACACACATCATTTGGTAAATAATTTTGGGTAACGGTTCATATGGTTATAAAATTAATTAGTATACCACAGTATTAATTACTGTTTAATCCTTTGCAGTGGTAGTGCCTTAAAGATAGGATTTGAAAAGCTATGAGACTATTTTTTTTTTGTAGTACTCTGTCATCTTGTGTGGTGACTTTGTTAAAGAGAATCAACCCTCATATTCAAAATGGAAAAAAACTACTTGGTGGCAATTCCAGGCAGTTGGGATCCAGCCATAGAGACAAAAGCATTTACTACCTCAGTCCAGATTTGGTTTCATCACTACCAGCTGTTTGATTGCATTTCCTGCCTTACAGTTAGATATAATTTTTATTGTCAATAAAAAGTATTTTTAAATATGCTTGTAATATGGGTTAAAAGTTGTCAGCAGATTGTGACGTTCACTGTGAAGCTGAAGTGTCAACTGTTTCCTGGATGTCAATGCTGAAATTAAAATGGTTCATATATCAAAGGTTCAGTGTGTAGATTGATTACATGCTTTTTAAAAAGTAATTTTCATCCATTGTTATTAATAAAAATGACCTTTCTATTTGTACAAAAAAAAAAAATCAAAAGTATACTTCTCATTTGAGTATAACTAGGCATTGTAAAGTTATATGGTGTAGAAAACCCATTCATTTTGCTTAGGATCTCTTACGAGAAAATAAACTTAAAACAGTTATGTAACAATTGCATTCTTTTGTCCTATTTACAGAATTTTTAGACAACATACATTGTCAAAAATGTATGTAACTATGGCATATACCAATTTCTTCAATATCCAAACAGGGAATCGCAAATATAAAATGATCTATCCCTCATAGTTTTTTTTACGGAACCACCTTCACAAGAGGAAAATCTAATTGAATTTAGCCAAATTAACCCATTTATCTATTTGGTGCTGAGCAATCCCCTTTGAATAAAAGTTTGTTTGAAACCAATCAAATCCTTAATTGTTTATTGTTAGGTGTTTTGCCAGCATAAGATCTAGAATCATAAAGGTGGGAATTTACTAAATCTGGAGCAGCTCCACATAGTAACCAGTTGGTTTCTAACTTTAGCTTGTTAAGTTTTGAAAATGAAACAGAAGAAGCTCACTGGTTGCCATACACAGCATATAGAGTCTCAATACATTGCCCAAACTATAGTCCCTATATTTGCTGATCTTCACCTGTTGGTGGCACTCAGTTTTGGATTTTTTTCAGCAGTATTCCAGTGGCCATGAGAAAATGTCTCATCTGTTTGTTTTATTTTTTTATTACAGGTATTTGTATAGCATCATCAGTGCTTTACCGACTGTTTTTTTCACATCAGTGCCTGCCCTCAAGAAGCTTACAACTTAAGCTCCCTATCCCTATCTTGTATGCACACATACTAGGGCCAATTTAAGCAGGCCGTACATTAAGCAACTTTCTTTCCTGCAACCATGGGTTGCAGGAAAGAAAATCGTGGATTCTTCCATCAACATGGTAAGTGTTGATGAAGAAATCCATCCCACAGAGCTTTTGTAGCCTGATAGCAGATTTTCCCACCCTCATAATGCAGTGATTACTTCTGGCTGCTATAGTCGCTGGCAGTGATTGAACTAAATAACCAACAGGCTGGTTGTACAACCAGCCTGCCCATACATGGATTGAAATTCATCCGGTTCCTGCTGAACTGGCTGAATTTCAATCCATCTATTGCTGACTTTTGACAGAAATCAGAACGCAAGTCTGTCTACGTAAGCCCACTCAAAAGGATGTATTTCTGTCTGTCTTGATCCATGTATTCACAGGTCATAAAACAGACCTTGTGAAAGGGCCCTAACTATTGACTTCTGTAGCTCATAGTCAGCTTTGTGTTTGTATTCTGGTTGCCCAGTGTGAACTCATTTATACTTGTCTTTTTGCTACCATAATTTGTCTTGGCAGTTGTTTGTTGTCAGTTATTGCTATACACTCTTTTACCATGTAAGGCAGCCATATATGGATCTACATTCAGCTGGTTCAGCAGGGACTGGCCAAACTATGATGCATGTATGGAAAGGCTGGTTGTACAGAAATCAATCAACCGATCGACTTCTTTACAACCAATCTGAAATTTCCGCATGATCAGCACTGCTTGCTATAATCAGCAGTGCTGACCAGTGTATTCTGATGGTAGGGAAGTCTCCCCACTGTCAGAATACAATAGCTCTATAGAAGTGACTCCTCCATCCACCTTGGATGGAGGAATCGGGTCATTCTTTTTCTTTCACTCGCTGGATGATAGACAGCCCTTATACAATATTTTCTTAAACATTAATTGCCAAAGAAAAGAACATGTACAATGGTGTATGTATAAAATACACTATATGCGTGAGTAGAGACAGTTTCTAAACAAAAGAGAAAACATATTTGTGTGAAAAAAAACTCCTGAGGATACATTCTGTAAGTCATTAGAAGATGCAGCTGCAGAATTCCCCATTATGAAGTGTTAATTGCATTCATTTTGGCAATACACTTTCCATGGCACTATCATGCACTGCACCCAAAGGGGAGTACTTTACAGCCCTCATACATTATCCTACTAATCCATGTCCCTCCAGCTGTCAGGAGCAGCACACAATTCTCTCTGGCTGTGTCCAACTCTTGTAAATGTTACTCTCATGTCATTTAAAGCCAACAGTTTTCTCTTTACAGTCATCCATAAGGACTTCTGACATTTCTGAGTCAGTATTCAGAATCTGCACTCCACTGACAAGTAACTCTTTTCCTACTAGAAATCCAAGCATATTTCTAGTGGATGTCAGCTTTCCTTGTGTTAGCTTCTCCTGTCATCAAAATGCAGACACAGGTGAACTACGGATTCCTCTGGCATTACTGAGCCAGCTAACCTCTATGTGTCTCTCTCCATCATTCTCATGAATTTAAATAAATATATTTTATGAATACAACCATTAAGCATCTATATCCCACACCAAATAGAACACATACATTAGACACATCCATACATACACACTCCAAAAGTATTAGTGAGAGTTTGGAGCATGTTTCTCTCCTGCACCCATCATTCCTATTGAATTGTGTGAATTACAGGCACCCCACTATTTTGGCTATCTATCTGTAGCTATCTATCTATAGCTCCCTCTAGGTAACTAGGTTTATTGTTTTGTAGTTAGAGCCTGGGATGAGTCAGCCTGGGAGTGAGGGAGTGAGTTCATCTCAGGACAGGTTGGGATGCTCTACAGGTCAGGGCCTCTGGAGCCCTCCCACCTTTCCAGAAACTTAGAGAACTTTCTGGAAGAGGGACGGAGGCCCAGATATGCATGTTTAAGGGAACTTGGCCAATCCACAGGCAGGAGGCCAGGCATGGTGACCAAGGACAATCTTTAAATGTGGCAGATCCTGAGCAGCAGGGAAGTCAGATGAAAGATGATCTGCGAGAAGGCAGGAGTGTGGAGTCTGGGAGGTGGGGGGCCTACCTACAGACAGGGTGCTGGACAGGAGGATCTCAACTACCCAGGGTCTCTTAGGAAGGACATCCTGCTCAGCAGGGAAGGAGCCATCCCAGCATAAGGCCTGAAGGCAGCCACCAACTCACCACGCTGGAAGGACAGTGTCATTATTCCTACATTCCTTGGGCCATATAAAGGGAGAGGGCGGTCAGGTGCAAGACCTAACAAGTTCACATCCGGGACTACTTCATTATTAAATTTTGGAATCCCTTGCCCAGGGATACCCTCAGTGCAGCCTGGTTAAGAGGAAGGATTCATCTGGGGTCTGAGGAAGTACACCATGGGGACTTTAGCACTCCTTGAAGAGATAGTTGCTATTTTTGTGCGGATCCGCTTTTTCTTGTACAGAATTGTTGCTAAGAAATTTGTCCTCAAGTTTGCAATTCCTTGGGCATCCCGTATACCCCTAGACCCCATCCAAGTTGTTCACCCTTCAATAGAAACAAGTAAAAGACCATCCCAAGGTCTGTTTACTGACTTCAACTGTGCAAGTGTGAAAAATGCATGTTGCCTGGTAGAACAAATCTTAGGGGAACCCAAAACAAATCCAGTGGCCCTCAAGAGGGTAGTGCTACATATCTATCTATCTAGCTATAGATATGGATATTTATAATAAACAGTGTTTATAAATGAAGAAATAGAGTGCACTGGATACTGCAGACAAAACAACTTTAATAAAATGTAATAAATATAAATTTACTTAAAAAGGGCATGTCACCTGGAAATTCTTCCAAAGGAACCCTAGGTTACACGGGATTAATGTTGCAATAATCACACTTTCACACAATGGCCAGCAATAGGAGATGAAATAAGTCAGGTAGAAAACTCTTCTGTGAACCCTGGAAGTATCCGAGTGGAGTGAACCGCAAACATGGCCCAAACTGATACAAAGAAAGAGGACTGTGATTGTGATATTGGTGAGCAAGTACCTCCTCTAAATTGATATGGTTCTGGATCTTGCCCCTTCAACATAGTGCAGGGGTGGGGTGCTTTCAGCCTTAAATATGCTGAAAAAGAAAATGGTGAAGCATGGTACATTTGAATATATATATATATATATATTGTGGGACCTCGCTTCAAGTGGTAGAGCTTCTTCAAAGCACACAGCAACTCGCTTATTTTTTAAGGGCCTGTTTGCCCACTTTTATTTAAGAAAGTTCAAACAACCAAAATTCTTCCCACGCAGGGGTATCCACCATCACACGAATTCAAATAAACAGTATTCAGCCTCCTGGCTTGTACGCAGTTTTAAGTCTGCCTCCTGCAGACTCTTCCCCAAAGTATGGCACTAGCACACCGCTAGTCTGGCTTCCACCTCTCCTAGGTGTAGCCCACCTGACTCCACGGCAGAGACCTCCCGTCTGCCTGGGTGGCGCCCTCCTAACTGCCGGGGTGGAGCCCTCCCGACTCCGTTTGCCGGGGTGGAGCCCAGAATCATGGCCTGGCTTCCCCTAAAAGGCCTGCACACACCTGTGCAATCAGCACGCTGGCTGCTCCCAAAATATGGGCCCAGGATTGGAGATTTCATCCCTCCCAAATCTCTAAGAAATCTCCAGGCTACAGGTCCCAAAACAGGCTTTACAAACCAAAGAGGAAACTTATAAATCAGTTTCCTCTGCATTGTGAGAACTGCCTGGAGCCCCTCAACCTGTATAGTTGAGAATCCTGGGTCTCCATGATGATTTCCACTGTGGCAGGATACCGCACTGCCACATATCCCCCCCCTTTGTTTTGATCCCGTAGGGGGCAGAACACACACACCCAAACTCTTTAATTTGGCACCTCTGTGCCAGCCTTCACCCATATGAGCCCATTCCTGACTGACATTGCTTTCAAAGGGAAACTTTCCTTCCTGTCTTATGAGGCGACTTTCCCCATGTTCTCCTAGCACACGGACTTGGGCCCTATAAAGACACTGTGCCTTTTTACGGGTACGCTTCCAAAAGCGTTGCCGCTCTATTTTCCTTGGGGCCACCCAAGTCACCTTCCCATTAAGGAACTTCCAAAACTTGGTACATTTCTGAGGATGAGGTTGACGCCTGAGTTTTAAGTGTCTGATAACATTGCAGCTACACTGCACTCTCAACCGCCGGTTTCCCTTTACCTTTGAAGGGGTCACGCTTTTACACACAAAAAGTGCGGGCTCTTTTATTGGGGTTACCTTAGACCCTCTCTGCATTCTATGTACAGGCATCTTCTTGCTGACAAAAGCTAGCTCGGTTGGTTTCCCCCCGTACACTGCACACTTCCTTTTGTCACTGACATTCTCAGATGACAATGTCCTACTCTCCTTCTGAAGGACAGCCCAATTGCCTTGCCCTTCAGATGCTTTTATGTCAGGGGACCTCTTTAAATTATCCACTTCCTTAAAGTTTTCCCTCTGGGCAGATAAGCTATTTAAAGTTTCCCTTCCCAGACTACCCTCCTGAACCTGTAGGGGGCCTAATTCAACTGCAGCTTTTTCCTCAGCTGTGTCTACCACATCATTATATTTACAATTTACCAGTGCATCGCACTTTTCCTCATCATCAACATTTACACGGGTCTTGCATTTTTCCTCCTGGCCAGAAACATCCACACCTTTGTCAGAATTAATTTCAAAGTTTGGCAGGGCAGTGTCTGGAGACCAAGTGCACAGCGTGGAGTGGTTGTCTCCCATGGCAACGTCGCTATCCACCAGCTCCACTGGCACATGTACCTCTTCCAGCAACTGTCCTGACACCTGACGGTCATAACACAATTCCACATTTGGTTTACTGACCCCAATCACTTGATTTGTGCCATCTGACACTTCCACCAACACTGGCTCATTTGGTATCACACTATTCGATCCTACACCATTGGATCCTTTGTGGGTTGTGGGCACGATCTCTGCTATGTGCTCAATCTCACTTGGCCCGTCCATATTGGGAGGGAGACCATCTGCAGCAACAGCAAGTGTGCCCTTGTCTATAAGCTGATCTGCCGTCCCTCCATTTAGCACAGCAGAAGTCGTGTCCACTCCACTGTTGGAAACAGAGGTCCCTTTCAACAAAGCCAACAGGTTTTCAGCCCATCTGTCCCAGTCTACTTTCTCTGCGCTCCAATCAGAGGTACTACGCAGTACCGCACCAACTGCCGGAGGAGACACAGGACAGAGTGGCTCAGCAGACACATCACATATATCACTTTTGTTCAACCAAAACTGTGGCACTAAATTTTTAACCTCAACAGGTTGCAATACCACACCCTCACCACCGTACTCTGATGGCGCTTCATTCACCTCATGAACACTTCCATACCTATTGTCATTACTGACAGACTCCATTAACCCATTATCACCAGGAGCATTTTCAAAAATTCCAGTTTTAGCATTTAAATTATCAAGTACTCTCTTGTCCAGAGCAGCACCATAGTTGTCCAAGGCAACCTCTGGCTCCAACACACAGAGCTCCCAGGAGGTTTCCATGGACACCTTTGCAGCCTTGGATACGGTTGCCAAGGGCAACAACATATCTTCAATCATATTCATATAAACACTATTATCTTTAGTGAGCTGTGCTAGCTCATCACCAACCATAACATTATATTTACCAACAGTAACACTTTTGTCGGCATGACCATCAGCATTCTCATTGCATATAGACATCACTGTGGTTTTTGCAGGTAATCCCTGGCTATTACCCAGCTGAGCAGCCTGTGAGCCATGCTTCACAGCACTCTCTCTCTTTAAAGGGACACTATATTCAGTTTTAGCAGCTCCATAGCTGACCTGGGAAATCCTCTGCTCCGTCACTGCGGGCTCCTGGGAGGTTTCCCTGGGCATCTCTGCAGCACCTGGCACTAGGGAACACGGTGCCATGACAGTTTTGGTCACCCCTAGTTTACCTTCCCCAGCCATCTGCTGGATTATAGCAGGCACATGCAGAGTCCCCATGTCCTTTTCCATATTTAGTCCTAATCGTTGGGCTTCTCCCTGTGCCTCCCCACTACTCAGGGTAGCACACAGCAGCCAGTCCATGTCCATCTGTATTGTGGAACTCCCTGAAGGACACACTCTCACTTCCTTGGAATCAGTCCCACAAACTGAAACAGTCTTACCATTTCCTGCAGCAGGTGTCATAGCCTTCACTTGAGTGCGTTGTCTCTCCTCTGTGGTTTCTCCACAGGCTGACTTCCCCAAGTGGTCACGGTGCAACACTGCAGCCATTCCGGACCAACTTACACCCCCTGCAGGTAACACAAGATCCCTGTTGCTAGGGGTAGCTGCCAACATTTTTAAAAATGAATCTGGGCTTGCAGATGAAGCCTTTTGCTCAGTAGCACCCTCATCAGTGGTATTCCATAATCTGGGGCAGGTAAAGATACCATGCCCAAACTGACCACATTCCAGGCAGGGTATGGTTCCACCGATAACCTTCTCGGGATACGGAAAGACATCTCCCTTGTAGCCCCTTCTCCTGGTTGCCAAGCTTTCTCCTGTTGCTATGGGAGATGGCAATCTCCCAGCTGAACTTTGTGGGTTCCTCCAGATGCGCTGAACTCTCATTTCTGCGTTGTCACAATCCTCTGCAGACGACACTCCTCTTACAGGGTCCGCAGGCCTGAAGTCACACGTGTTGCTATGGGCAACCACATTCTTCTCAAACTTGTGGTCAGGCTGTCGCTCCTTCCTTGCACTCAGAGCCGGCTTGCCTAACACAGATGCAGTCCTTTGCTTTGATATGCAACTTTGCAATGGAGGCTGACACAAAGGGCATTTAGAGACAGTGTGCCCCCACTCCCTGCACCGCAAGCATCGCTCTTGCCAGCGTGTCTTGTCCAGGCTCCCCACATTGCAGCCTTTTTCCAGCTTAGGACTCTGCACATTCATAGCTGGTCTCCTTTCACCAGTGTTGCCAGCAGCAACAACATGCACTTCCCACTTTGGCAAACTTTGTTCATCCATGTATGGGGCTCGTTCTGGTGATAACGACCCCTCCAGCCATAGGGCTCTGTCTCTCATTTCCGCAAATCTTGCTTCTTTGCTTTGCTTTGACCGCCCCATCTTCACAGTCACTTCACAACACTTTTGCACAGTCCAACAACCAAGAAATGAAGCACTGTCTCTTTAAGGCAGGTTCTCCTCACCTGCACACACACCAAATTGTGCTGTCCATTGCACAGAAACACAGTTCATATAACTGATGAACTTACTTTTGCAGGGATCTCCAATTATGCCCGCATCCTCCACCATATGTGGGACCTCGCTTCAAGTGGTAGAGCTTCTTCAAAGCACACAGCAACTCGCTTATTTTTTAAGGGCCTGTTTGCCCACTTTTATTTAAGAAAGTTCAAACAACCAAAATTCTTCCCACGCAGGGGTATCCACCATCACACGAATTCAAATAAACAGTATTCAGCCTCCTGGCTTGTACGCAGTTTTAAGTCTGCCTCCTGCAGACTCTTCCCCAAAGTATGGCACTAGCACACCGCTAGTCTGGCTTCCACCTCTCCTAGGTGTAGCCCACCTGACTCCACGGCAGAGACCTCCCGTCTGCCTGGGTGGCGCCCTCCTAACTGCCGGGGTGGAGCCCTCCCGACTCCGTTTGCCGGGGTGGAGCCCAGAATCATGGCCTGGCTTCCCCTAAAAGGCCTGCACACACCTGTGCAATCAGCACGCTGGCTGCTCCCAAAATATGGGCCCAGGATTGGAGATTTCATCCCTCCCAAATCTCTAAGAAATCTCCAGGCTACAGGTCCCAAAACAGGCTTTACAAACCAAAGAGGAAACTTATAAATCAGTTTCCTCTGCATTGTGAGAACTGCCTGGAGCCCCTCAACCTGTATAGTTGAGAATCCTGGGTCTCCATGATGATTTCCACCGTGGCAGGATACCGCACTGCCACAATATATATATATATATATACAGTTCAGAGCAGCAGCTGCTCTGGTCTGTTTAAAACTAGCAAACGAGGAAAGGTGCAGATAGGCAGGGAACTAGATTTTCCTCAAGAATTACCCTGTATTAAGCTGTATCTATTTTGTCTTCAGTCCTCACTATTTGCACAGTCTCTGCTAATAAAGATCATTTTTACAACCACCACCATGCTTCAATATGGAGATGGCATTCTCAATGTGATGGCCAGTGTTGTATTTCTACTCAATACATTCTTTTGTGCTGAACCCAAAATGTTCAATTCTGTTTCCATCAGAACAAAGAACATATGATATACAGTATGTCTTTTTTATGCCTTTTGTTAAACCGCAAAAAGGACTAGGATAAGCAGTAAGGTTATAGTTGCCCCATGGATGTTTTTTCCTATCTCAGCTTTGAACCTCTGCAGCTTACTATTGGCCTCATGGTTGCTTCATTATCTTACCCAGTCACTGAGTTTCAGAAAATGGTCTTTTCTGGGCAGAGGTGCCCATATATCATATTCTTTTAATTTTTTAAACAGAGATTGCTAATAGGAGGTATGTTGTAAAAGAAGCTCTCAGAGGTAATTAAAGTTTTAGATATTTTTTGGAACCCAGGCTTGATTGCTAATTCACCTAATTCTATAGCTCCTTACACATGACACTCATGAATCATGATGCTGTTTATTTAGATGTGTATTCTAACAAATTATGGGGGCTTTTCTTATGAAGTTCATTTGCTTTGAAATAATATGAAACTTTAATTGTAAATCAATTGAATCTTTTCAACTTATTACAGTATGTGCCTTCTGAAGACAATTGGTTGTAAATTGTAAGTTTAACTTTACGAATATATAGTTAAAATATGTTTAAGGGCTGCAGCACCCATTTTTTTTAACGTGTTATGTCCACTAAGTTACTAATATAAATGGCAATGGTTTAAGGCCAAAGGCTTAGTCCTTTCTGAAGCCATGAATTTGCAAGAATTAGTAATATTTAGGCTTAACTACAACAGATCTAGATAAAACCTCAATCACTTTAGCAACAAACATATGTATACTGTACATAATGGGTTGATGATGATAATGCATTGATGATGATCTATATTTTAAAATGAGAACTGGAACATTAGTATATACATGGTATGTATAAAATACTAAAATAGTTATGAAAATGGTTCACGGATGTGTATGTTTTTCAGTGGAATACCTGAAAGCTGAAGTTCAGCTCCCATAAACTGTAAGATTCTGTTCAGAGAACAGACCTATGCTAGTATGTCAGAAACCCAGGATTATCTCAGAGCACTCTGACATAATTCATTCTGAGATATTTTTAATATCATACATAATCTGAAAATTGCCAGAGGGCCTTTTGATGTGATGGCCACAAGAATGTACCTTAAAAAAAGTGGCATAATGATCAAAAGCGGCAACATTCCCAAATCTGCCCAGAGACAAATCTCAAAAAATTTGAAATTTTTCACACCATTATGGCTCTTTTGTAAATTAATTTATTACAATAAATGAATTTTAACCTGGCTTTAATATGATACAGTAAGGTTATTCTATAATCCAATTAGTAATTATGCCAAGCTGGCATTGCAGTGCCCTTCAGTTTTCTGATACAAAGTGAATATACAGTAGCTTAGTTATGTTGCCACACTAACAAAGTATCATACAAAATCCATTTTAAAATGTTGGCAGAGGTGTTACATATAGTGATTTTTTTTTTAAATAAATAATTATAGTGCCATAGTTAAGAATCTTTCTGCACACTGAAAAATTCTATCAAAAGTCAGATGTCACAGCAATAAAAGGGGGCTTAGGTCGGTTAGACAAAGGCAAAGTCAAGGACTTGGGCAGCAGAAATGGGAAATACAAGCTAAGGAGTACAAATATTGTATGCTAGTTGTGCTTGTTATTTATGATATACTGTACATTGTTCATAAAAGCATACAACGTTCCCTGCCTGTTCATGTGTCTTGTAATTTGTGTATTTTATTCACTTGTGTTCCTTGTCATTTTCTATAAAAGTTAAAAAACTTAAAAATTCTTACTGTGCCTTGGAGTTGATACACTTCCAATCAGGTATACTGCCAATTATCAGTCATGTTATTAAAAAAAAAATTGGTGTCGAATGAGGAATTAAATGAAACAACATTAAATCTGCACACTTTGTACAACCAGTTTTACAAGCTGTAGAAAATAGTACACCCACAGAAATTCCTTCACTGGTAGATGCTTGCCCTGCATCCCCACCTGAAAAATTCACACTGTATACCTTAAATACCAAATGAAATGGTAATTCATTCTTTCATTCTTAATATGACAAAAAGAAAAACAGGTGTGACTGAAGTAAAGGTTTGTCAGCAACAAAAGTATATTTTATGGTATGTGGTCAATAGTTTGCATACTAAACATAGCACTGCAGCCTTTTACTTATTTACATTCTATATACAGTACAATTTTTATTTAGAGTAGAATGATGTGAGCAACAGAAAATTTGCTCCATCAATCACTGATCTATCTGATGGATAATCAACCCATCCCATCTGGTGTATTAGTGAATTGAGCTACATAATGTACTACTCAACACACTATTCAGAATACTACAATCAAGTATGATTTCAGCCCATTCAAATGAATAGGCTGACAGTGTTCCTGTGTGATTCTGGTGTTAACTGACCCTTAATGTGTTATTAAATCCAGGGCTCTGCATTCACTATATCTGTTCTCCCACAGTACACTAAACATGGAAATGCAATAATATTAGTAAATACAAACTGCTAAATACCTTTTCTAATCAGCAGTTAGAGCAGTCTTGTGACTTCTATCAGTGTCCAGCAGAGCACTGGTTAAAGCTTGTAGGAGGAGTTTTCCTTTTGCTCTAGGAGGATGCAGAACCCCTGATCTCTGTCTGGACAGAGCCTCAGGAATGTGATATAACCAACTGTACAATGCAGCGATGTTGCAATTATAATGTCTAGATACATATTTCCTGACTCAAATACTGTAAATTATGTAATATTTGGACGATGGTATGAAAAATGTGAAAACATCTACTGCAACATTTGGTTAACAAATTTGGTTTATACATATTTCTATATACTTTATAGGTAAATAAAAATGTTAATACCTTTGCTCCCTGGAATACACAGATAAATTACAATTAAAAAGGAGATTAGGTCCCATTATAATCTGTATACTCCAATTGCAATATCATATAATTTAGTATGCTGTTAGCATTGAGAATACCATGTCCATTGAACTGAGTAGAACCTCTTTCATCTAGCCTCATTATTCAATCACACCATGAATCCCGCTATTTTAGGCTTTGTTGTTCAAACAGATACCAGGTTGGAATATGTTAGTGTGTGTCCTTCCAGCTAAGGCGTTTTTCTCTTTTCCAGTAAGTGGACCCAGGGGACAACTAAGCACTTCACACAATCCATATGTGAGAGAGTTTTTTCCTTGTATGGACAAGACAATGTGTCAGAGTAAATGAATAAATGCATTAGTTATGCATAAATGAGGACATTCTAAAAGAGAAGCATTGCATTTACAATATACCTACCCAAGTTTTCAATCATAGAATGAGAAACATGGAAAACTGAAGTGGTCAGCCAGTTAAGCATCATACTTCATGAAGTCATTTTTCAGGCCTTAACATTTTTCTTACAGCGTTAAAAACCATTGAATGAACGGTATCTTATTTTAGGGTTGTTTAAAAGTAAATACATGAAGAGTATCCAGGGCAAGGTATTAAAGTGGTAGTAAACTCCTTTTTTAACTTTTACCTACAGATAAGCTTATACAGTCAGGTCCATAAATATTGGGACATCGACACAATTCTAACATTTTTGGCTCTATATACCACCACAATGGATTTGAAATGAAACGAACAAGATGTGCTTTAACTGCAGACTGTCAGCTTTAATTTGAAGGTATTTTCATCCAAATCAGGTGAACAGTGTAGGAATTACAACAGTTTGCATGTGTGCCTCCCACTTGTTAAGGGACCAAAAGTAATGGGACAGAATAATAATCATAAATCAAACTTTCACTTTTTAATACTTGGTTGCAGTCAATTACAGCCTGAGGTCTGGAACGCATAGACATCACCAGACGCTGGGTTTCATCCCTGGTGATGCTCTGTCAGGCCTCTACTGCAACTGTCTTCAGTTCCTGCTTGTTCTTGGGGCATTTCCCCTTCAGTTTTATCTGCAGCAAGTGAAATGCATGCTCAATCAGATTCAGGTCAGGTGATTGACTTGGCCATTGCATAACATTCCACTTCTTTCCCTTAAACTCTGGTTGCTTTTGCAGTATGCTTTGGGTCATTGTCCATCTGCACTGTGAAGCGGCGTCCAATGAGTTCTGAAGCATTTGGCTGAATATGAGCAGATAATATTGCCCAAAACACTTCAGAATTCATCCTGCTGCTTTTGTCAGCAGTCACATCATCAATAAATACAAGAGAACCAGTTCCATTGGCAGCCATACATGCCCACGCCATGACACTACCACCACCATGCTTCACTGATGAGGTGGTATGCTTAGGATCATGAACAGTTCCTTTCCTTCTCCATAGTCTTCTCTTCCCATCACTCTGGTACAAGTTGATCTTGGTCTTATCTGTCCATAGGATGTTGTTCCAGAACTGAGAAGGCTTTTTAGATGTCATTTGGCAAACTCTAATCTGGCCTTCCTGTTTTTGAGGCTCACCAATGGTTTACATCTTGTGGTGAAACCTCTGTATTCACTCTGGTGAAGTCTTCTCTTGATTGTTGACTTTGACACACATACACCTACCTCCTGGAGAGCGTTCTTGATCTGGCCAACTGTTGTGAAGGGTGTTTTCTTCACCAGGGAAAGAATTCTTCGGTCATCCACCACAGTTGTTTTCCGTGGTCTTCCGGGTCTTTTGGTGTTGCTGAGCTCACCGGTGCGTTCCTTCTTTTTAAGAATGTTCCAAACAGTTGTTTTGGCCACGCCTAATGTTTTTGCTATCTCTCTGATGGGTTTGTTTTGTTTTTTCAGCCTAATGATGGCTTGCTTCACTGATAGTGACAGCTCTTTGGATCTCATCTTGAGAGTTGACAGCAACAGATTCCAAATGCAAATAGCACACTTGAAATGAACTCTGGACCTTTTATCTGCTCATTGTAATAGGGATAGTGAGGGAATAACACACACCTGGCCATGGAACAGCTGAGAAGCCAATTGTCCCATTACTTTTGGTCCCTTAACAAGTGGGAGACACATATGCAAACTGTTGTAATTCCTACACCGTTCACCTGATTTGGATGTAAATACCCTCAAATTAAAGCTGACAGTCTGCAGTTAAAGCACATCTTGTTCGTTTCATTTCAAATCCATTGTGGTGGTGTATAGAGCCAAAAATGTTAGAATTGTGTCAATGTCCCAATAATTATGGACCTGACTGTAATAAAGCTTACCTGTAGGTAAAATGAATATCTCCTAAACGTGTGATATTAGCTCTTTTTTTTAGAACCAGCACATGCACTCTGAAGCAACGGCATACCTGGGCTGTTCCATCAGCTTACTGGGCCGTTGACAGTTGCCCCGGGACTCCAGCGCACATGCGCTGGAGTGAAGTCATCGTGGCTTAGCCAGTCAGACATCTGGAGCTTGCAAACATAGTTACATAGTTAGTCTGGCTGAAAAAAAGGCAAACGTCCATCCAGTTCAACCATCAAAAAAAAAAGTTAGAATCCTATACCCACAGTTGATCCAGAGGAAGGCAAAAAAAACCCAGCAAAGCATGATCCAATTTACTCCTGCTGGGAAAAAAATTGCTTCCTGATCCCCAGAGAGGCAATTCCCTGGATCAACTTTACCTATAAATGTTAGTATCCAGTTATATTCTGTGTATCTAAGAAACAATCCAGGCCTTTTTTGGAGCAATCTACTGAGCTGGCCAGAACCAACTCTTGAGGGAGTCTATTCCACATTTTCACAGCTCTCACTGTGAAGAAACCTTTCCGTGTTTAGAGATTAAATTTCTTTTCCTCCAGACGTAAAGAGTGCCCCCTTGTCCTCTGTGATGACCTCAGGGTGAAGAGCTCTACACCGAGTTCACTATATGAACCACTGAAGGAACCCTGGAAGGAAGACCAGGGAAGATAGAAGCCTCTCTGCAGCTGTGACAGTGCGCCACTGGAGGGCTTTGTTTTACGGGAAGTCCTTCATAATGTGCTAGTATGTGATACATACTAGCACATTATGACATTTTCTTGCAGGGAGTTTTTTTTTTTTTATCTGTGGTTTACTACCGCTTTAAAGTAAGAACCTCTTCTTCTGAAAGTGTTAATTGCCTGGCTGTTATGCTGTTTTTCTTGTCTTCATTTCAGTGACTGACACAGAGAAAATATAGTTAATTTTTTTTACTTTTCTTCATCACTCATTTGCTGAATGCTTGTTCCTAGCCTGTAACGCAAATGTATTGAAGACAGCTTTCATTTTGAGAAGATGGCCATGTATTGCAGACTCCAGATTTCTCTGAGGTATATTTTAAATTGCAATATACCTTCCTTTGCAGTTTGTGATTTTGACTTTCTAAAAAATAAAATACATTCTATGGTATTCTGTGGTATTGGGTAAAATTGTTCACTTTAAAGGTCTGTGTCTGCATAACCTAAATATTTATTTATAAGTTATTTTTTTCAAGTAAGGCCTCTGAGTTACAGGTATTAGTGGGAGGTTTATTCCACAATTAATGTGGGAGAATTTCTGTCCTTGCACTGGACATGTTGAGTGTTGTGTAAAGTTTCATAGGATGGCAGCTTTGGGCAATGGCCATTGATAGAAGAGCATATGCAGTCTGAACAACAAACATAGCAGAGCAATGAGCTATGGTGGGGTGCTAGTGAACTTATCCAGGCTGGAGTAATTTAACAATAGGCACAGTAGACATATGCCTGTAATTAATGGCTGATAGATACAGCCAAGTTTGTCAAGGTGCAGAGTTTCACTAGTGTGAAGTTGAGTACAACTGGATTTTTCTGTAATGGTGACAAACCATCTCCCACACCATTCCTGCAAATTAGTACTCTCATATTTTTGAAGATAGGTGTCCAAGGCATTTACAAGATTACAATATTCTAGTTTATTGTACCAGCCAGTCTGTAGGTCTGCTAGATAATTGGTCCTTTCCATTTACTACTGTTACATCTAAGAAAAACATTTGACTAGTGTATACTATGTGCTGAAATTGCCTGGTTTTCCTGAGATCTGTATCCTTGAGACCTCACTGTGCAGTACTCATTGTTGTTCCCAATGGACACTTGCAGCAGTAGTTACTATCCATTCTGTTCCAAGTTGGCATCTCTGGACTATTCTTTGTTAGAGATGAACTAACAATTTGGGGTAGTGTATGCCACAGTTGGCAAGGCTGCCAGAGAATGTGCTATTATATTTACACCAACTACCCATCATTCATTGGAGACTGTAATCAACATCAATCACCAATAATGCTAGGCAATAGAAACAGGGGTAATGGGTGAAGCTACGGACAGAATAAAGGCCAAGTGAAAGAGGCGGTACTGTGCCAATAGGCTTAACATGCTATGACCTCTATATCTATAGTATAGATGATATATATGATGTCTAATCATTTTGTTCCCATAATAGTAAAATAGGACAGCTTGGAGACAAAGAAGTTGTCTTACATGATCTGCTCAGGTTGTGCTAAAGCTTATGGTATAGAGTAGTGAAGAGCAAATCTGCTTGTGTTTGGTTCCAGATGATTTTCAAGACAAATAGGCAAGGGATTGCCAACAAATGACAATGGGAGCTGAGCACTGCTGGGGAATGCAAAAAGTTAAAACACCATTGGCATTGAGCAGCTCTGTTAATAAATTATAATAATAATTTTTAAAGTGAAACATTGAGGACTCATTTACACATACATAAAAACGTATGAAAAAGGTTTACAGATTTGACATGCATACATACCAATTAACATCCATTTTTATGCACCTTAACATCAGTTTACCTCTTTTATACTTATATTGTCATCACTTCCTTTTCCCTTTTGTAGGTTGTGTATTTATGCACATTTTGCATGTGTTTATGTGCAATGTAGGGTGAACAAATGCAGACATTTTGCATAATTTTGCAAAGCTCTTCACAGTGTGTGACACCAGCTTTTTGGTGTGAACTGAGGACATGCCCAAATGCAGGTCTCTGCACATAGTGTAAACAAGGCCTAAAAATGCCTGGAGGATGGCCTGAAAAATTCACATTTATCCCTTTTGCTGCCAGGCCTGTGCAGCGTACAGTGGGGGGTTTTACATACAATCGGATGGCTGCAGCCGCCAGGATTGTGTGTAAAGGTGAAAGAAGTCAGGTAGGTGTGCTGCCACCCGATTGCTTCCACACACAACGAGTACTGGTGCACATGTCCACTCTTCTTCCCTTTTTGCTGTGAAAGTGAGGTGTATGATGTAATTTCCTGGTCACCCTGTCACTTTCCCCGGCTAGAATAGATGGGAAGAATGTGTTGCAATGCAATCTGCATTGCAATACATTCAGTAGAGCCCGGAGGAGACATGCAGGGTCTTTTAACCTGTTACCTAAAAATCATCACATAGGGGACTTTGTGTCTCCTATTTGATGAAAAAAAAAATAAAGCTACACCCAAGCACATAACATTACTTCCCAAAAAAATTTGAGGCTCCCCCCACTCCCACATATAGGCATGTATGAACGTAAAGTCATGTGTCAGGGACGCCAACAAATGAAAACGCTCATTGCTATACACATGTTACATATTGCCGCACGTGCCAGCTTGAGAGCAAAAATTCTAGCACAAGATCTCCTCTGTAACACTAAACTATAGCAGCTTTTGAAGCATTGCCTATAGAAAATTTAGGATACTGAAGCTTTTCATTATTTCATGGGTGTACACAATTTTAAGGTTTGACATGTTGGGTATCTACAGTATTTACTTGGTGCAACATCATCTTTTATATTTTACCAAACATTTGGGTAATTTATTTCTTTTGTTTGCCCTAAAATTCACTTTAGTGTGCTTTTACTAAAAGTTTGAGTAATATTGTGTGACATAAAAAATTGGAACTACAAGTATTTTATTCTCTAGGGTGTCTGCTTTCAGAAAATATAGAATGTTTGGAGGTTTTGTGTAATCTTCAGACCTAATATGATTTTTTAAACATGGTGCAAAAAAGACTCCGGAAGTGAAAGGGTTAAATTGCTGCTAAATGACATTTCTCATTCGCTTCATACTGTTTGCAAACAGTCCAGACCCGTATCCTAGATGAGGTCCTGTTATGGGTTATATGGGGGACCTCACTAGAAAGAAAATGAAACAAACAATCAAAAAATATACTGCAGCCTAGAAACTGAGAACCAATGATGATGTCAATGGTTGCTAAGACACAGTTAGCTGCAGTCATTGGTTGTTATGGTGCACCATAACAACCAATGACGGTTTGGAAAAAAAAATAGGTTTCTCACCAAGATATATAGCAAACCCTTACCCTTAAGTGCTACTAAAAACAGATTTTTTTTAAATAAATTAAAATAACAAACATGTTATACTCACTCGATCTTTACAGCAGTATTGCACAAAGCGGCCCTGATCCACCTCTTCTCTGGTCCTCCGTCGGCGATCCATTTGCTATGGGGACACACACTGCATGCTTGCTCCCGACCTGTGTGTCTACAGAGCCACACTGAATAGTCACACACAGCGGGACTTAGCCCCACCCCCACTTCCTCTTCAACACATCTGATTGACAGCAGCAAGAGCTAATAGTTTCCAGTGCACAGCGCTGATCTCTTTTTCCCTTTCTTCCCCTTCACACTGGGAAACTAGAAACATTTTTTACCTTAACCTCCCTAACGGTATTCCCGAGTGTAGCTCGGGGTAAAATGTCTGTACCAAAAGCGGTAACCCCGAGCTACACTTGGGCTTATCATGCGGCGCTGCATAGGGAGTCCCTGCAGCACTTACCTTCTCCTTCGCTCCCGCGATATGTCCCCTGCAGCGTCCCCGGCCATCTCCTCCGGCAGATGCCGGCATCCAGCTCCTGTGTTCCGGTCCCTGTGACATCGGGACGTACGGGTGCCGCCGGCGGCGGGAAATTTGAAAATTTAAAAAAAATGTCATTTTTTTCAAAACGATTTTTCATAGTAAAACATTGCTGTTTCAACCCATTTCACATACATTTTGTCCCTAGTGCTCTGTCCCCTGTCTGCATTTTGACTGTTCTTTCTGCCTGGAAACTTAGAAAAGTCCACGGCGTCCAAAAAGTGTCCCTTTAGGTCAAAAGCGGGTTTAGACCGGCTAGAGAACAGCGATAGTAAATCAGAACCACTTGCAGAATTGAGTGATAATGATTCGTGGAGAAATTTGTCATCAGACACTGAAAACGATTTTGCGACTTTGCTCAGCAATGTGCGAACTTGGCGCTATATTTCAAATTTCAGTGTTTTTGGTTTGATTATATTATTGAATTAAATGTAATATTATTATATTATTATTTTTTATGATTATTTATTAAATTATAATTTATGATTTTGTGTTTCAAATTTTATCATACCCAGGATGTTTAATAGACTCTTGTTCGGACAGATTTCAGTGAGTTATTCCTAAATATTACAGCCTACAATAAAAAAACTACATATTTCCATGCAGAATAATGGTACTGCTTTCAGTACCAAAAATCGGAAATAATCATACCGCTAGGGAGGTTAATGCAAGCAACGCATTAAGGTAATAAACATTTTAAGGTTTAGTATCACTCTAATAGGGACTTCGTGTGGATTTTAAGAGGGGTCCCCACAGAAAAATTGCATGGGTCCTCCCCAAATGTCATACCTAACCCAAAGCAAGAAAAAAGTCTAGGGAATTGATCACGCTGCCTGCCTAGCATGTGCCCCCCCCCCCCCCCCACACACACACACACAACTGAACCATAGCAGGCCAAATATCTTCAGCATGAGGAAGGTATTTTTCTGGGAAAAAAGTCACTCCCCTGTGATTATGGGTGTATTTGAGGGGGCCTTATCAGAATCTTGAGGTCCCTTTTAAAATAAAGGGGCTCCCACATACTGTCTTTTATGTGAACTGTACAGTATGTTAAAGAGTTCCCCTCAGGTACCCATTCAAAGAAAATAGATAGAGTGTGAGCACCCCCCTCCTGAACCATACCAGTCTACATGCCTTCAGAAAGGGGAGTTTACCTTGCCAGCGGGGACCTCCCTGGCACAAACCTTGAAACCTTGTCCCTATATTGATGATGACAAGGGCCTGTTTCCCACAAACCTGACCCAGTGGTTGTGGGTATCTGCACCAGGGACTTACCAGAATCTGGAAGCCTACTTTAAAATAAGGTATCCCCCAGATACCACCCTCCTACTACCTGAATGAGTAAGGGTTACATAGTTAATGAAGGTGAACAGAGCAAACAGGAAAAATCGTTAGCCAGGTCTGCCAACCATGAAGAGGTAGGGTTCAATGCCCACTCTGCATTGTCACAAACCCAAACTCCATCTCTAATAGAGAGCAGCTACAGCAAATAAGGAAGGGCTGATGAAGCTGACATTTATGTACAAATATAATATTATATTATTTTTTGTTGCACAAAATGTTTACAATGATGTCATGCATACATTCCAAAGGCATCTTGCTTTCCTGTAGGAAATGAAAGAATATGCAATCCTAAAGCAGGATTAGATATATTGCTTGCCTGAGGATACTGCATTTAAACACGTTCCATCAGATGCAATTTTGCCATGGGTATAATCTATAATAAACTAATTTAGAAGCATTTAAATAAGGGATAAAGAGAAAATATCAGTATTTTTCCATTTACTCTGCATGTGAAAATATAGCAGTAGCTTTTTTTAGTATTAGAATACATCATCTAAATATTAGCTCATGTTTGTTACCAAGTTTTTGAAATGGATAGAATTATTCTTTTACATTATGTGTATTCTCCAAGTTAAAATAGGTCACACAGTACATTCATAAAGTATTTAGTCCCCCTTCACTTTTTTCCAATTTTGTTATGTTGCAGCCTGACACTACAATTGTTTAAATTCATTTTTATTCATTCATCTACACTATCCCATAATAACAAGGTGAAAACAGAAATTTAGAAATGTCTGTAAATTGATTAAAAAGAAAAAACTGAAATAATACATGTACTTAAACTGGTAGTAAAGTCTTGATAGGAAAATAAGAGAAATGGCCCCCTTGCAGGTTTAAGTCATAATGTATTAGTAGCTACCGCATACTAATACTTTATGACAGACTTACCTGCAAATGGAGCCCTCCAGCGATTAGGTGTCAGGGTTCCACCCAGTACTCGGTGTGACGAACGCGGCGTCAGACCCCTGACCTTCTCACCAAACTCGTGACCGAATTAGCAGCCAATCTAAAACCGCAATGTCATGTGCGTAACAATGCCACGCCCAGCTGCACCCTGCACAATGATTTTCCAGCTAATTGGACCACAATCTATGTATCGGCAGCCTGGGAGCGATTGTTACTAGGTCAGGTTAATTACGCAATTAACCCTTCACACTGCCACCACCTCCTTTTTGTACAGAGATAGAGGAAACTCGGCGATATCAGCTATAACACTATAATGGTTGAGATAATCGTCTGTATAACACGGTCACCACAGGCCGGTTACACAGACGGTTAAATAAACACAGTAGCGCTCTTTTTAGAGGCAGGAATTCGTAGATTGCAATAAAGAGCTATAGAAACAGTTCAACACTTTCAGAAGGAAAGATTTATTACTAAAAGGTCAAAAGGGTGCAATAAAAATATTTACAGAAAAAAGATGTAACCAATATATATATAAATATACAGAGAACAACAGCACAGCAAAGAGATAACAGAGAGAAGTTAGAGGGTTAAAGTACTTGCCAAAGTCCTGAGTTAGCAGGTCAAGTTTCAGAGCGAAAGAGTACGGGTCTCCCCAGGTGGTTCTGATGTTAAAAGGGAGAATTCTTCAACTTTTTTCTCTTAGGCCTGACAACCCATTTTGTAGTTCCCCAGCAGGGGGTGTCTCTGAAGTCAAGGACCAATATCCCATTTAGGGAGGGATCGTCTGGGCGTAGGCCTAAACTAGAGACAAAATCTCTTCTAGTTCATATTTTGGCTCATAACTTTCCATATGCACAAGTGACATTCCACCCGCGGGTAGATTATTATGCAGACACATCTGAGGAATGATTAGATATGAAATATGAAATTACACACTGAATGGTTCAAGAGATCAACTTTTCTGCTTTCCTATGTATTCCAGCCAAAGAGAGTGACCTATCAAACTGTTTGTCTCCCCATGGCCAATTTGAAGATATGCCTGTTTTTTGTGTAAGTCTCTCATATTCCAAGATATGAGACATAGGAGAAAAATGGATTTTAAAAGTGTCTCCTGGGAAGGCTTGGGTTATCTTTTACGAGGTGTTATATTGCACAGCTCTCTAAGAAAACCAGGCACTACGGGGCTCCCTGCTGGGCTCTGGCCTGTGACACTTTTTAACACACAGGCCATATGTCAATGTGTATGAACAGAGAGGAAGGGGGGAGAATGAGGGGACAAAATGTAGATTTCTTAACAAAATGGAGGGCTGAGTCCTTCACTGTGTGTACACTTGTTACACTCGTCGCTTCCACCTTCACCAGAAACTTTCTGGGCTTCACATCTTCAGCTGCTTGATTAGTCAGGACCATGTGATGTCACTCTTGCGCATGCACGCAGGAGTCACATCGCTGCAGCACGCAGAGCTGATCGTAAATGTGGTGTGAGCTGCTCATGTATGGTTCAGATCACATTGCCCGCTGACAGGGAGGGGGGCATTTATGACAGAAGAGACCTCTAGGGTCTCTTCTGTTATAAAAAGTCTGTCAGCATTTTGTCCAGTTACTGACTTTACTACCACTTTAAGTATTTAGACCCTTTACTTTGTTGAAGCACCTTTGGCAGCAATTACAGCCTTGAGTCTTTTTGAGTATGATACGACACGACTTTGCACACCTGGATGGGGGATAATCTGCCATTCTTCTTTGTATGTCCTCTCAAGCTCAGTCAGGTTGGATGGGGACTGTTGGTGGACAGCCATTTTCAGGTCTCTTCAGAGATGATCAAAAGGGTTCAAGTTAGAGTTGGGATACTCTAGGAAATTCAAAGAATTGTCTCTAAGCCACACCTGTGTTATATTGGCTGTGTACCTAGGATCGTTGTCATGTTGAAAGGTTAACGTTTGAGGTGTTGAGGTCCTGAGCAGTGTTGAATAGGTTATTTCTGTATTTCTTCGGCTTTCCTTCAACCCTGAAAAGTCTCCCAGTCCCTGCTGCTTAAACCCCCCCCCCCCCCACAGCATGATGCTTTCAGCATCATGCTTCACTGCTGGGATGGTATTGGGCAGGTGATAAAGGGTGCCTGCTTTCCTCCAGACATAACATTTAGAATTAAGGCTAAACAGTTAAATTTTGATTTTATCAGACCAGAGAATCTTGTTCCTAATAGTCTAATAAGACCAAGCTGCATGGTCGAGTTGTCAGAAAGAAGCCTCTACTGTGCCAATGCCACAAAAAAGTCTGGTGAGAGGTGTTGTCGGGCATATTGTAACATGGCTTTTTTGTGTCATTGACGCTGTAAAGGCTTCTTTCTGACAACTTGACCATCCAGCTCATTTTTGTTCAAGTATCATCATATTGGGCTCCTTGAAACAACTACACTGTCTTTTTCCAGAGCAGCCTGTATTTATCTTGAGCTTACCTGTGACTTTTTCTTTGTATCTTGAGCAAGTCTTCCGGCAGTTGTGGCTGCAATCTTTTTTGTCTACCTGTACTTGGCTGGGTATCAAGAGATGTCTGAATTTTCCACTTCTTAAAGGATATGGTACTGACTGACTGGTATATTCAAGGCTTTTGGTATCTTTTTATAGTCTTTTCCATCTTTATAAAGTTCCATTACCTTGTTACGCAGGTGTTTTGACAGTTCTTTTCTGCTCCCCATGGCTCAGTATCTAGCCTGCTCAATGCATCCACGTGGGAGATAACAAACTCACTATTTATACACATGCACTAATTGCAATTTAAAAAGCCACAGATGTGGGAAACTATCCTTTAATTGTGATTTTTACCTACTGTGTGTCCCCGTCTGTACCAAGACCAAAAATTTCAGGGTATGCTAACTTTTGATCAGAGCCATTTGGGTGGTTTCTACTATCAATATGATTTAAAAAGAAGCCCAACAACTATGTGATATTAAATGGCTTTATAATCACTATCCCTAGCCATTTCAGCTCTTTGGATGTACTACGTATGTCCAAAAGTGAACCTTTAATCACAAGCTGATGGCTGCAGTAGCATCCATCAGCTTGTGCAGGTTTAGTTTGGCCAGCTCCCAGCTTGAAAGTGATGGGGCAGCTCTATAGCTGCCGATCAATTTCACAGAGCTGGCAGCGCAGTGCGCCCCCCCCTCTTCCCATGTGCCCTGGGGTCTCCCACTCTTACCAGAGCCCACTAGCATTACCACCAGCAAGGAGAAGGAGAGCGCTGTTAGACTGAGGCAAATCTTACATGCAAACAATGAATCCGGAAGTGATGTCACTTCTGGTTTCTGATGCACCATTTTCTGACCAGTACAGCCAGGTGACACATCTAACCAAACCGTGCTTGGTTAGATGGTGTGAAGGGCAGGGGAGACATTGGGGTCTATTAGATCCCTAATGCCTCCATAAAGAGTACCTGTTAGCCACCCAATGCTATCATATAGGGTTTATTAACCCCTTGTGATAGCAATCAAGTAAAAATAAATAAAAAGTCAAAGAAAGAAGTTTTAAAAAATAACCATTTTTTTACTTTTACAATTTAAAAAATAAAATTATCATAAAATATAGTATTTTTTTTTACAAAATTGCCGTAATTCCAGTTGTTCCACACACCAGTGAAAACGCAAGCACATAATGTGCACGCATATGTAAAACACACGTGACATATCGCCACAAATGTCAGAGTGAGAACAATAATTCTAGCACAAGAGCTCCTAGGTATATCGAAACTGATGAGCTGTAAAGGCTTTTAAAGCATCACCTATGGTGATTTTTGGGCACCATAGTTTTTGACAATATCATGGATCGGTGGTGTCTATTTACTTGATTCAACTCCATCTTTTAGATTTTAACCAAAAATGGGTATTTTATTGTATGTTTTTGCAATAAAATTAATATTATTATATTTTTTCCTAAAAATTTGCGTTTAATAAACACTTGAGCAAACATCATATGACATAAAAATTTGCAACTATCACCTTTTTATTCTACAGTACCTCTGCTTTCAGAAAATATATAATGTTCTTGAGGTTTAAGTATTTTTACTTCCAAAAATTAAGATTTTAGCCAAAAAGTCTTCCGATATAACCCAGGGTGTGGTTGCCATCATCCCTATTTTTCTAATAAAATAGTTTATACCTTACATTTGGTGTGATTTTTAAGGCAACCTTGGAATACAAGTAACCCAAACAGATTTTTATAAAATTCTTTCTGCCTGGAAACTGAGAAACGTCCATGGTGTCCAAAAAGCGTCCCTTTAGGTCAAAAGCGGTTTTAGACTAGCTAGAGAACAGCGATAGTAAATCAGAACCACTTGCAGAATTGAGTGATAATGATTCATGGGGAAATTCCTCATCAGACACTGAAAACGATTTTGCGACTTTGCTCAGTGATGTGCGAACTTGGCACTATATTTCAAATTTCAGTGTTTTTGGTTTGATTATATTATTGAATTAAATGTATTATTATATTATTATTTTTTATGATTATTTATTAAATTATCATTTATGATTTTTTGTTTCAAGTTTGATCCTACCCGGGATGTTTACTAGACTCTTGTTCGGGCAGATTTCAGTGAGTTATTCCTAAAAATTACAGGCCTACACTAAAAAAAAATTTTACGTTTTAGTAAATCAACCCCATAGACTAGATAGTCTGGCTTAAGATTAGACAATGGAAAATTATTTTAATGGTTGCGTTCACAGTCAGATGCTGTTACATAAATTATTTTTATCGTGATCATTTTACATTGAAATAGATATTAGATATACAAGAGGGTAGTGGTACCTACACACAGTTAGAGATGGCTGCATGATTGGCACTTGGGAGTTGAATTACTAAAGACAAATAGGCTTTTCACTTTGAAAGGTAACTTTCCCATAGCTTAGCAAAAGAAGTAAAGCTCTGCTGATTTTCACCATGCAATCCTGTGGAATAGAAAATGGTGTTCATTTTATTTCCCTGCATGAGATTGGGTATTTTTTGCAAAGTGAATTTTAACCGTATTCACTAAGCTGAAAAACATTTCCTTTGCAAATCTGAGCAGCCCATTTGCCTTCAGTGAACCATCCCATGAACCCAAATCAATTACAGCAGAAGAACAGCAGTTATCAGGACATCAAACAGACAAGATCGGAGTCTGACAAGCAATTCCAATTGCTATTGTGGTTAAGTAGAGATAGGTTTGCTTACTGCTCTATAAAGACCTTGTTCAGCATGCAATATCTAGTAGATGGGTAGTCAGATAGAAAAAAATAATTGCTCAAGGATCAAATTATTATAATAGAATAATAATAATCAGAAAAATAATTGTTGAAGTATTTAATTTTTTCCTTGCCTTTCCTGATTGAACAGGACTGGTAACAACTGGTGTTATGCAAGAAAATGTATATTTAGTCTTACGTTAATATTACTGCTAGGGCTTATGTATGATAGATGTATATTTAGCCCCTTACTTAATTTTATTTATTTTTTCTGAGCCTGCCACTTCAATGTGCATGAAGCTGCCACACTGTTAACACAGCACCAGAGTTATTTACATTTCTCTTCACTATAGGATTTTATTATTTGTGGCTCACACCCACTACAACCCATGATCTAGTATTTGACAATGTCATACAGTCTCAGGAGCTGTGAGGTCAGGCAGTTGACAATAAAGCAATTGTAAAATTTCAGACAACCTTTGATCCTTATATTCAGGAGCAAATCTAAATCTTTCATAAATAAGTGTGTCCTATTATAATAATTTAATACAGGATATTCAGATTCCTGCATGAGCCCAGTAACAAGTGGCTATATTTAAAATCATACCTGTTTAAGGTTTGTTTTCATGATCAAAACCACTGCATATTACTCAGTATTAGGAATACTAATTAACACCTGCATATTGCTCAGTATTAGAAATGGTAATATAATGACACACAATGTATATTATTATTATTATCATCACAGGTATACTTGTAACCCTGACAATTTATGCAGTGCTTTACATATTGCACATTCACAACAGTCCCAACCCTTAGGGAACTTACACTGGCCATATGCTAACAAATTACCATGAGGTAAATTAAGGAATCCCCCCTGCTGGGACATTACAATTTCTTACAGTGGCTCCAGTGGCTGGTGGAAGACCCTTATCAGAAGTTACAGCTGATTGGCTGTAGTTACTGACCAAGAAACATTTTCCAACATGTCCCTTCTACAGAGCTCAAAAACCAAAATGATCAACTTCAGTTGAGCAGGAACGGCCAAACACTGATTGCAATCTGGCCGATCACTGCTAATCAGGCTGAGTTTTGATCACGGTACGGCCAGCTGAAGGTCCTTATCACACAAACATACATCCACATATTATGATTGGCTGCATGTGCTGATCAAGTGAAAATTTTCCTACAGTCCTATTTGAGAGACGTAAATCATTAGACAAACTTCTCTGGAGTGGGGACTGCTACAGATGGATCGAAATTCAGCTAGTCCCAGCTAAATCAGCCATGATTTGATTCACCTGTGGCCAGCTTTAAACAATTAACCTATCAGCATTTCTTGATACATTTGAGTTATTTAACTTTTAATCTTTCTCAAAACAAAATCAGCAGGATAAAATATTAGCTACAAACAAGTTCTAAGTCTTCTGGTATCTGCACCATGGGAGACAAACTTGCAAACTTGCTTCCACTGAGATGGAAAAAAGAACAAAGCTGCAAGTATAATTGTCCATTAATATCATGTTAAAATAGAAACATTTGAAAGCCTGGCATCAACAGCTTGTTTTGAATGGGAGTGGAGAGCATGGAAGTTGCTGTGTGCAAGACTCAATACGTGGCACATAGGAGTCAATATAGCACTTAAAAATATATCTAGCACTTTATATCTTTAGTATGTAATTATTTATTGCTTTAGTATGTATTTTATATGGCATTAATCTTATATAATATGTATTTTATATACTTTAGTTCTTCAGTATGTGCTTTATATAGTTGTATGCTTCCTGTGACAGCACCTGGCTCATTGTACAACTATGAGTATGCTTATCTATTGCCCTGAATACAGGAAGATGCATTGGTGAATCAGGAAGCTGAATTACTTGACCGGGAAAAAAATTACCTGCCGCTGCAGTATGTAAAGGACAAGGCTGGTTTAATTGAATTACAGATCCTTTGAGAGATATGTGACTGAATTACAGATCCGTTGGTAAAATATATTTTTTTCGACTCTGTATTTGTTTGCCTTGTGTTGCCTGGGTGTGTCTATGTATCTAATACTTTGAAATAATAATCAAACACAGTACCAAGCAGCTAGAAATTCAGCTTGCAAACTCATAGTTGAAATTTGTGCTTGCATAGTAAAGAGTCCTACATCTCAGGGTTCCTTAGGTCTATTAGAAGCTAAGGCCATGTGCAAAAACATGAAATTACCATATACACCATTTTTAAGATGGTGGCAATTATACAAATTCCCTTTAAAGGGAACCTATGCTTTGACCATGACATTTCTCCAGGGCAAAGTTTACTTTAAAGCTAGCATGTTTTGCATCTAATACATAGATAACAAGGAGAAGCCAGTAAACTTTGAGCAAATTCTAGTTAGAGTTTACACAGGGACGAGGAGAGACTCCCTGTCCCAATATGTCATTGGTAGTAACTGAGCAGCTATTGTGAGGACCAGAACATTCATGTGGGAGAAAAACACAAGAAGAGTGTGTCACATGATCTCCTATACTGTAAAGCACTGAGTATTTCTCTTGCCCTTTAAGAGTGAATGTAGTACCACAGGAGTGTAGAAAAGGTGCATGCACACAGAAGTGAGCCCAGGCTTTAGAGGTAACCTGTTATTTTATCCTACATAGGCAAAACACGTTAACTTGCATTTGCTGTCCTCGCTGGCTCTTCTCCACTTTCAAATCCCTGCTCTCCCCCCCCCCCCCCCCACCTCCACTCAGTACCTCACTCACCGCCCACGAGATTGCCAATCATTTCCAAAACAAGATCGACGCAATCCGTAAGGACATTGTCAATTCACAATCTACCTCTCCACCTAGCCTCCCTCCCTCCATCACCCCCTCAACTCTGCCTTCCTCTGACCTTGCAACTGCACTGCCCCCCACCTTACCTAACGCCCCACAAACTACAACCTCCCCAACACTCCGCTCCTTCAGCCCTGCTACCACTGAGGAGGTCACTAAGGTCTTCACTGAAGCCCGCCTCACCACTTGCCCCCTGGACCCTATCCCCTCTAAACTCCTTCAGTCAACCCCCTCCTCCATCATTCGCTCCCTCACCCACATCTTCAGTCTCTCCCTCTCTACTGACGCATTCCCCTCCCCCCTAAAGCACGCACACATCACCCCCATACTCAAAAAACCCTCCCTTGACCCCACTGACCTAAACAACCTTAGACCCATCTCCCTGCTGCCATTCACTTCCAAGCTCCTTGAGCGCTTAGCCTACAATCGCCTAAGCGCCCACCTCACTGATAACAACCTCCTTGATCCACTACAGTCTGGCTTCCGTCCCCTACACTCCACCGAAACCACCCTACTGAAAATCATTAACGACCTGCTAACCGCCAAAGCTAATGGCCACTACTCTGTCCTCCTGCTCCTCGACCTCTCCGCAGCCTTCGACACAGTCGACCACCCCCTACTCCTTTCTAAGCTGCACTCCTTTGGCATCAGGGACGCTGCTCTCTCCTGGTTCTCCTCCTACCTATCCCAACGCTCCTTCAGCGTTACCTATAAAGCTGCCACCTCCCCCTCTCTCCCCCTCTCTGTTGGAGTCCCCGAAAGGCTCTGTCCTCAGACCCCTCCTCTTCTCCATCTACACCTCCTCCTTTGGCAAACTGAAACACTCCCATGGCTTCAACTATCACCTCTATGCTGATGACACACAAATGTACCTCTCCACCCCTCACCTCACTCCCTCACTCTCCGCCCGCATCACCCACCTCCTGAACGACATATCAGACTGGATGTCGCTCCATTTCCTCAAGGTAAACCTGTCCAAAACTGAGCTCCTAGTTTTCCCCCCAGCCCGCGCCCCCCCCCCATCCTCTCCATCACTACTAGCAACGCCACCATCAATCCCACCCCACACGCCAAAGTCCTGGGTGTCACCCTGGACTCAAACCTTTTCTTCCAACGTCATGTCCAATCACTATGAAAGTCATGCAGGCTCCACCTCCACAACATCTCCAAGATACGTACGTTCCTCACCCCAGACACTACTAAACAACTCCCTCATTATCTCACACCTGGACTACTGCAACTTTCTTCTCACTGGCCTACCCAAACACATGCTATCCCCACTCCAGTCTATCCTGAACTCAGCGGCTAGACTCATCCACCTCACCAACCGCTCCACATCTGCCACCCCCCTCTGCCAATCCCTTCACTGGCTCCCGATTGCCCAACGCATTAAATTCAAATTACTAACTCTGACATACAAAGCCATTCACAACGCTGCCCCAAACTACCTAACTGACCTGATACCCAAATACCACCCTACCCGTGCCCTTCGCTCCTCACAGGACCTCCTACTCTCCAGCTCCCTGGTCTCCTCCTCCCACGCCCAACTGCAGGACTTCTCCAGGACTTCTTCCATCCTCTGGAACTCCCTACTCCAATCCATCGGACTGTCACCTTCCCTCCTCACCTTCAGGTGCATCCTGAAAACCCATCTCTTCAGGGAAGCCTACCCCACCCTCACCTAACAACCGATCTCCTCCATTCCTCCTACCACTCCATCCCCCACAGCCACTTCCTCCTGTACCGCTATCCCCTCCCTCCTAGATTGTAAGCTCGAAAGAGCAGGGCCATCGAATCCCTCGTGTATTGTATTGTACTGTATTGTCTCATGTTCTGTCCCCCTCGCTAATGTACAGCGCTGAGCAAACCCTTTGGCACTATATAAACACTGTATAACAATAATAATAATTGCATTTAAATATTAACAACATCTCTTATTTGCTTGCTTTTAGTCTGGTAAATATACAATTAAAAGTGTTGTGTTATATCTATTCAATATGTCAAAAAAAAAAATGTTTATTCTTCCTGAAAGCCAGTGAACTGTGCACTGTGCATGTGTTGCACTGAAATCTCAAGCAGTGTTATCAGTCTTGCTCAGTTGGCCTCTTTGAACTAAAGAACACCTACCCATATGCTATGAAAATGAGAAGAGTTAGAGGTCTTCTGTAGTCCAGATCAGAAGTGAGCATACAGTGAGTGAGTGTTGGACAGACAATATGTTACTGGTAAGATCAACAGGGACAAATAAAGGAAAAAAGGCCGAAATGTAAAAAATGAATGCATCTGCCACAGCCAGTAAACTGCAATTTATTAATAAACACTTTAAATGTGAAATGCATGGAATTTCTATGGAAAATTTCACACAGCCAGGCACAAGAATCAAAAGGACACTCAGGGCTTAAAGGGGCAACAGGTTGAATCATATTAAGGGCAACTGTATTTAGAAACTATTTGCTACAGACTTTGGAATATAAACCCTTTACCGCTTCCCAAAACAACTAGTAAAAGATGTTTGTGGACATTGCACTTTATGAAGACACGATTAGAAGCCAACTGTTGCTATTGGTAGAACAAAATTATGACTACATATTTTACACCCTACCTAAAGATAATTGGTTTGGATTTGCTTAAACACTCATGGTACCTGTGGAGAGAGTGTAGAGAGTGGAAACCAGTGGTCAGAAATTTCAGTCTAGACACAGTTCCTAGTGAAAAAGAAATCAAGTATTTCAGATCACAAGGCACAGAATCGGTGTTGGGGTCATGCGCTAGGGTCAGTGCAAGCAGCAGAGAATCAGTGTTGGGATCATAAGCCGAGGTCAGAAACAAGTAGAAGTTTCACAAGACAGCCATCAGGGTTATATGTGGAGCTCAATCTTCTAGAAACGAAAAAGGAAACAGGGAGAACTTAAAAAGCTGGCCAATCACCCTGATTGGCCACATGATCAAATGCAGATGAGACAAAGAGACTAATTGCAACTGCAATTCAGTTCTGCAGAGCTATGACAATTCCGATAATTAAACAGAAGGCTGCAATGGCCAAACAGATACTGTAAGTTATGATCCAATGAATGGGAGACCCAAATTCAAGACCTGGCAGACTCAGCTCCTGACACAACCACTCTGTGGACCAGTGGTATTCCTCTTTCAGGATGAAGAACACCAATTTCAGTAAGCAAGGGTGTCATGGACACATCCCCTGGAGGTATATAATCAGTTGCTAGTTCTGTACCTCACAGTACAGTGTTGCACAAACTGGCAATATAAAGGTGCTTCACATTGTCTATTGTATTTTTCAAACCTGAGCTATGCAGCAAGCAGTGTTTTTCAACATAGAATTGCCTTTGCAGAAAAATGATATACTCACCTTGTTTTTAATATTTGTTATTATTGATTGATTGAGAACCTAATAAATAGTTTTCCCACTTTTATTAGGTAATGTAAAATGTTACAGTGAAAATCAGGTTTGGTCTTTGACACTAGAAATCTGTGGCTAGTTAACAGAAACTAAAATGGTAATGCTAACAACATGAACTAGAAAGGTCATTTCTCCAGAGGAGAATAAAAATTTAAGTAAGATTCTGCAGCAGCAATTTAGTGTTCATTATATTAGCTTTGGGCTTTGAGAAAGCCACTACCAATGTAGTCTGCCTGAAATATTGAAGTGTTATGCAGTGAACCCTAGTGACTGTGGTTATGAGATACTTATTTAGGAGATATTTCATTAAAAAAAAGAGCAAAGGAATAAAGCTGTGTAAAAGGTTTGTAGAAATTTTATTTTTTTTGAGAAGCAACATTATAAAGGTTGTGGGATTGGCGTGATTAAACCCAAACAATAGGTGCATTGACAATGAGTTGCACCAGTCCAAAACTGTATTTTAGGGCATGGCAACACCCCAATAGGAGCTGACCTGACTCCTGGAAAGAGACCTGTTTCCTGGCTTCTGGCTGGGCCCTCTGACCCTTCAATGAGATCCTCTGTGTTTTGGCTTCTGGCTGGGGCCCACTGACCCCTCATTGAGACCTTTGTCCTGTGGCTTCCAGCTGGGGCCCCCTGACCCCAGGTGAGACCTTCCATCTCCCACACTAGGAGCAGTGTTTAAACTGAAACCTGTCTCCAAACTGGGAGCCCTGAGCTTTCCTCAGACCTATGTACATAATGACCCTGCACACTTGTGCACTCAGATAAGTTGAAGGCATCTGACTAAACTCGGAATTAGGATTGAAAGTTCTGATCCAGATTCACAGAATCCAGACAAAGCCAAAAACACAGCTTTCGCTGCTCAGAAACAGCAATCTGGAACGTCATATTAACCCTAAATGCGAAATCTGTGTCACATTTTCCTATCTTCACACAGTGACAGGGCCTCTTACTATCACAAGGTGTATATCATCATAGAAATCCTGGATTAAAGTAGTGCTGCATCTAATATTAGGTTAGATTAGATTCAACTTTATTGTCATTACACACAGGGCCGTGGATACGGGGGTACCACCAGTTCTGCTGTACAGGGCCCAGGCCAGCAGGGGGCCCAGGCAGCTGGGTGAATCAGATGTGGGCACAGGGGTTGATCAGCATGGCAGGGGGGAGGCAATTACTGTAACCGATCCCCTGTATGGCTCTTTCTGTAGTAGCTGAAAGCTGGCTTCTTCTCCTCTCCCTGCTCTCGCTTCAGCTGCTGCAAAGAGCCATACAGGGGATCATTTACAGTAATTGCCCCCCCCCCCCGCTACACCCATCACCCTCCCTGTGCACCATACGATCGCCCTGCTGCCCAGTCCCCCCTGTGTGCCCTCACCCCTGCAGTGCCTCCAGCTTCCCTCCTCTCCACCAACAGCTGCAAGCACACAATAGGGTCCTTCAGGATGGACAGTGGGAGAAGGGTCCGGTAAATGTCACATTTACCAGCCCCTTTCTTTCCTAAATGAACACAGTGAGTGATCGCAATCAAACACTTACTGTGTTAATTTAAAACTGAGGCATAGTAAACTGTGTGGTGTGGGGTTTTTTTTTTCCTTTTTCTTTTTATGGGAGATGGGGCCCTGTCAGGTTGGCTGTTTCTAACAGCAGCCCCGATTACACATGTAAAAATACAAGGCAATGAAATGCAGTTTAGTATCTAACCAGAAATGCAATAAGCAGTACAAAATATACAGTGTCTGCAATATGTACAAGATAGAGACTATTACTGAACATAATGTACATGTGAAAGTGCTATAGACTAATATATAGATGGAAGTATTATGGACATAGTAAACAGATTATGAATAATTAAGAATAATGAATGAAAGCTAATGTATAATACTTATTACACAAATGAGTGAAATGAGAACTTATGCCAGTGTGTAAAATGAATACAATTCAATGTTTGTATATTTAGGAGACACGAGAAGGGAAGATAAGTGTATTGGGGAATAAGGGATTAATGAGGAGCAAAGTTCAGTAATGTAACAGCTGTAGGAAAGAAGCTATTCTTAAGTCTGGTGGTTTTAGTCCAAAGGCTCCTGAAGCACCTCCTGGAAGGCAGGAGGCTAAACAGTCTATGAGAAGGATGAGAGGAATCTTTGAGAATACTGTGAGCTTGGCGCAAGCAGCATTTCCTCTGAACATCCTCAATGACTGGAAGTGGAATCCCTATGTGTTGGGCAGTGTTCACTGCCCACGACAGTGCAGTTCCCATACCAGACTGTAATACTGCTGGTGAGGATGCTCTCTATCGCACAGCGATAGACGTTCACCAGGACAGATGATTCTTCAATGCCTTCAAGAACAAGAGTCAGTGATGAGCCTTCTTGACCAGACTGGAGGTATTGGTAGTCCAGGACAGGTCCTCTGAAATGTGGATCCACAAGAACTTGAAACTGGCGACATGTTCAACCGCCATCCCATTGATATGGATGGGGTCATGCGTGCCTCTGTTCACCCTCCTGAAGTCCACAATAAGCTCCTTAGTCTTGGCGAAGTTAAGGAGCAAGTTATTGTCCACACACCATGCAACCATATGTTGTTTCCGATGAGGCCATTCACCAAAGTGTAATCTGCAAAATTTTGATGGATTTGGAGTCATACACAGGTCTGCAGTCATGGGTGAAGAGGGAGTAGAGGGATGGGCTGAGCACACAGCCCTGTGGTACACCAGTGTTGAGGGTGATGGTGGTGGAGCAGTTGTGGCCTGACTTGACATACTGAGATCTGCTGCTCATAAAGTCTAATATCTAGTTACAAATGGAAGTACTGATGCCCAAATCTCCAAGTTTAGTAGTCAGCTTGAAGGGTATGACTGTATTAAATCCTGAACTGAAGTCAGCAAACAGTAATCTTGTATACGTGTTGTTATTGTCCAAATGTCTGAGTAAAGAGTGACGTGCTTTAGAGACTGCATTTTCTATGCTCCTATTGCTACGATATATAAATTGATAGGGATCCAATGTAGATGGCAGGCTATTCTTCAAGTGTGCCAGGACCAGTCACTCAAAGCACGTCATAACTATGGATGCGAGTGCTACAAGGTGATAGTCATTCAGGCACTTGGGGGTTGAGTGTTTTGGCACTGGCACAATGCAAGTACATTTTAAGCATGTAGGCACAGCTGCTTGGGCAAGAGCCAGATTGAAAATGTCCATAAAACCTCAGGGAGCTGACCAGCACATGCCCTGAGCATGTGTCCAGTGCTGCTGTCAGGGCCAGGAGCCTTGCTTGCCTTGATCTGGCACAATGCAGCATAAGCAGCTGTGGAACTGAGTATGGGGGGGTTGATGGTCTGCAGGGAGAGTGATCTTAGTTGCTGTCTCCTTGTTATTCCAGTCAAAGTGAGTATAAAAGCGATTTAGCTCATTGATGAAAAAGACTCCTGTGGCTGTTAGGATGGAGTTACTAGGCTTATAATTGTGGCAGGCGCAGCACCCTTTGGTGCCTTGTGCGCTGTGGCATTAGAAAAATTATGCAATTGCTGTTTCTTTGTTTGATTAGACTGACTTTACTCTGTAATTCCTCCAATGCCGCTCTATGGATGCAGTAGGTTTAAAGAGCACACCGAATACTTTAGTTAACTTCTTTAATAACTTCAATCTTCTTCATATAACACTGCTTACAATGGCTTGTTTCATTTATCATACAGTAGCTTATTTCTTTCATATTACAGTGGTTTGATTCGATAGCTTATCTTGATAGGTTCAATAGATTCGATACATTCGTTCTGTATATTTCGATAGATTGATAAATTCACTTGGATTTATAAATTCGTTAGATTACTCTACAGTGACTTGATTCGTAAGTTCGTAAATTCGGTGGAACTACAAGTAAACACACACAACAGTTTTTAGACACAGATCTACCTGCACTGTAAACAACAGAGGAACACACAAGTGCATTAAATACCTATTTGGCCTTCTCTGTTTCCATAAAGCTTCTCTGATTGGAACTGTCTGTTTCCTCCTCGGTCTGGTGAGCATGTGTCTCTAGAAAATCCTAGCAGGGAGTTTTACACAGGCGTAAATGTGAAACTGGCTGGGATTGGTTAAGGCTCTGTACAGTGTGAGGCTGTCTGTGATTGGCTCACCTTATACTAACTCTTAAAGGCATATTTTCCTTTTCTGCTTCTGCTAACACAATGAATATATAAATGTCATATAACAATCAAAGACATAAATCACAGCAATGATTCTGCTTTTGGCTTTAACATATGTACATATATACTGTACTGAGGTTATTGGCAGGTTTGGTATACACATATATGTGAACCATATTAACAACCTAGGACTGGTCTTAGCTGGCCAGCTACAATAATCACTGATGGCCTGAATACCCTGCCACATATGTCCGGTGTCAGAGTTAAAGAAGTATTCCTCTACCTTCAGCTTGTAGCAGTGCTTGGCCCATTTAATACCTCTCCTCAGGTTTGCTCTGTATGTACTGTAGGCCTGTGCATCACCTGATCTGATGGCAGTGTCACGAGCCCTCAACAGGAGCAGCACCACCTTATTCATCCATGGCCTCTGATTTGGGTATGTGGTGATCTGTTTCTGTGTTGTGAGAGCCACAGGTAGCCTGAGAGGCAAACATACTCCAGTCTGTGTGTTGAAACCTATCCTGAAGTATAGTGTCTGCCTCCGCTGGCTACACTTTAATTGTCTTCACTAAAGGTTTCACCCGTCGAATAAGTGGTAAGTACATAGGTATGAGAAACAAGGGGAAATGGTCTCACTGTCCCAAATGGGGGAGGGGGGTTGCAATGTAAGTCCCCGATATGTTTGTATAAACATGATACAAAGTTTATTTTCTCTTGTATAGCAGAAAACATGCTGGTGAAATTTTTTGAGCATTGTCTTGAAGTTTTAGTGAATAAAATCACCCACAACAATAAATGCAGCCTCCGGGTATGCAGTATGTTGTTTGCTAATAGCTACATGCAGTTCATTCATAGCTAGCTTAGCATTAGTGTCTGGGGGAATATAAACTGCAGTTATAATGTTGGAAGTAAATTCTCTAGGTAGACAAAAAGGCCTACACTTAACCATGAGAATCTCTAGGTTAACAGCATATTGTCTTCCAACAGTGTCCATACACCAAGCTTTCTTAACATAAATGCACAGTCCTGGTCTTACCAGAGTCATCTGCCATCCTATCAGTCTGGAATCTATAACATCCGGCTAGCTCAATAGCATTGTCAAGTACACCACCATGTAACCATGTTTCAGTGAAAATTCTGAAATTACAGTCCATAAATCTCTTATTGTAGGTGATGCAGAGCTGTAATTTGTCCATCTTATTCCCCAATGACTACACATTAGCGTGGAAAATTCTGGGTGATGAAAGCTGGTGCGGTGTTAACTTTAGCTTAGCTTTCATCCCTCCACGCTTTCCACACATTTGTTTATTATCTTGACACCGCCTGTATATACTTCTGGCCAACCGGCCAGAGTGCATAGCCTCCGGTGTTCTGGAGATCTCAGGGATGAGTTGTAAAGTGGTGATAAAACTATTGGAGAAGCGTAGTCCAATAGCCAAAAATTCCTGCCGGGTGTGTGATGTAAAAGCAAAGCTGTTCTGAACGAACGCACTCAAAACAAGCGGGTAAAATACTGCAAAGTTGCAAAAACTGGAAAGACACTGGGCCTCACGATGTGCATGTGCTGCTGTCATCAGAATGCAACAGCATATACGCACTCAAGTCAAACTTTTGAGTTTATATAATCAAAGAACAAATTTCAAGGAGTAAAACTGCATTTATTTTTTGACATATTCCCCTGCTACATTTGTACACTTATCAAAATGTTTAACTAATGCCTGAAAAGCCTCAGCATAGAAAGAATTGTCAGTACGCCTGAACCATCCTGGGACAACCTATTTCACTTCGTCATCATTGTGTTCACTGCATTGAATGTTCACAGGGATGACTGCTGTGGGCTGGGTACCACCACAACCGGGATTGTCACTGACGGACATATGGCCATCTTTAAAATGTTTACACCTTTCAAATGTCTTACTGTGGCTTAGCGTCTTATCACTGTACTGTCCTTGAAGTCTTCTATAGATATCTGCGGGTTTTATACCTTCGTTCACAAGAAACTGCAACACACACTGTTCCATGCATGCGCTGACACTGTTGTCTGCCATCTCCAATAATGTTCTCAGGACTGGACCGCCACATGTGCGCAGCTTATTAGTAATAAGACACACTTGCCACTTACTACTGCGTACTACTGCCACGCTAGCATCGTATACCTGTAATACTAAAAGTCCTGGTTTGACTTAAACATCCTTCATACAACTAATATATAATATAAACAGTATACTGTATTTGTACTGTAAATACACATATATTGACAGCATAAAGCTTCTGGTTGCATCCAGAATGGGAGGTATTTATGTCAGCAGTTTGCGTAATATTTTCTTTGTTTTGATTAAGTCAGAAAGAGGTTGTCTGATCTGGTTGATTATGCAACAAATCCAGCTAATCCAAGCCTATAATCCCAAACTGGTCCAAGCCTGTTGTAGTGGGTAGGTCTCAGTGTTGATATCTGCAGAAAAGGGCTTTGTCTGTCCAGTAAATGTAAGTACGGGAGACTTCTCCCGATATGGACGTAATTTTAGTGGAGAATATACCTCCATGATTATGGATAAGAGTTTCTGCATGGCACTAACACCTATCTATGAGTAAGGGAGAGCATAGGGAAAGCATTTCTGACTTCAGAATCATATTTTATTCAACTTTATTTTGTGAATTAATGTCCAATGACTTAGTTTACTGAGCTTGAATGCATGTATTTGCCATTAGCAACCTTTCTGTTGTTGTTAACTCTCATTGCTATGGCTGTAGAAAATAAAATGGTTACTGTGAAAAGTGAAAACTCTGATAGCTTAGTAAGAGCTATAGAGCATTATGTCTCAAAATATTATAAATCTGTGCTGGGTTGGATATATAATGATACATATGATTATCTGTGGTTATATGCGATTTATTTTGCACATACATAGGATTCTGTTTTCCTATGCCTATCCTGATATCTTTGGAGGTTCATCTGAAATTATTACGCAACAAGCAGCAACTCCCATCTTTAACCTTGATGGTGTATATCATCAGTAAAGCTGTGCCTCAGAGTAGAGAAAAATTAAATGTAATTCTTACAGCTTATTAATGTGTACTTGCATATAAAGTAATCAGTTTAATAAATGTAAATATTATTTCCCAACAAGCTACATTTTAATCTTCAGTAATTTTTTATAAAACACTGTAGCAGTTTTATCAAGTATCAAGCAAGTATTACTTAATTTGTCATGAATTAGATACTACCATAGCTGTTAATTTTCTTCTGAAACTGCCACATTACATACAATATCGCAACTGAGATTAACTATATAATTTGAAATAATATTGTTCCAATTAAGTTAATAACCATCATTTTTGTGAACATTATATTCTAAAATAAATGTATAATTATTATAATATTTTATAGTAATAAATATGGTTAATCCATTTATACTTTGCTATGTTGCCATGGCTTTAAATTGTACAAGGCCTAAATGAAACAATCCAACTTTACATATATTTTAAACAGTGTGGTTCTGGTGGTAGTTGAGTAATACATGAAAAAATAATTCCTATAATCATGATGTTATCTTTCTTCTTATCCCTAAAACATACTGGTGGTGAGGTTCACACAGTGTCCTAAAGACTTCATTGGTGGCATGATGATGTCATGGTGGCAACAAGTTATTAGTTAAGTTAGTACGATACTTTTTTTTATTGTGAATGGGTGGGATAAAAGGTTAAGAATCTATTTTTGGCCATAAATAAGCTTTAAAGCATCTCAATGGTCAAAATGTAAAATCATACAGTTGCAAGAAAAAGTATGTGAACCCCTTGGGATTACGTGGAGTTTTGCATGAATTGGGCATAAAATATGCTCTGAACGTCATCTCAGTCACAACAATAGAAGAACACAGTCTGCTGAACATAATACTACACAAACATTAGATGTTGCCATGGTTTAATTGCACATAACATGTAAAACATTCACAGTGCAGGGAGGAAAAAGTATGTGAACCTTTGGACTTAATAACTGGTTGACCCTCCTTTGGCAGCAATAACCTCAACCAAACGTTTCCTGTAGTTGCAGATCAGACCTGCACAACGATCTGGAGTAATTTTGGACCACTCCTCTTCACAAAACTGTTTCAGTGTAGCAATATTCTTGGGATGTCTGGTGTGAATCGCTCTCTTAAGGTCATCCCACAGCATTTCAATCGGGTTGAGGTCAGGACTCTGACTGGGCCACTCCAGAAGGCGTATTCTGTGCTGTTGCAGCCATTGTTTTGTTGAATTACTTGTATGCTTTGGGTCATTGTCCTGTTGCATCACCCATCCTCTGCGGAGCTTCAGTTGGCGGACAGATGGTCGTACATTTTCCTGCAAAATGTCTTGATAAACTCTGGAATTCATTTTTCCATCAATGACAACAATCCGTCCAGGCCCTGAGGCAGCAAAGCAGCCCCAAACCATGATGCTCCCTCCGCCATGTTTTACAGTGGGGATGAGGTTTTGATGTTGGTGTGCTGTGCCTTTTTTTCTCCACACATAGTGTTGTGTGTTCTTCCCAAACAACTCAATGTTGGTTTTATCTGTCCACAGTATATTTTGCCAGTAGTGCTGTGGAACATCCAGGTGCTCTTTTGCAAACTTCAAACGTGCTGCAATATTCTTTTTGGACAGCAATGGCTTCCTCCATGGTGTCCTCCCATGTACTCTATTCTTGTTTAATGTTTTTCTTATTGTAGATGTGTCAACAAAAATGTTAGCATGTGCCAGAGATTTCTGTAGGTCTTTAGCTGACACTCTAGGATTCTTCTTTACCTCATGCAGCATTCTGCGCTGTGCTCTTGCAGTCATTTTTACAGGACAACCACGCCTAGGGAGAGTAGCAACAGTGCTAAACTTTCTCCATTTGTAGACAGCCTGTCTTACCGTGGACACATGAACATCAAGGCTTTTGGAGATACTTTTGTAACCCTTTCCAGCTTCATGCAAGTCAACAATTCTTGATCGTAGGTCTTCTGAGAGCTCTTTTCTGCGAGGCATGGTTCACATCAGACAGTGCTTCTTGAAACCAGTAAACCCAAAACAGGTGTGTGTTTTTTAAGGGCAGGACAGCTGTCAGCAACACATCCAATATCATCACACTGATTGGAGTCAAGGTTGGCTCACTCCTGGCTCCAATTAGCTCTGGGAGAAGTCATTAAGCTAGGGCCTCACATACTTTTTCCTCCCTGCACTGTGAATGTTTACATGTTATGTGTAATTAAACCATGGCAACATCTAATGTTTGTGTAGTATAATGTTCAGCAGACTGTGTTCTTCTATAGTTGTTACTTAGATGACATTCAGAGCACATTTTATGCCCAATTCATGCAAAACTCCACGTAATCCCAAGGGGTTCACATACCTTTTCTTGCAACTGTATACTCATATCCACATTGTATTTAAATTATTTCTATCCTACTTTTATTAATCTGAAAGCTCTGGATGTTTGTAAACTTACTTTGTGAACATTCCCACGCATTTACTTCCTTGAATTGTGACATCTATCAACTATGTTCCATAAACAGGTACTGCCATGTTACAGACTTTACAGAGCCTGCCTTCTGAATTATGGGGGTGTTGAGAGGAAGTGTTCCAGGGGCCAGAATCAGTACAGCAATCACTGCTTCCAAGCAGCACGGTACCATGGGATATGAAGTCCTTAAAAATTGAAGGTAAACAGCAGAGGAGAAGCAAAACATGCAGGGAATCCAGGAAGTTGTGGAAAGAAATGGCCAGTAGGCAGGCAGCAATCATGGAATGAAAGGAGAAATTTCAAATAACTCTATATTAGCAAATATATATTGTGTTTCTATGAATATTACAATGCTGATGTTATAAAATAAAAGTTTGTACTGTGACCATAGATTTCTTTTTAGTTTCTTCTTATAGACTTGATTTGCTTGAGTAGAAAATTGCAGATGCTGATACATCCACTAATAATAATTACTAAGTTCTGAACAAAGAATTTGAACAATTTCAACCTAACACCAGTCTCATTCTATTTCAGCCAAATACTTAATTGATAGGCAAGAACACACTCAGCTAACCACTTGATGATTTCAGCACCTGTCAGTAACTGTGGCATTGGTATAAACCAGAAAAACCACATCTGCTATGATAGAAATCATCTACTGTAAACTTTTTTTATAAATTTATTTTTATTCATTTTAAATACAATACAAATACATTATCAAAAAGACCTATAAAAGGAAACATCAGTTAAAAACTCATACAATACACAAAAGGAAGGACAAGAACCAACATACAAGAGGGTGTATTTCCAAAAACCCTGATCTATTATCATAACAACCCTTAAAAAGAATGAAAAGAAAGGAGGAAATCCCCTAATTTCTAAATACATATTGGTCAACCTAGGCTTATTCCAGAGAGTTCTTGAACCCACCAGGTCTTACGACATACACCACACACCCTCTCGATCCCTCCCTTATGCCTTCCTTCTCCCCCTAACCATCTCCCAACCTCCACCTACTTCGTGTATTTTGACTTCACAAAATTATCTCAATCATAATTTTTATTATATTGTTCCCCCCACAAAAAAAGGGGAAACAAAACCTAAATGGAAATTTTTTCATCCTTAGGACAGGCATAGTTATCTTAGACAAGACAGTCACAAAGGTTACACTGTTCATTGATCTGTAGTTCTACTATTATAGTTCTTCTACTGTTTGACAACCGAATATCTATGATTTTAAAGTTTAATAAAATTTCAGGCTCTCTATAGCGGCTGTTGTTTTATTACTGATATTTAAAACTTGATTGATAATCCAATATCAATAATACGCAGCTGATAACCATCTAGGCATTTAAGATTCTAATAGCTCTTTACTTTTCCCTTATGACAACATTTGGTAATAACAATTATTTTGCAGGCTTATAAATGTTCACATTCTACATTCTAAATGCTTGTACTGTTGTCCATTGTTCCTTCAACCTAAGAGGCTAATATAGAACAGGCTGTCACATACAATGCCAAAAGTCTCAAGTTTAGTGAAAATATATTTTGTAATATTGGATTCTGCCTCTGGAAAAGTAGCAGTGTGAATGGCTATGATATTTAATGTTAAGACAATGTAGTTCACATGTATGCTCATGTTTTTAAGAATTAACAAATGAAAGAATGCAACATTAATGTGTTCTGTTGGCTGCATCGTACAGTGGCGTGCAAAATCCACACAGAAGTGGCAGAGTCGTGACATGATGAATACATTTCTAGTTCTGAAATAAAATCCACAATGAATGTTTGCCTGAGTTAACAATTGCCTTTGGTGATATTCAAGTGGTGCATCTGTCAGAATTACCCAGTTCCTCATGCATCTGAGCAGGGGAATTAAATTGTTTCTATTTGCATGGACAGTACTGAGCAGTTGAAGATGAGTTGAGCTGAAACATACCAAAACATCCTATTCATATCCTGTATGTTGACATTTACAATTTTATTCAGCCGGTTTCCATGAATGGATTACAGAGAAAAGAGTGATGAAAATCACCTTTAAATCGAGATAGTTTATTACGCTCCAATGTAATAGTGAAATGATTTGGGACTTTTATTTTTCATGTGTGTGTGATATATATATATATATATATATATATTGACATGGTGACTGTAAAATAGGTTATGTTTTTAGAAGGTATGATAGGAGGTATGTGGCTCCATGGTTTCTTAAGCATTATTTTAAGGTAAAGCCAGCAAGTCCTTCTTCTTTATCTGTTATTTACAAAATGTGAACTGGGGCTGTTTTCACTAGGAATTCTCATGAGCAAATCCATTGCACCATGTTTGATTTTTCTCTGAAAAACCTGTTAAGTTCAGCTGGACAAAGCTGCTATGGTCAGTAATATCTGTGTCAATTCAGAGAGAGCCATGCTGAGCCGTAAAGCTGAAAGATGCTGCACTAAAGTGGTAATTAGTCTGTTTCTGCATTGCTGCCATTCATTACCTGGAATTAGAGACTTTGCTCAAGACATGTACAGACTAAGGCTCAGTTGAGTATTAGCATGTTTTCTATTAATACTTTGTGGCTGGAGGCCTGTATTTGCTTTATGTTTCATTCTGACAGCCTATTTTGTTAATGAAATAGATCTTTGTTGAACCTATGTCAAGTTGTAGGCTACTTTCATTCAGACTTCTGCATTTAGTTTATTTAACCACTTACCTACAGGGCACTTATACCCCCTTCCTGCCCAGGCCAATTTCCAGCTTTCAGCGCTGTTGCACTTTGAATGACAATTGCGCGGTCATGCAACACTGAACCCATATGACATTTTTATCATTTTTTTGTGACAGATAGAGCTTTATTTTGGTGGTATTTAATCACCTCTGGGTTTTTTCTTTTTTCTTAAACAAAACAAAAACCACTGAAAATGTTGAAAAAAAAAAATTTTTCTTAGTTTTTGTTATAAAATTTTGTAAATAAGTGATTTTTCTCCTTCACGTATGTGCGCTAATGAGGCTGCAGTGATGGGCACTGATAGGCTGCACTGATGGACACTGATAGGTGGCACTGATGGGCACTGATGAGGAGGCACTGGTATGTCGCACTGATGGGCAATGACAGGCATCACTGATGGGCACTGAAAGGCAGCACTCGTATATGGCACTGATATGCGGCACTGATAGGTGGCACTGATAGACGGCACTGACTGGCACTGATAGGCGGCACTGACTGGCACTGTTAGGTGGCACTGACTGGCATTGTTAGGCGGCACTGATAGGTGGCACTGACTGGCATTGATAGGTGGCACTGACTGGCACTGATAGGTGACACTGAAAGGCAGCTCAGATGGGCACTGATATGTGGCATTGATGTGGCACTGATGTGGCACTGAGAGCTGGCACTGATGGACACTGACAGGTGGCGCTGCCGGGGCTACACAGATCATCAGGACACACTGATCATCAGTGCTCTGATGATCTGTGTACATATCACCTCCTAGGAATGCCGATGACCGGCTCTCCTCTCCTCATGAGCTGTCAGCGTGACAGCTCGTGGGGAGAGAAATGCCGATAACCGGCATTTCCCTGTTTACATGTGATCAGCTGTGATTGGACACAGCTGATCACATGACTGAGCCGACATCTTTGGCTCTTTCCATGGATCGGTGATCTGTTGTGTCCAAGGGACACAGCGCACAGCTGATCGCCATGCTGTGCGCTCCGGGAGCAGCGCATGCGCGGTTAGAATGGGAGGACGTCATATGACGTCCTCCCAGAACGAGAGAACCACCTTGCATCCATCATATTACTATATGGCGGGCGGGAGGTGGTTAAATAGAGGAAAATCTCCCATATGGAAGAAAAATATATTTGAAATGTATTTTAAAAATATTCTTCCCAAGTATATTGCCATATATTTGAAATGCTACAATTTTGGCCATATTCAATATACAGTGGGACAAAAAAGTATTTAGTCAGCCACCAATTGTGCAAGTTCTCCAACTTAAAAAGATGAGAGAGGCCTGTAATTGGCATCATAGGTAAACCTCAACTATGAGAGACAAAGTGAGAAAAAAAATCCAGACAATCACATTGGCTGATTTGGAAAGAATTTATTTGCAAATTATGGTGGAAAATAAGTATTTGGTCAATATCAAAAGTTCATCTCAATACTTTTTTATATATCCTTTGCTGGCAATGACAGAGGTCAAACGTTTCCTGTACGTCTTCACAAGGTTGGCACACACTGTTGCTGGTATGTTGGCCCATTCCTCCATGCAGATCTCCTCTAGAGCAGTGATGTTTTGGGGCTATCGCTGGGCAACGTGGACTTTCAACTCCCTCCAAAGGTTTTCTATGGGGTTGAGATCTGGAGACTGGCTAGGTCACTCCAGGATCTTGAAATGCTTCTTACGAAGCCACTCCTTCGTTGCCTGGGCGGTATGTTTGGGATCATTGTCATATTGGAAGACCCAGGCATGTTTCATCTTCAATGCCCTTGCTGATGAAAGGAGGTTTGCACTCAAAATCTCATGATACATGGCCCCATTCATTCTGTCCTGTACATGGATCAGTAGTGCTGGTCCCTTTGCAGAGAAACCGCCCCAAAGCATGATGCTGCCACCCCCATGCTTCACAGTAGGTATGGTGTTCTTTGGATGCAACTCAGCATTCTCTCTCCTCCAAACACGACGAGTTGTGTTTCTACCAAACTGTTCTATTTTGGTTTCATCTGACCATATGACATTCTCCCAATCCTCTTCTGGATCATCCAAATGCTCTCTCGCAAACTTCAGACAGGCCTGGACATGTACTGGCTTAAGCAGGGGGACACGTCTGGCACTGCAGGATCTGAGTCCCTGGTGGCGTAGTGTGTTACTGATGGTAGCCTTTGTTACGTTGGTCCCAGCTCTCTGCAGGTTATTCACTAGGTCCCCCTGTGTGGTCCTGGGATTTTTGCTCACCGTTCTTGTGATCATTTTGACCCCACGGGGTGAGATCTTGTGTGGAGCTCCACATCGAGGGAGATTATCAGTGGTCTTGTATGTCTTCCATTTTCTAATTATTGCTCCCACAGTTGATTTGTTCACACCAAGCAGCTTGCCTATTGCAGATTCAGTCTTCCCAGCCTGGTGCAGGTCTACAATTTTGTTTCTGATGTCCTTCGACAGCTCTTTGGTCTTCACCATAGTGGAGTTTGGAGTGTGACTGTTTGAACTTATCAGTATCAAAAGACACCTGTCCACAACCTCAAATAGGTGCCATTGATACGGGTAATGAGTGCAGGAGAGAGGAGCCTCTTAAAGAAGAAGGTACGGGTCTGTGAGAGCCAGAAATCTTGCTTGTTTGTAGGTGACCAAATACTTATTTTCCACCATAATTTGCAAATAAATTCTTTCCAAATCAGCCAATGTGATTGTCTGGATTTTTTTTCTCATTTTGTCTCTCATAGTTGAGGTCTACCTATGATGCCAATTACAGGCCTCTCTCATCTTTTTAAGTTGGAGAACTTGCACAATTGGTGGCTGGCTAAATACTTTTTTGCCCCACTGTATATATATTTATTACAAAAAAATATTCGTAAAAATGCATTTAAAATATACTGTATGTCTTTAAAAATACAAATCTACATTTTTGGAATCCATTTACAAATATATGTAAAAATATATGTTAAAAATACTTTTTTATATGTTAAAAGAAATCTGAAGAATATATTTTAAAAATATGTTTTTAAAAATATATATTTTTTAAATATATTCTTCAGATTTTTTTTTAACAGATAAAAAAGTCATTTTAACATACATTTTTACATATATTTGTAAATGCATTCCAAAAATGTATATTTGTATTTTTAAAGACATACAGTACATTTGAAATGTATTTTTACAAATATTTTTTCATATATTTTATATATATACAGTATATATTGAAATATATTGAATATTGCCAAAATTGTAGCATTTCAAATATATGGCAATATACTTGGGAAGAATATTTTTAAAATAGATTTCAAATATATTTTTCTTCCATGTGGGCTATCTGGGATATATACACAATGTGTATGCTTCTCAGATCAAGATATCCTGCATTTAACTTTACTTGCATATGCCATTCATTTATATGCCTTTAAATATCCTGTAGGTGCATGTGTTTCATTGTCAGTGTGAATGAGGCCTAATCACCATTATTATACATGTGTTTGAACATGTATGTAAATCTGGTTATTTTGCATTAATTAAAAAAAATTGCCAAGGACTTTTCCCTTAATTTTATTTATTGAAAGTATACGAGAAATAACACGTGCATGCGTTGTGGCAGAAAATGAGTGATAGGAATCTGGTGCACTGGATCAACATCAAAGTTTGTGTGAAAATTGGCAAAAATGCGAGCGAAACTTTAGCTCTGTTACAACAAGCTTATGGTGAACATTCCATGAAGAAACCAAGTGTTTTAAATAGTGTAGGTAGTTTAAGGAGGGGCGGGAAGATGCCCAAGATGATGCAAGAAGTGGGCAGCCAAAAACGCAAAGGACGGATGCAAGTGTGGACAGAGTGCAAAGCATCATACGCTCAGATCAAAGATTGAGTGTACGAATGATGGCAGAAGAATTGAAAATGAACAGGGAAACAGTGAGGCAGATTCTAGGTTCTTAGAAAGGTCATCACATTTCATCTGACCTTTTGAAAAATGCAAAGGTGTTTGATTTTTTTTACAGTCCATTCTGGGAATTAAATTGTCACACCTCGTATGTCCAGCAAAAACCTTTTAAGTCTGGGAAGGATTAAAGTTATTGTGACAATGGTTTCACCAGACAGAAAATTAAGGAAAGTTTAAATCAGAGACATGGACAGCAATAAAAAGCTCTAGCCTTCCTCTACGTACTAAAAAAATTGCATTTTGTCTGTATTGCTGTTGGATATTTTTTCTCATTTTCTGGTGAAATCATTGTCAGCAAGACAGTATGCAAGGGGAAATCTGAAAGAAATAGAGTCCCAGCTAGCAGAAAAATCCAAGTGGAGTTCTAATCCAAAATTTAAAAAAAAATGTTAGGTGGACATACAATTTAATAGAGGTGTGGAGAGAGGGTGTCTATTTTGTCCAAGATAAAATGACCATTTAAGTGGTAGGCCTATTTTCCCCTGCTCCTATAATGAGACTCCTATAAGTGACTGCCATCATTTGACTAAGCAAGCCATAATACAATGTAGGGACAACTGTAAGAAGGATCCATGCAGTTTAGTCATACTGCAGACAGCCACATCCACTAGCATGCTGTCTTGACACATCATTAGTAAAATGCAGGGGTATGGAGTTTTTAAGTTGTTTACTGCTTATGTAGTTGATGTGTGTGTTACTATATATCAACAATGTTATCCTGCTGAGCCTAAAGGATGGCTTGTAGTAAGATGTGTTGATTGATTACACCCTTGTTCCCAGCTGCAGGAACACTAGGAGGCAATGTTGAGGTAGTATATTGTTATACACTGTTAAGTAAACATATCCTAAGCTTACATTTACAATGACTAACTATATGGGCTAATTGCTAGTTTATACCATTATCTGTATTTCCAGTGCTAGATCTTCTTAATTGGATAATTAATGTTCATGGCAATATTCTTCTTCGATGTATGTTATTTTTTTTTTTGCTCACATGAAAATAAGTACATTGTAAAAAAAAAAATAATAATTGTAGACTTTCATAAAAATTGGTCCTAAATATAGAATGTGACTTATTTCTACAGTATGTAATGCATCACAATAAAAGCAGAAATAGAGTACCTACAAAATCTTTGTGTAATGGGCACTCATGGTGAATCATTATTATACTAATTTATTAAGTAGAAAGTAAACAGGTATAGCACTGAAGTTGTTCCTCTATATTCTTCCACCAATATTTTTTAAAACTAGAGTAGTCTAGCTGTCAGATGAACCCCAGCCAGCCCTAGCTAGAAGGCCCAATATGGAGATTTTGAAAGGGTGGGATTCAGGCAATTTTTTTTTTATTTTGCAGCTATTATCATACACATAATTTATGTAAGTCATCCATGCTTTGTCAGTGCCAAGCTTAGTAATTTGTCCTTTCCTGTCTTCCTTCGAAATGACACATATTTCTAGACATTTAGCACTTAACTTTAAATATTTTACAATGCTTCTAAGCCATTATCATGTTAAGCCTCATAAGAAATTAGTCTTCGCATTTGAATGCCTGTGGAGCAAGTTGTATGATTACTACTATAAACAGAAACTTTGACAAAAAAGTATATGGTCTATGTTTATAATGTGACAGAAAAAAAAGTTTTTCTCGGAATAGAATGTACTGCTCATTCACAAAATTTAAATATACTTGTTAGGAAGCCTGATATTTCCTAATTCCTAATTTTGTCACAAATTTATTCAAAACCTCACATGAGTATTTTGTATTATTAAGAGGCATTTTCACTTCTAATATTTAGTTCAGCTAACAAATCTGAAAATTTGCATAGATCACATAGACAATATCATAGGCTGGCAGCCAACTGACCACATACTATGTTGCTGACAATAACAGATTCACATGTATTATAAAAAATATAGAGGTTGGAGGGTATAAGAAACACCAAATGTACTAATAAATCATCTAATAATTTTCAACTGCAGCTGAGAGGGTCATACCTAAAAAAATTAATTTACTGTATATAAAAATGAAAACTTTAAACCAGTTTTCAGAAAATATACAATATGTATTTAAAATTGAATAAACAACTATAATAGACATTGAAAACAATGAATTAATTATAACATTAACAAACTAATTAGTAACTTTATTCAAACCAGCTGATATCTAATGAGTCAAATAGCTTATGATCTTCCCACGCAGTAAAAATGTTGTCAAACATAAGATCTCCCATAGCCCTATTTTGCTTTCTAAAGTAAGACTCTTTCTAGATTTCAGAACATATTGCATAAAATGTTAAGAAAAGCAAATTTGAAATAAAAAGAGAACTAAATATAATTAATAGAACTCCAGCCAATACACCTTACTTTTAATGAAACAGTAAAGAAAAAAAACAATGTTTTGGGGTTGGGCTTTTCTTTATTTCCTGTATATGTGACAGTGGTCAGCAGGAGAACAGAACACTGGTTTTCTTATACAGTAGAATAATGGAGGATCAAACCAAGGTAAATCTGCACTAGGTCAAAACAATCAAATACGGTGTAAAGCAGCCACTGTGCAATTGTAATACCACTACAAACATTAAAATGACAGAAAAGCAGCACTAAACATTAAAAAAAAACCAAAACATATGTGAAAGTCCATAACAGTCCATATGTGAATAAATCTTCAAAATAAACAACTTAATCCCATGTGGGTGTGCAGATATAATCACTTCACAAAAATATTGTGTGAAGAGGGCAACAGCTCATCCATTGGCTAATAATGCACAATTAACCTTGAAAAAATTCCATCACCATGTGTCACCATTGATAGAAGCTTCTTACCAGTTCTGGTGAACCATAAAGTTATAAATGGTCAAACTCACTTAGGCAGTTTATCCCTTCAATGGCTCCCACCATAGGATCAGACACCGCACCTCCACTTGCCGAGTTTGGTATCAAAGAACAAAACATACACTCACTGGCCTCTTTGTTAGGTACACCTCTTCAATTGCTTGGTAACACAAATTTCTAATCAGCCAATCACATGGCAGCAACTCAATGCATTCAGGTATCTAGATGTGGTGAAGACAACTTGCTGAAGTTCAACCCGAGCATCAGAATGGGAAATAAAGAGGATTTAAGTGACTTTGAATGTTGAATGGTTGCTGGTGCCAGATGGGCTGATCTAATGAGATTTTCATGCACAACCAGCTCTAGGGTTAACAGAGAATGGTCTGAAAAATAGAAAATATCCAGTGAGTGTAAGTTTTGTGGATGAAAATGCCCTGTTGATGTCAGGTCAGAGGAGAATGGTTCGAAATGATAGAAAGGCAACAGTAACTCACATAACCACTCAGTACAACCAAGGTGTGCAGAATACCATTTCTGAATGTACAACACATTGAACCTTGAAGTAGGTGGGCTACAGCAGCAGAAGACCACACCGGGTGCCACCCCTGTTAGCTAAGAACAGGAAATGGAGGCTACAACTCATACAGGCTCACCAAAATTGGACAATAGAAGATGGGGAAAATGTTGCCTGGTCTAATGAGTCTCAATTTCATCTGCAGCATTCAGGTGGTAGGTTCAGAATTTGGTGTAAACAACATGAAAGCATGGATCCATCCTGCTTTGTATCAACGGTTCAGGCTGCTGGTGGTGGGGCAATAGTGTGGGGGGATATTTTCTTAGCACACTTTGGGCCCCTTAGTACCAACTGAGCATCATTTAAATGCCACGGCCTACCTGACTATTGTTGCTGACCATGTCCGTCCCTTTATGACTACAGTGTACCCATCTTCTGATGGCTATTTCCAGCAGGAAAATGCAACATGTCACAAAGCTCAAATCAAACTGATTACTTGAACATGACAATGAGTTCGCTGTACTCCAATGGCTTCCACAGTTACCAGATCTCAATCCAATAGAGCACCTTTAAGATGTGGTGGAAAGCGAGATTTGCATCATGGATGTGCAGCCTAAAAATCTGCAGCAACTGCATGATGCTTTCATGTCAATATGGACCAAAATCTCTGAGGAATGTTTCCAACACCTTGTTGAATCTATGCCATGAAGAATTAAGGCAGTTCTGAAAGCAAAAGGGGGTCCAACCTGGTACTAGCAAGATGTACCTAATAAAGTGGTTAGTGAGTGAGTGTAGTACACTGCTCAAAAAAATGAAAGGCACACTTTGAAAACACATCAGATCTCAATGGGGAAAAATATCATGCTGGATATCCATACTGATATAGACTGAGTAATGTGTTATGAATGTAAGGATGCCCCATTGCTTGATGGAAATGAAAATTATCAACCTGCAGAAGACTGAATTCAGACATACTGAAAATCAAAGTGAAAAAATGATGCAGCAGGCTAGTCCATTTTGCTGAAATTTCATTGCAGCAACTCAAAATGGTACTCAGTAGTTTGTAAGGCCCCCACGTGCTTGTATGAATGTCTGACAATGTCGGGGCATGCTCCTAATGAGATGACGGATGGTGTCCTGGGATATTTCCTCCCAGATCTGGACCAGGGAATCACTGAGCTCCTGGACAGTCTGAAGTTCCACCTGGTGGCGTCGGATGGACCGAAAGATGATAGCCCAGAGGTGTTCTATAGGATTTAGGTCAGACAAGTGTGAGGGCCATTCAATGGTATAATTTCCTTGATTCTACAGAAACTGCCTGCATACTCTCGCCACATGAGGCTGGGCATTTTCGTGCACCAGGAGGAATGCAGGACCCACTGCACCAATGTAGGGTCTGACAATGGGTCCAAGGATTTCATCCCGATATCTAATGACAGTAAGGGTGCCATTGCCTAGCCTGTAGAGGTCTGTGCATGCCTCCATGGATATGCCTTCCCAGACCATCACAGACCCACCACCAAAACGGTCATGCTGAATGATGTTACAGGCAGCATGACGTTCTCCACGGCTTCTCCAGACCCTTTCATATCTGTCACATGTGCTCAGGGTGAACCTTCTCTCATCTGTGAAAAGCACAGGTTGCCAGTGGCATACCTGCCAATTCTGGTGTTCAATGCCAAATGCCAATTGATATCTATGGTGCCGGGCAGTGAGCACGGTTCCCACTAGAGGACATCAGGCCCTCAGGATACCCTCATGAAGTCTGTTTGGTCAGAGACATTCACACCAGTTGCCTGCTGGAGGTCATTTTGTAGTGCTCTGGCAGTGCTCATCCTGTTCCTCCTTGCACAAAGGAGCAGATACCAGTCCTGCTGATGGGAGTGGCAGGTATTGATGTGCCATCCTAGAGGAGTTGGACTGCCTGTGCAACCTCTGTAGGGTCCAGGTATTGCCTCATACTACCAGTAGGGACACTGACCCTAGCCAAATGCAAAACTAGTGAAAAGCAGTCAGAAAAGATGAGTAGGGAAAAATGTCAGAGGCCTCCACCTGTAAAACCATTCCTATTTTGGGGGTCGTCTCATTGTTGCCCATCTAGAGCACCTGTGGTTAATTTCAGTAACACCAAAGCAGCAGAAACCAATTAACAACCCCCTCTGCTACTTAACTGACCAGATCAATATCCCAGGAGTTAAATTGAGTCTATGCTATACTCTGATTAAAAAGTGTTCCTTTAATTTTTTTGAGTAGTGTATATTTAAAATCAGTGCCTTTTATTAGATCCAAAAAATTTGATATTTTAATTTTGTATATTAGGAAATATACAAAAATACAGCTTCACCACATATGAACAGCGTTTAAAGCAAAAACAATAGCAAGCCGATAGCTTACAACAAACGCTGGCTCTGATTAGCAATCATGCATGATGATGCACACCATTTTTTCCCTAAAAAATAAAGTACCAAATATCAATAAATCAAAAAAATCTCTAGTATTTCAAAAAGTAAAAAAAAATCTTATTAAGATTTCAAATAGTAATAGGAAGGTACAGAATAACAAAATCATGTGTCATATTGAACTGTCTACATAGTCGGAATGTATACAATGGCGACAATAACAACCATATGTAGATATGAGGAACTGCATCAAGATGGTCAATTATAAAGAGTCCTATGTAACACTGTATGATTTATTATTACAGGTACTTATATAGCACTGTCAATTTACACAGTGCTTTACATGTATATTGTACATTCACATCAGTCTCTAACCCTCAAAGAGTGTACAATCTAAGGTCCCTAACGTACATTCATACACATACCAGGGCCAATGTACCTATGTCTTGGGAGTGTGGGAAGAAACTGGAGTACACCCACATAGGCACAGGGAGAACATGCAAACTCTGGGCAGGTGGTGCCATGGTTGGGATTTGAAGCAATGACCCAAGTATTGCCAGGGGGAAGTGCTAACCATTTAGCCACTGTGCAGTAGCTATGTTCCATGAAGAACTCTAACCACAGAGACCTTGATTTAAGTCAACATTATATGTTCAGCATGAAGGTTGAGCAGGACTACAACCACCCTCCTTACCGACTGAGCAGATGATGACTGTTATGAAGAGGGGGGGATTTTTACAAAAAGTCCAAACTGTTGTTGAGCCCTACATGTGCTTTCCAGAGTTTGTAAAGATTATACAGTACTTGGATTTGTTTGCCTTACAAAGGAAGTGTTTAGATTAATTTGCTTTTGAACCTGTGGTGCATTTGGGTACATTCCAATGTGGATTTTTGGAAAAGTTTCAGGCTGTCCTTGTCTCATATATTGAGAAGCTTATTTCTCCTGACTACACTTCTTCGTATATTAGAGTGGGAAACACTGTCTGTTATACATGTGACTTCTTGATACTCTAATAGCTGGCTCACATGAAGTATTCTGATTATGTTTATATCCTAACACATACAAGTGGGTTTCCCAAGGAATTTTTAGTTTGTACATGATCTTTTAGATGTCATATATGTGCAAATAAATAACTGTAACAGTCGCACTGTTTTTCTGTATATCTCTCTTTTTGTGTATTAGATGGTCTGTATTAGATGTTTTTTTTAATTCAGGAGACCCACTCCTAGGGGAAGGTTGGAGAGTGCATTTGACCCCTGGTGAGAATAAAGTGAGAATAGACCTTTCTTACCAAAAAGATCCTATTGAGAAGATAAGAGCACAACATGAGTGGTGTGACACATATAGATGAAATTAGGAGAAGTAGTGCAATCAGTCAAATGATTATTGGTATCAGATGTAATAAACAGAAGATTTATATATGATGGCCTAATTTGATTGAGAGTAATATTTGAGGACTCATCTACTGGTATACACATGAATTGGAATTGATGCACTCTGAGGAGGTGATGTATCCAGAGGTATAAGCACAAGCACTTTTGTTATTGTGTTGAAAATAATTAATGCATGGGTTTATGCAGTGCAAGCACAAGCACTTTATTGACATTATTTATTGATTTTTTTTTTTATTATTTAAAGGTATCTGCGCTATTAATTTATATTATATATGGGGAGAGAATTTATAGCACCACACTTTTTTGGAATTTAATTTGCTTAACACATGTGAATCACATGTGTTGGTTTGCTTCAGTAGGATTGCAGTTAGAATAACAACACAGGCGACCCACTATAACTTGTACAATGTGTCTGTGTTGCTGAATCATGCAGTCACCAGGAGGGTACACATGATCATGTGATCCAGTAAACATGTTTAGAAATGCAACATATCTTGCATGGCACTCTGGGTTATTCTTGTGGCGACTGGAATGGATGCAGGATTGGGCACAACACTGGAGCTAGTGGTACTGCCACTTGCCTTGTCCCTTGGTGACAAAGCAGTCACCTGTATATTCTCCACCTCACTGGCCTCATGCTGGTGTTCTTTTTACCGCATCAATGTCCCATTATTTAGGAGAGAAAGGAGAAACTGCATAAAATCCATATAATTTATAGTCTCTATCAAATGGTAATTTCATCCTGTGAAATAATATGCTTGTTATCAAACTATAACATGTACTTATATGAAAATATGGATGCATTTAATAATCTGGCCTGGAGGGAAGGTCTACTGAAAATATCTTAAAAACTTCAGCTCTCTTATCTTATATCCCTTAGCCCTTTTGAATGAGTAAGGGCAGACTCAGTGGCACCCCCTAGAATGCCCAAAAAGATGCTGCAATTCACTGAAGCTCTCCATTCTCTCTGAGGGGCCCAGGGACTCTGGTACACCAGCTTAGACATTCTCTGCATTGAACTGAACTCTGTCTATTTTTGTAATATCTTTTTCTGTAAATATGTTTTGCTGCTGCAGTTTGCTGGAGCTCTCAATTATCTCTGAGGCCGAGTGACTCTGGTACACTAGCTTGGACATTTGCTGCATTAAACTGAACTCTGCAGTACCACAGATTATTATTTATTTATATTTATATATTGTACATTCACATCAGTCCCTAAGCCTCATGGGGCATACAATCTAAGGTCCCTAATTTACATTCATACACATACTAGGGCCAATTTAGACAGGATCCAATTAACCTACCAGCATGTCTTTGGAGTGTGGGAGGAAACTCAGGTAGGCACAGGAAGAACATGCAAACTCCAGCCAGGTGGTGCCGTGGTTGGGATTCAAACCAATGACCCTAGTACTGCCAGGTGGAAGTGCTAACCATTTAGCCACTGTGCTGCCCGTTAGGTAAAACCTTGTTAACTACTTTTTTTCCTTTATTCACATTTATTTTTTTGTGCCATTGATTGTCTATTGTTATATCTTTTTCTGTAAATATTTTTCTGGATCATTTTTCTCATTCTTTAATTAAAAGAATACCTAAGCTTTAACTCTAAATACACTAAACCAGAACTTAAAGAATTCTTGCTCTTTGGAGAACATGATCATATTACTTGCTGTCACCCCCTAAGGTATATGACATGAATTACCACAGACATTTCTTAAAAGTCAGAATAGCTACAGAGGATACTGTGAGCGGGCAATATGGCAAGGGATTTCTATGACTCTAAGGTGAGGGTGTGGGGTGTTTTGCATTAACAATGTTTATAAATATTTCTTCCAACAGATGCAGTGAGGTGCTGCAAAGAAAAGAAAGCCCTTAAGCAGACTCTCAGCAACAGCTTCCTAAAAAAAAAGGGAAAAGATAATAATTATTATTATTTTCCTATTATTAATTAAGAAAAAACTTGGCTAAGGTGTTAACATATGAAAGCTAGTAAAGGTCAGTAAAGGTTTACATTTACAAACCCGCTGGTGCCTATAAGCCATACAATAGTCTCTTTCTATGCACTTTGTCAGCAGCATTCTCTATTGTTTTCCTATTGCATATGAAGCACATTATCAGTTTGGTTGGTGCGACCTCACCTTTTTATGGTGAGGGGGATGGCTTATGTAACAGCCCACTTTATGTCCCTTTTAAGCCAGTTGACCTAGGTTCAAAGGCCAGGCAGTACATTATTTCAGTGGGACAATGAACTTTAACCATTTAAGCTCCACCCTATAGCAGGTGTACTGCTGCAGGGTGGACTCCCTGTGCAAAATCACGTATATAAACATGATCCGTGCTCCCGTCGTGTTCGCGGGTAGGGGGCTTGTGCTGATCGGGCGGTGCTGTGATTTGGTGCAGCACTGATCAGTTAGCAGATTCAGGCCAGTGATGCCCTGAATCTGCTGTGTGATCACTGCCCTATCACAGATCTTCCTGTGCCTGTGTTTACATTACACAGTCATAGGAGATGATGCAATATTCTCTCCCTGGAGCACATTTCGTTCCAGGGAGAGAAGAAAGCAGATCCACGTGAATCAAAGCACTACACAGAGACAGTAAAAGCACTGATCACTGTATTAATGTAACAGGTGACTTCAAATACCATTAGCGTCATTTAGTGCCCCTCCCAGATAGCATCAAATTGCCCACCACTACATCAGCCATCACATTTAACCCTGATTGATTGCCAGGAATAGACTCACATACAAAATAAACCTCCATTGCTAGTATAGTGTCTGAACAGATCAATATCTTTTATCAGATCAGCACTGTACAAGCATTCACAATAGTATAGTGTCCCCAAAAACGCAGCGTTAGCAGGATCAGCACCTGCGGTTAGTCCCTACGCTTAACCCCCCCTTCTCCCCGAGTAAGTGCAGTGTCAGTAGATCAATGTCACTTGATACATTGTACACAAAACTGCAGGATTTGTAAGATCAGGCCTGATCTCTGCTAGCACTAGCAGGTACATTTTTTTGTAGCAGTTCAAGCAGTCCCTGACAGCCAGGTGCTCTATTTCCCGTGACACACACTAGGTACCTATACATTTAGTTGCCAAAATGTCCAACGAAAGGTACTCTAACAAAGAGTCCTACAGGATTCTGACTATGTCAGGTGAGAGCAAAGGAAAGGTCTCACTGACAGAATCAGAGCCTGAAGCGTGCCACTATTTAGGCATTTTACAATCTTGGAATTGGCGCATATGGCACCGTGCAACCTAATCTCTGGGGCTTCCCTCAACGGCTTGTAAATACCCATCTTAGAAAGGGGGAGAAAGCCTGCTTAAAAAACAATGAATTGCTCGCAATGAAGTGGAAGGACAAACAGGATGTTTTCGTCCTGTCTTCCATTCACGCAGACACGACCATCCAAATTGCCGCAGCAGCTGGTGTTGTTTAGGAGACCATCTGTGTCCATGACTATAATCCTAACATGGGAGGGGTGGACTTCAATGACCAGATTACGAAGCCGTACTTTGTTTCCCATAAAGCCAGACGCTGGTACAAAAAAGTGTCTGTATATTTATTTCAGTTGACTCTGTACAACGCTTTTGTGCTTTACAAAGCAACTGGATGAAGTGGATCCTTCCTAAAATTCCAGGAAGAGATCATCAGAGCCCTTTTGTATCCAGAAGGTGCTGTGGCCCAAATCCCCAACCCAGATGCAGTTAGCCGGGTGCATGAGAAGAGTTTTCCTGATGCCATTCTTGGTACCCCAACCCAAAAGTCAACCCAAAAAAAGATGTTGTGTCTGTAGCAGACATGGAATTAGGCATGACACCCACTTTTTTTTGTCCCTCCTGTCCTAGCCAACCTGGTCTCTGCCTCAAGGACTGATTCCGTTGCAACCATACACCAGTGGAGTATTAGTATAGGGTATAGCATGGCACAGACCAGGCACATATATACACATGGTCTCGAAAGATGTTAGGTAGTCAGGAAACTGAGAGACCCCAATATCTGCTTTACAGTTTTAAAAAAAAAGTTAAAAACATACAAAATAAAAAAGTAAATAAATAAACCAAAAATAGTTATTGTTTTTTTAGTTACTGTTTTATTGTTAACCATTGCTGTTTTCCTTGCAGGAATGCCATTCAGCTGCAGCACCGATCTGTTTTTCTGACAGCAACAGGGTCTTGCTCTCAGAATATATGTAAGTGTGTGCAGCACTGTTGGATGAGATTTTTCATCTGCAGGTATAAAAAGAACATATATGCCTAAGCATGGGAGCCTGGGGTGCCAGTGGGTGGACTGCCCGTATGCCTCGGCATATATATGTTACAATATTTGTGGCTCTGATTTCAATAAAATAGTTGTTTCATTGAGTTACTGTTTTATGGTTAACCATCGCTGTTTCTTTTGTAGGAACGCCATTCAGCTGCAGCACCGATCTGTTTATTCTAACAGCAACGGGGGGGGGGGTATTACTCTCAGAATATATGTAAGTGTGTGCAGCGCTGTTGGATGACATTTTTCACCCGGTTAAAAAATAACATATATGCCGAAGCATGGGGGACTGGGGTGGTCAGTGGGTGGATCTCCCCTATGCTTCGGCATATATATATTTTACTTTGGCACTGATTTCTATAAAAAATGTGTTTTATTGAGTTACTGTTTTATTGTTGCAGTTTTATTTTAACCATTACTGTTTCCTTTCTAGGAATGCCATTCAGCTGCAGCACCTTTCTGTTTATTCTGAGAGCAACAGGGGGGGTCTTGCTCTTGGAATATACATAAATACATGTGTGCAGTGCTGTTTTTCATCCACAGTAAAAAAAGAATATATATGCCCAAGCATGGGGCCTGGGGTGGTCAGTGGGTAGATGACCCCTATGCTTTGGTATATATTGTTAAAAAAAATTTGGCAGATATTTCTTCATCCACATCGATTGATGTGAATAGAGGAATGTGTTAGGTTCTTTTTTTTTAATTCAGCTCATGGGCTGAACAAAAAAAAACAACATTTAATTTATGCCCACCATTAGAAGTGGGTGGATGCATTGCGGCTTATTCTAAAGGTGGGCATACCACACACTTTTTCTAGCAGAGATTTCTTCTCTTTTTTTCATTCAGCTCACAGGCTGCATACATAAAAGAACATAAACATATATGCCCAACAAGTACCAGTGATGTAATGGTACATCACTGGATTTTGAGTGGTTATACCAAGATGATGCCTGCAGCTGCAGGCATCATCCTGGTATCGTTTTTTTCAGCCAGGGATTGGCTTTCATGTAAAAGCAATTTGAGTGGCTAATTAGCTGCAGGATTGCTTTTACAAGCAGCGGGAGGACATTCCCTCCCCTCCCTCTGCCTTCCATATTTTTCTCGGGCAGTCCCATGCCATTGGGGAACATGAGAATGCAGCCAGCTGACCATAGAGCTGATTGGAGACTGGAATGGGGCCAATCATCTCCATAGTTTAAGAAACCGGAAGCTATGAGCATTTCATCACTTCGGATATAAACAGCTCCATTTTTAAATTGGGAAAGCATCTGATCACACCAATGTTGGTGAGCTCAGATGATTTAAGGACAGAGGAGATATCTGGAGTCTAAGAGACCCTAGATTTCTCAGAAAAGAATACCTGTCACTGTCACTGCTATCACAGGGGATATTTACATTCCCTGTGATAACAATAAAAGTTATAAAAAAATATGAAAAAGACAGTGTAAAAATAATTCAGAAAATAAAAATTAAAAAATAAAACCTTGGAGCTTGAAGAAGGGGACATACCCCGAAAGCTTGTCCTGAAAATTTTATGTTAGTGCATATAAAAAAGTATCAAAGACAGTACTCAATTGTTTCTTTCGCAAGTGCACTAATACGGCTACAATCAACTCAAGCAAATTGGAAGATACTGCATATAGCCACATGAAGAAGCAGTTAACCAACATAATCACAAAGGAAACACAGATCAACAGTGATATATTCTTTCTCTCAAGATGTAAAAAGAGGAATCTCATACCACAAGGCCTCTGGATTAAAAATCCTTGCGCAAATACACTCAACTCTTTTTACGCAGAAGGACTTTGCAGATGCATCAGCGAGAGATTAAGGAACAACCTCATTCACAAACTGTATGGAAAAAGGGTAACAATCAGGAAACATAAGCAGATGTTGTTTGAAACCCTAACATCATTGGACCTACCAGAATTAACCAAATTAAGAATGAATTGGAAACTCTACAAAGACAACTGCAAAAACGTGCCATGAATGGGAAGCAAAAAAAAACTTCAGAAACTACACCAAGAGCAGACCTTTTGAATACAACCTAAACATAAAAGCAACCCAACATCTATACCTCCTACTATCAGTGACCTGGAATCCAATCCAGAATCCCAAGGTATCCCTTGTGTAAGTGCTGACCTGATTAAAAAATGTGGATATAAAAGAGGAACTTGGAATCATCAATTTGTCAAATCATAAACTTTCTGAACCAGAATTAACCATCCTCTCCAAAGGCCTAACATTCTGCCCAACCACCAAATTGGATCATTTGCAATTGTTGTCAGATATAGAGGAATTCTTCAGGAGACTAAGGCTCAAAGAATATTTCCACAGTAATGAATGGAATCCTAGGACAATGGAGTGTGACACAAAGAAAAATAACAGCTGCTTCACTCCTCTACAAGGACTCAACCCCAAACTGGACACCTATATTGATAGCTTCAGACTGCGAGTTACATCCCTGATATCCACCCAGCAAAAGAAAATTCTGTACAATCTTTCACCACTGGAGCGAAGGGCTATACACGATTTGTGCAACAATCAAGCCATCACAATCAAACCAGCGGATAAAGGGGGAGCAGTTGTGATGGATACAAACACATACAAGAGGGCCAGAGGCAACTGGAAAATGCTATTTACTATAAAAAACTGGATTATGATCCGACCCAGGACTTTACCAAGCAATTAAAAGATCTCATTAAAACACTTCCAGCCCACCTACATTCAGAACTTATCAATGCTATCCCGAATAATCCAGAAAGCGGGGACTTCTGCATGTTGCCCAAAATCCACAAGCCAGGAAATCAAGGCAGACCCATCATAACAGGTATGAACACACTCACTGAACAAATCTCAGGCCTTGTAGAAAAAATTATAAAACCATTAGTCATGAATACTACTAGTTTCCTGCAAAACACAACTGATTTTCTGAACAAGATCAACAACATACAGCAATTACCACCAAATACACTTCTAGTCATTATAGATGTAGTATCCCTGTATAGTAACATCCCTCACAAGGAAGGATTAGCTGCATGTCACAGATCCTTATCTTCCTCACCAAACCATAAATACTCTGCTGAGGATGTTACACAGCTCATTGAATTCACACTACTTCGCTTTCAATAATGACATCTATCTTCAATATTTGGGTACTGCTATGAGAAGTAAAATGGCACCCCAATATGCCAATTTATTTATGGCTGACCTGGAGGAAAAATTCCTGAACAGCATGCAACAAAAACCATACAGATACTATCGCTATATTGATGATATTTTCATCATATGCACAAAAAGTGTAGAAAATCTAAAACAATATTACTCATTGAGCAACACTTTTCATTCATCAATCAAACTAAAAATGGAATACGCAAACACACATGTCAACTTCCTAGACACCCCAGCATACATCAGTGATGAGAAGCTTCACACCGCAATATACAGGAAACCCACTGACAGATGCAACTACATCCACAGTTCCAGCTTTCACTCTCAACACAGGAAACGGGCCATCATACACAGTCAGGCCATCAGAGACCACCGAATATGTTCAGACCCAAAATACAGAGATAAACATCTTAGGACAGTAGCCGACTCCATACATAATAAAGGTTACAAGGACAAAACTATCAAAACCAGCATAAACACAGCCTTGAAAACCCAAAGAGAAAATCTACTCCAATACAAAGAGAAAAAAACAAACAACCATGTACCTCTAGTAACCATATACAACCCAGCACTAGAAGAAATAAGAAAAATAATCAAAGATTTACAACCCATCATAACAGACGATGGAACTCTGAAAGAAATATTTCAGCAACTCCCAAAACTTGCTTTTAGACAACCCCCAAACCTCAGAAATAAACTAATCAGTAGGAAACTTCCTTCTGAATATGATGTCACAAATAATGGAAGCACACCCTGCAATAAAAAACGCTGCAAACTGTGCAACCAAATTAATCTATCAAAAAGTGTCACACGTTCAAAAAGGGATCTTCAATATCATCGGATCATACAGCTGCATTTCCAGTAATGTTGTGTACCTTATCAGTGCAGAAAATGTAGCAAAAGATCTTACGTTGGCAAAACAGGACAGAAGTTGTGAACAAGGATGAATTTGCACAGACATACCATCAAGGAACATAAAGAAGATGACTTCTGCACACCTGTGGGACACCATTTCATACAACTGGACCAAACTATGGAAGACCTCAATATCTTAGTTCTTAAAGGAAATTTCAAAACTACCCAGGAAAGAAAAGCTTTTGAACGAAGAATGATATTTCTATTTGATACAAAAGATAACGACCTTAATTTGGACATGGGATTCCTCACTCATTATCCAACAGTTTTACGACCCTCTTTGGGACTGTTGTCGCAATAAAATGGAAAAAAAATGACATAAATTTATGTACAGCATTGCATGACCATGCAATTGTCAGTTAAACCGGCACAGTGCCATATAGCAAAAAATTACATACATTCCAATATCAATACCATAGTTTGTAGACTCTATAACTTTCACATAAACCAATTAATATACATGTATTGGGATTTTTTTAGCCAAAGACATGTAGCGGAATACATTTTGGCCTAAATGTATGACTAAATTTAAGTTTACTATATATTTTTCATAACCGAAAGTAAAAAAAGTTATTTTGGGTACAGAATTGAAAGACTGCTAATTATTAGTTGAAATAGCGGAGTGCCAAATTGCAAAAAAATGGCCTGGTCAGGAAGGGGGGTAAATCTTCCAGAGGGCAAGTGGTTAAACTGTCTCAAACCCATGGTAGCAGCAAAACAAACCTGATCCCTACTGCTTTCTTTTTCAGGTAATTGTTAGTTTGTGAAATATACTCTTTCGCACACCATGTGGTTATGCATGTACAGATTTATTTTAGCTATGGTATCTGGTCTTTACACATGCTTTGGTTGGATTTGCAGACAACTATGTAGTGTGGACCCAAATAAAGGTCTAAGGCCCATTCATACAACAACATAGTGTGCTTCAATGCACATGTATTTGTGTTTCGAGGCATGCTGAGTTAGGCAGCCTATTTTTTGAATAGCTGTCAATGTACTTCAATGCACATCATGCTCCATAATTTAATATGTGGTGCACTGAAAAGCACAGAGCATTTGCATCGGTGCACTTTGGTAAGTTGTAATACAAGTGTGCTGCTGCACATTGTACAGTATATATTTATTTATTCATTTATTTATTATTTATATTACATGTACTTATATAGCTCTGTCAATTTATGCAGCACTTTACATATATATAGTACATTCACATCAGTTACTTACCTTCAAGGAGCATACAATCTAAGGTCCCTAACACACATTCATACATATACATACAAGGGCCAGTTTAGACAGGAGACAATTAACCTACCAGCATGTCTTTGGAGTGTGGGAGGAAACTGGATTATCCGGAGGAAACCCACGCAGACACAGGGAGAACGTGCATGCATTGGAGTGCAATTTACAAAGACTAGCATTGCCCAATACCTTTATACCATTATGTGCATTATACAACTTGTGGTTTGAATGGGCCCTTATGTATGCTCAAACCAACTGAATGGATCCTTCTTCTTATCCTCCACTGGCAGAATGGCAGGTAAAATCTAAATGGTTGCTTTGGTATTACGCATGCATGTGTCAGGCACAGTTTTTTTTAAGTCATGCAATTCTGAGGGGAACCTTCACATTCTTATGACATGCTTAGGTGTATACCATTCTTTAGAATTTGTCTGATATACACTGACACAGACAAACAACAGCACAGTGATATACACTGACATTCCTCTTATGATACTCTCTACTGAGTATAATGACCAGCAAGCTGCTACAATCGTCATTTAGGTGTCTTCAACCCATTAGGACATCTTCATTTCACAGAATGCTGCTAATTTTACTGGATCTTTACAATGCCAAAGATGTTTGTTTTCTGATAACATAAACCATTTGTACAGCTAAACAAAAGTTGCTGCTATGCAATAGGAAGCTTCTGAACAGAGTCTGAATACTTTACTGTCTCATTCATACACAAATCAAATTGATTGTTCTTCTTAACCCTTTATTAAGTGAATCCTAATCAGTCATAGTTATTTCATTCCAACCTTCTGCTTTTAGCTGTTGTCTTTCTGTTGGTTTTTTTCACCACTTCAATGCCGGGCACTTTTACCCCCTGCACAGGCCAAATTTCAGCTTTCAGCGCTGTCAGACTTTGAACAATTGCAAGGTCATGCAACACTGTATCCATATGAAATTTTTTATCTTTTTTTTCACATCAATAGAGCTTTTTATGGTGGCATTTATTCACTACTGGGTTTTTTATTTTTTGCAAAATAAAAAAAGAAAAAAATATTTTGGAAAAAAAACGCATTTTTTCATTTCTGCTATAAAAGTTTGCAAGTAAATAATCTTCCATTATAAATTTAGGCCAAAATGTATTCTGCTACATTTCTTTGGTGAAAATAACCAAAATCAATGTTTATTATTTACTTGGTAGGAAAGTTATAGAGTCCACAAACTATGGTACATATCTGAAAATTGATCAATCCTGATGTAGTGACAGCCTCATTTCTTGAGGCCCAGAAATGTCAGAACAGTACAAATACCCCCCCAAATGACCCCTATTGCAGGTATTTAGTAAGAAGCATGTGAGTTTTTTTAAGGAAATGAAAACATTTTTTTCTTAGGTTTTTTTTTTTTTTTTTACATACTGTGACCAATGCAGTACAGCATCATCATATAACTGGTTATTGACTGGTGGTGACAGTATGTAAAAGAAAAAAAGTGTTTATTTTTAAAAATGTTTTATTACTTTTTTATTTTTTTTATTCCTGTGACCGGAGAAATACAGTGTTACCATAGTAACTGCTCTGAGCAAGTAGCCAGAATTTTTTTTTTTACACATTATGATTGCTTATACTAGTGAATCTCACTGGTATGAACAACCATTTTTACTGAATGAAAAGGATTCATTTAGTATGTATTGTTGTGATATCTGTGATTACACGGTCCAGATGAGCTTTGATTGGCCCTGTCTGTACCATGTGATCACTGTGACTAATCACAGCTAGCAACACAATTGTAAGCAATGAATGGTATGAAAGAAAGCTGTTCATTGTTTACAATTGTCATGTGATCTGCTGTGATTGGTCACAGTGATCACATGGTTCTAGCAGTGGACACCGGGGGGTTTATTTACTAAAGCTGGAGAGTCCAAAATCAGACTCCCTTCTGCATAGAAACCAATCAGCTTCTAACCTCAGCTTGTTCAGTGAAGCTTTGGCAATGAAACCTGGAAGCTGATTGGTTTCTATGCAGAAGTGAGTCTGATTTTGCACTCTCCAGCTTTAGTAAATAAACCCCCATATGACATCCACCCGGAACAACAAAAGTTCCATAATATGGAAAATGATTAATTATTTGGTTTTTAACCATACATTTTTTGAATTTTTTTGCTTGTAAATTTATTTTGTTTCATATCAAAAAAGGTCACAATTAAAAAAAACCCTTTAGTTAATTTGTAAATAACTTTGCAATGGTTTGTATCAGAATCATAATTTTAATGCCATTATAAATGGGACATACCGTATACAAATATGTTGGACTTCAAATTATAATGGTTACATCTTGCTTAATTCATTCCAAATCCAGGGCTTTTCCGCTGTGTAAACGTCTATTAAATGCACACTACAACAATGGCAGGGATGCATGCAATACAAAGAAGCAATTTAATAGTGCATTACCAATTATATTATAGTTAAAAACTATTCAAATTTAAAATTCTGTTTTGTTAATGTTTAACTTTGTCTCCTATTGATAAATACTTACCTCATTTATTCACATTTTTGCTTTTGGGGCTATGTACAGGACGGTACAAGAAGGATGTTGAAAATTTCCTGCCCCCTTTCCCCCTTTTTTTCTCTTCTGTTCTCTCATACATGCTCTTTTGCCTATTCCTCTTGCACTTCCTTTGGGCAATGCAGATATGATATACTCCTACTTTACCACTAATTCTAGTTCTTTCCTGCTTATGCTATACTGTATATTAGTATACACACACAGAAGTCTTCTGCTATAGACTAGTTCATGATACTTATTCTAAGATAGAGAAAGTAATGGATTACCTGACGTGCTATGACCTGCTCAATTATGAAGTACATTGTCAAAGGTAATTTGTTATTGGTACCTTACTGTAATTGCCCCATGGACCTTGAATGGACATTGTACAATTGATCTTCATACATGTATTTATTTATATATTTGCATTACTTGCTTTATACTTAAAACATCAATATATGTATGCTTACTTTTGCATTTTTGAAAAGTGCTCGCAGCACTATGAATAAATAGCATGTGTACTCAAAGCACAAAACGTGTGTATCTCCTCACTTGTCATCTCGCAAACTCCAGGACAGTCCCTGAGTGCATCGGGAGTCGTGTCCTAGCATGATGACATCACTTGCTTTGTCCTGTCTAATGCATTTCTTCAATATGATTTTATAAAGGTTATCACGCATTTATAAATGCACAGGTATGTGCTTTAGAAATACTTTTTTCACTCTGCTGGCTTCAGGACTCCAATGCCAGGAGATTGCCACTTTTTGAATGAAATAGTGCAAAAGAAGCTGAGAGGAGAGCTCAGTTGAGTGAACTGTCAAAGTCACATGACTGACCAGCTCTCTGCTGCATTCAGCAGAGAAAACTCCATAAGAATGGGCTGTAAAATGTGGATTGTATTTTGTTTAACCTAGTGGAGTGTAAAAAGGATTTGAATACCTTCAAAAGGCAAAATGAGAAGTTAACTTTAACCCAAACTCAAAAAACAAAAATTGTTTTCGGGTGCCAGAACCTGGTAAATGTATATGAATGTATAAATGATATAGCAACAGGGAATAAATGCTGCTACATGAACCATTATAATTTGGTCTTCTATAGAAGACAACAGCACAAAGTTTGTTCTTTATCAAACAATTTTGATAATATACTTTTAAGACTGCTTGTTGTACATTCAATTACCATGAGTTTATTTGTGCTATTGTCTTCTATGTTTGTTTTTTAGCTCAGGCTTGGAGATTCTCCAAGGATTGTACTGTGATTGACTAAATATTGTTCAAAATGTAGTCTGCTCATTTGCCTAATGCAACACTAATAAGCATATCAAATTAAAATTTATACTTTTGTAGCTTTGCATATAAAATCCTTTTTCTTTAACTCTAAACATCTTACTGTAAGTGACTAAATGCTAAGATTCTTATTAACAAAGAAAATCTGCAGCAGAATTAACCTGCATTGTGATAAGGAAAACAACTTTACAGGTTTAATTTCAGGGGTAAACTTTGGGAACACAAAACTGAATTATTTCTATGAGAAGAAATTAGCCAGCGTACAATTGATGACTTAAAAAAAGAGTACCTTAACCGCTTCCCCTCCGCCCTATAGCAGAAGTACTATATATATGTGATTTGCATTTCCGGGTAGGAGGCGCACCTGCACCACCGTACCCCTGCCGCTAATGGCGGCTACAGATGTCAATAACCGGGTCCTGACTGGAGATTCCCCGCCGACACCTGGCGTTTGCTGAGTAACACTGACAAGGGAGAGACCTGTGTGTAAACAACACAATACATGTAGCGGAATACATTTTGGACTAAATGTATGACGAAATTTGATTATTAGCAAAAAGTCGAAAATATTGTTTGTATTTTTCAAAATTGTCTTTTTTTTTTGTTTAAAGCGAAAAAAAAAAACACACACAGATGATCAAATGCCACGAAATGAAAGCTCTATTTGTGGGGAAAAAGACATAAATTTCATTTATGTACAGCGTTACATGACCACGCAATTGTCAGTTAAAGTAACGCAGCGTCGTATTGCAAAAAATGGCCTGGTCAGGAAGGGGGGACAAATCCTTTGGAGTGGAAGTTGTTAAAGCAATACAATTACTACTAAGTGTCCAGCAAGTATATTATTGCAGCAGTCAGTAGTCACCCAACCCACCAGACTAAGTTACTCCAATTGGCAGTTGCACTTACTTTAATGAGAAAGCCCCTTAAAATACCTCAGTCCAGAACATATAATACCAATCTCCCAATCCAGGGCAGCCATAGAGACTGCTGGCTGAAGCATGCATGGAGAAATAGCACTTGGGCAGGCTAGAAAAGCTTTGCTGATCACTATTGTATTCTCCTTGATATACCAGTGCTCTAGGAGATGTCTGTGGTATTTCTATAGACACGTGTTTATTAAGCTCTGAACTTTTTAGACACCTAAGACTGCATTCTAATATCTACGAAAACTCATACAGTTCCTTCGTACACTGTTTCTTTACAAACCTCATGGGGTCTTGGTACAAAGGGGTAGGTTTACTAAAACTGGAGAACAGAGAATCTGGTGCAGCTGTGTGTGGTAGCCAGTTTCTAACCTCAGCTTCTTCAATTAAGCTTTGGCAATAAAACCCAGAAGCTGACTGGTTTCTATGCAGAGCTGCACCAAATTTTGCACTCTCCAGTTTTAGTAAATAACCCCCAAAGTGTAAGAGCAAATCCCTTTTAGAATAGGAGATTTAAAGCAGCAGTGCAAGCAAGTATAAGGCTCCATGTACACGAGCCTACCCTGACCGCTGGCCGTGGGAAAATGCAAATCATGGCAAAGCTTCGGCATTTTTTTGCCACGGTTTTGCGTGTTTTGCATTTTCCCATGGTCAGCAGTCAAAACGTACCTATCCTAAACATGATTCTTCCTCGTTCAGGAGAGGGAGGTTTAGGGCTCATGTACACTGCAGCTGCTAAACTGAAGTTTAGGAGCAGTTGTTAGTTTTTTTCAGCAGCCCCTGAACTCTCCTTTATGTTTTCCTATGGCAGAAGAATCATGTTCAGGATAGGAACATATTGACCGCACACTGTGGGAAAACACAAAATGCTACAAAAATGTGGCAAAATGCAGCAATCGCGGCACCTTGATTTGTGTTTTCCCATCGCCGGTGGTTAGGGTAGGCTCATGTACATGGAGCCTTAATGTCAGGAAGATGGTCACCATAGTGCACAGCGGCGCAGGTACAGATGTGCAAGGGCCCGGTCTGCTGCACATAGTCGTGTGCATTTGCGTTCACGTATGCACACACGCACACATGCGACAGCCCGTTGCTAATGTTGCCGCCAATCAGACTATTTAAACCCAGCAGCACTATTACCTGTGCTGTCTGATCTGCAGCTCCCCCTCCTGTATTCCTGTTCCTGTGAGTGATTACCTGTGATTGACCCAAGCTTGTTTCTTGGACTCTGCCTCTGCCTTCTGATTCTGCCTGATCTGCTCCCACCAACACTGACCCTGGCTTGTGACCTGCCTATTCTTCTGTTTACTGTTCATGTCTGATCCGCTCCTCTGTTACTGATCTGGCTTGTCTGACCCTGCATCCAGTCTGCTACCAGCCTGCTTCATTGCCTGCCTGCTCTGCTGCCAGCCCGCTCTGCCGCCAGCCGGTCCAGCCATCCCATCACCCAGCAAAGTGCCAGCAATCCCTGCACAGACTACAGGACTGAACAGGCACTCATACCCCACCGTGCTCTTGTGGTTGCTGTTCCACCTTCAGTGGCCATTGAACCGGATCTGTACGAGAGGCCTTCTTCCTGCCATCAGGCTCACAAGTAAGGTACGTGACACTTAGGCTTCATGAATAGTAAACCAGCAGCTCCTAACTTGACTTTAGGAGCTTTTGCCATTTTTTTGCCAAAGCTCCTAAATTCAACTCCATAAAATCCTATGTGTCAATGTACACATAGGTTTATAGCAGAGTTTAGGTGCTGCCACGTTTAGGTGAGGTTAAACCTCCCTCTCCTGAACGTGGAAGAATCGCATTCAGGATAGGAACGTTTTGACCACCGACCGTGGGAAAACACAAAACACGGCAAAAATGCATGTAAATGTGGTATCACATTTTGTGTTTTCCCGCAACTGTGGTCAGTGTAGGCTAGTGTACATGAAGCCTAACAGTGCATTTACACCTGCAAATACACCCTGTCTGCGCTTAAATACAAGAACATAAGTGGGGGTTCCTGCAATTAAGCAATACAGTCTGTTCTCAGAGCCAATCTCTCACTACATATGTGATTACAAGCGAGTGGGCACGATTAGGTGAGAGAGCCAGCAGCTTTCCAATGCTTTCAATTTGGTTGCCTACTCTGGGGTTCTCACATCTAATCACAAGCAGAATAAATTCACAGATATGAATGCACCCTTAGTGTGCAGGTGTGAGCAATTACAAACAATTTTTAAAACCTGAATGGTTTAGCAGGATGTGCATATATTTTATTGGAACAAAACAAATGAAGCAAAAGAACTATACTTTTTTTAGCCCCAACATTTTTTGCAAATACAAAAATCCATGCTTAAATATAAGCAATTAGTGAATTACCAGATAAAGACAGACTTTAATAATACAGATGAACCCATTAGATGTTAACTCATGGTAATTTAACAAAGCAGGCCATCTTCAAATCATATTTGTTTCTGAAAGATACTACAGGGTATACAAAAAAAAATGCATCAATTGCATGCACATGTGCTAGGAAGAAACATTCCAAGACTAGAGTGAACAGAAGGTAGGGCTCAATATTTGCCACTGTTCTTTCACTGTTTAATCAGCACTAGGAGCCAGATGGGTATGCTACATGTGCATGTACTGACAAGGAACATACAGTCAGGTCCATAAATATTGGGGCATCGACACAATTCTAACATTTTTGGCTCTATACACCACCACAATGGATTTGAAATGAAACAAACAAGATGTGCTTTAACTGCAGACTGTCAGCTTTAATTTGAGGGTATTTACATCCAAATCAGGTGAACGGTGTTGGAATTACAACACTTTGCATATGTGCCTCCCACTTCTTAAGGGACCAAAAGTAATGGGACAGAATAATAATCATAAATCAAACTTTCACTTTTTAATACTTGGTTGCAAATCCTTTGCAGTCAATTACAGCCTGAAGTCTGGAACGCATAGACATCACCAGACGCTGCATTTCATCCCTGGTGATGCTCTGCCAGGCCTCTACTGCAACTGTCTTCAGTTCCTGCTTGTTCTTGGGGCATTTTCCCTTCAGTTTTGTCTTCAGCAAGTGAAATGTATGCTCAATCGGATTCAGGTCAGGTGATTGACTTGGCCATTGCATAACAGTCCACTTCTTTCCCTTAAAAAACTCTTTGGTTGCTTTTGCAGTATGCTTTGGGTCATTGTCCATCTGCACTGTGAAGCGGTGTCCAATGAGTTCTAAAGCATTTGGCTGAATATGAGCAGATAATATTGCCCGGAACACTTCAGAATTCATCCTGCTGCTTTTGTCAGCAGTCACATCATCAATAAATACAAGAGAACCAGTTCCATTGGCAGCCATACATGCTCATGCCATGACACTACCACCACCATGCTTCACTGATGAGGTGGTATGCTTAGGATCATGAGCAGTTCCTTTCCTTCTCCATACTCTTCTCTTCCCATCACTCTGGTACAAGTTGATCTTGGTCTCATCTGTCCATAGGATGTTGTTCCAGAACTGTGAAGGCTTTTTTAGATGTCGTTTGGCAAACTCTAATCTGGCCTTCCTGTTTTTGAGGCTCACCAATGGTTTACATCTTGTGGTGAACCCTCTGTATTCACTCTGGTGAAGTCTTCTCTTGATTGTTGACTTTGACACACATACACCTACCTCCTGGAGAGTGTTCCTGATCTGGCCAACTGTTGTGAAGGGTATTTTCTTCATCAGGGAAAGAATTCTTCGGTCATCCACCACAGTTGTTTTCCGTGGTCTTCCGGGTCTTTTGGTGTTGCTGAGCTCACTGGTGCGTTCCTTCTTTTTAAGAATGTTCCAAACAGTTGTTTTGGCCACGCCTAATGTTTTTGCTATCTCTCTGATGGGTTTGTTTTGTTTTTTCAGCCTAATGATGGCTTGCTTCACTGATGGTGACAGCACTTTGGATCTCATCTTGAGAGTTGAAATTAACTCTGGACCTTTTATCTGCTCATTGTAATTGGGATAATGAGGGAATAACACACACCTGGCCATGGAACAGCTAAGAAGCCAATTGTCCCATTACTTTTGGTCCCTTAAAAAGTGGGAGGCACATATGCAAACTGTTGTAATTCCTACACCGTTCACCTGATTTGGATGTAAATATCCTCAAATTAAAGCTGACAGTCTGCAGTAAAATTACATCTTGTTCGTTTCATTTCAAATCCATTGTGGTGATGTATAGAGCCAAAAATGTTAGAATTGTGTCGATGTCCCAATATTTATGGACCTGACTGTACCAACAGAAGGACAAGGCATTGTGAGCAGATAAGTGAGCTGATGCTGCTCCTTCAGTCTGGAGGCAGCAAGATGATCTAGCTTTATTACTTAGCTGCCACATTAAAAAGATAGACCACTGGCTTGGCTGTACAGGTTGTCAGGATTCTATAAATCTGTAGACTACATCGACTGCATTGACAGTTCGTTTGGTAAGTGAAACAGTTCCATACATTACTTCAACTGTAGCTATTAATTCTATAATTAATTAAATTAAGGTCACTAAGCTGTTTAGCAGGTTTTGTAAATTAAGTAAAGAGAATAGCTGCACTAAAATGCAAATCTTTCAGGAGGTACATTAACTCCCATGAATGTATTTTTATTGTAGATTTAGCCACTTGTCTAGATTTGAAATTAAAGGACTAGATACAATTATTGATGACCTTCTCACAATAGTCTTGAGTATGTACTCAAGTTTGTTGTATTCATATCCTGCATCTGTTGTGATGTATACAATTGAAAAACACACAGTTGTGCAGCACATACATTATTTACATACCAGAATGTACATATAGTCCTTATAGTGTAATGGCAGCTTTAGGAATTCTAGGTATAACTCCAGACATGAACTTGAGGAAAACAAACTTTATTAACCAGCTGGTGACCTAGCCAGACTAACGTCTGCAGAACTAAGTGCCTTGAAAAAGCATTTTACAGGGTTTACATATCAGCAATTACATCACAATGCATATATTTCCTCTTTCACTTTCTGTACATTTAAAAGACTTTCTAAGAATTGCAGAATATGGCCTTGCTAGATAAATTATCTTCAGCTGAAAATAAGGGTGCCAGCTACAGACTGGAACACATTATTTCACAGGAAATAAGGGTGGGGGTAAGTGAGCTGATGACCTTGTTTTGCAAACAGATGCTGTCAGAAACATTAAAACTTAAGGGGAACTGTACAATATTTGGGTGCTGCCACAATAGTCCTTAAATATACAATTTTAACAATCCATTAAACTCTTGGAGTGTATAGCTTCTATTGATAAAAAGTCCATACACAGCAAGGAAGTCCATGTAAAGGATGATACTGACCTGTCCTGCTACGCCTTGTATGGATCAGAGAATCAAGCTAGTGCAAACGGTAAAGACAATACAGGTAGGTGGAGGAAAGGGTTAATCTTAATGCAAATTTAATAGAAGATAAAAATCACATGTTCAATATCCAAAGCACAGCAACCATGTATCAGCACTGCCAGGGAGTAGAAGCAAGAAGAGCTGAAGACCAGCAATCTGTCATGCTGAAGCCAACACTGCCACACTGAACCAACTCAGCTGTCAAAAGCAGCAGCTAAAGGCACATGTGGAGGAAGAGGATCACTAAGCAATGCGTTTCAGTGACATGCCCCCTTTCTTAAGCCTGACAACAAGAGCCTGGCATGCAAGAACTGGACCAGGAGAGATATTTTTAAGTGAGCAAAATATTACAACTTGTAAACAAATATGATTTGGAGATGGCCTGCTTATTTAAAATAGAATGGATTAACATCTGATCAAATTTAGTATTAAATTCTGTCCTTATCTGGTAATTTGCTATTTTTTATATGTAAGCATGGACTTGTGATGATGAATTTATTTCTCTACAGTTAAAAGGAAAAAGATAAAAATTATAATTTAACAGCATATGTGGTGACCTGACACATTAATGAAGTTGGGACCAGGATAAGGTAGCTCATCTCCTCATTACCAGAGATAATTATACCATTTATTACCAGCTTTAGCCTTTGCTTCTCTGTTTGCCCATAAAAATGTATCCATCATCATCCTTATAAAATGTCTCTTTATTATTTACTTGTATGAATAACGAAACCAAATCAAATGAGCGGAAAGCAAATCTAGAGAGCTACATGCTGTGTACTTGTGTATTAAATAAAATCTGTTTCCCCCAACATTTAGCTAGAGAAATTCTAGATGATTATGGAAACCTAGGCTTGTCAGTACATGTAAAGGAAGCAACATTGGGGGGGGGGAAACACATGTATTAATCATCTATGCTAGATACAAGTCATCTTAACGCACAGAAGACTTTTTAAAATGGGCTTATTTATAGAGTGAGTGTACAATGAAAGTCTTTACAAAAATACATTTCTTGAGTGTTTTGGAAACATCCTGTTGGGCGCTTATGCAAGGCATATCTCATTCTTGCAACTAATGTATAAAGATGTACAAATGCTGAAAATATTTATGTAGATTGTGATGTATGTTTGCCTAGCAGAACAGGCATCAATATTGGCAGGTAATGACTCAAAATATGCATCTGCCTCCAGGCAAACCACATTACAGCCAAAGCACTAGTTTGTGCATCTTTCCAAAAGTCAAGACATCAGGATATACATCTTTCTGGCATAAAAGACATCAAGATGCATCATCTACATCAAAATGTACCTGTGGATGGTAGTTCACTAGAATATACAGTATGTATGTAAGTCATATTTCGTTTCCAACCTGTGTCATATGAATGTTACCTATATATATATATATTTTTTTTTTTCTGTTAAAAACTGCACACACAGCTCAGTGAGTAAGTGGTGACTCTTTCTCTGCCTTCCACCTTCATGTTTCCATACAAAGTTCAAAGAGACTGTCTAAAAGAAAAAACAACTGATGTGCTCTCTCTTTAGAAAACCCTGTTATTGTTGGTTTTTTTTTTTTTGCATTAGCACTGGGAAAAGAACTGTTATCTATTGAGAAAATTCATGAGTTCTATTATTGCACACAATTTAATGGTGCCCAGCAACTAACTGACTTTATTAACACATGGTATATGCAGCATCTTTTATTCCATTTTACATGTACTTTTGGGGAATACAAATACAGACTCTCTACTTATTTTAGCTACTGTGATAGATGTGAAATGTATGTGAGAATTATGAAGGTTCCATTGTTTGTGGTCTTATTCACAATCATAAATCTGCAGAGTTATTGCAGGTTTGTGAATGACTCTTGTATGTAAGTTACCACTGAATAAAACACTGACAATGGTACAAGTGCCATATACCATAAAAGAATTGGCTGTACTTCCCATCAACTACAAATGCACATGAAAGATTGGCCATGCAACACTTAGTATTATAGGAACATCCCTGTAATTGCAATAGTCTAATACTGGAATAGGACAACTACTCTTCCTGTTAGCTTCAAACAGGATAGGAAAGTCTGTTGTCAATACAGCAACCTATTGCATTGACCTAACATAAGTATTACATCTATTTAAGGTAAACCTGTGGCGCCATTGACAAATGGACAAATCTGGACAACTTTTTAAAATGTGGTAATTTATGGTACTGTGCAGTACAATGGCTGCAGCAACTCTATGTAGCACTGCCCCTTGGGACAAGCTGGAATATATTATGGGTCCTGCGCTCAATAGATCCAACCCTAAGCAAACCCAATCCCTCTGGCACAACTGGTAATGAATAGCAAATACCCCGCCAAAAAATTTGCTGACACAGGGTTAAATGAAACAAGAACAATTTTATGGAGAATGAAATGCAGTGTAGAGTGGTGGGGTTCCCCTTTCAACTTCAAAACTTACTTTTCTTCTTTAATGCAATGCAGTAAATTTGGTCTGCCACTAGAGGGCTTCACAGCCAAGAGTCTCCGCATGGCAGAGACGCACTTTAAGCAGAATACAACTGATATCAAACAAATAAACTTACTTATGCTCTATCAATGAAATGTATTACCCACACCAGTGTATGATTCTGCTTCTGAGGGGCGTTAGCCCAAAATCACCTCAGATTCAGAACAGAATGCAATAAAGAGGTACCTCTAATAAAGCTACTAAGCCAGATTCCCCCACTACAGTCCTTGTAACGGTGGAGCTCTAGTTGGTGCACGTTTAGTCCTTACAATGAAGTAAATAGCAGCTGAAGGCTTCTTTGGAGTTTCAGCTGGTGTGGGTTACATCCGATTTCACTAGGTTTCTGGGCTGAGAGAGTCCAACCTCAGTGTCTAAAGGCAACACAAAGCACCCCAAAACCAGGGGCAGTCGCAGGATGCAATCTCCCAGTATGTGTCAGTCCCCGGGGCAGACAGTCTCAATTACACTGGTGGTGAGGGGCAAAGCAGGCAGAGGGATCAGTGGCTTGCACAGGGCCCCGGATGGGTGAGATCCCAGCAGTGGGGTGCGGATGTCCCAGTCTATATGCAAAGTGTAAATGGTGTGTCTTACTCTCTCCAGGGGGACAGCTCACCAGACTCTGAACACACAAACACACAGCAGGGTCCCTCTATCCGCGCTGAGTGCTGTAGTGCCTCCTCCTCTGCTTGGAAGGGCTCCACATGTCCCTGTCTTTTCTCCAGCCTCGTGTCTCTCTGTTCCCCCCTTCACTTCCTCCTTCCTCCCCCTCCCAGCGTTCTTTGCTGTGTAGTGGTGAGTCATGAACTTGGCAGAATGCCCAGGTTTTACAAATAGGAGAGAGAGAGAAAGGACTGACTGCTGAACATGTGATTCCTTCTGAATCCTCTTGTACAAGGAGCCTGTTACACACTCCCCCCACCAGAGAACCTTTGGTCTTCCAAAGACAGCAGTAAAAGCAACCTGTTACATGCTTTTTATATACACGCGGAGAAAAAGCAAAGTTAGTACACACAGGAAATTAAATTATTCACACTTGCATAAGAATCTGGCAGAGGAACCTCCCACCATGTAGCAGAGTGAGGGTTGTCCTGCCCATAGGCCACACTAATGGGAATGGCCCAACCAGATGTGCCAGGGGGTGAGTTGGGGCTGTTCTCTACCGAAACTGCTGTAGGAGAACCAGGCGTCACGAGATTCCTTTGAGAAGCATGTACTACTTCCTCAGAGTTTTCACCCAACACATCATATGTCAGTCTCTTTGGGGGTTGAATAACTCTACACTCTCTCTGTTCTCTGGGCTCTAGCAATGGTTCTGGCGTTGCTGCCGATGTTGGTTCTGACACTACTGACTCATCAACCCTCGCTTCTTGCTCGACGCTCTCTGTCTCTCCCAGTTCAGCTTCCTCCACATCTTCTCCCTCATCAACAATGGACCACCAGTCTTCAGGTTCTTGCAAGTCTTCTGCAGGTTGGGCCTGAGGCACAAATTCAGGAGCCTCTGGCCTAAGAGGAACTACGTCAGTCACTCCAGTGGAAGAAGGAATGGTGGGTTCGGAAATGTCAGATGGCCACAGCAAATCTGTCCCTACCTCCTCACTCTCACTGTCCTCTTCATCTGCAGGAGGTGGTGTGGGTTGAGACCTGGTCACAGGTCTAGTCCTCTGAGAAGTTGAGGGGGTAGACTGTGGATCAGATTGTGATGGTAGATGGACTGCATCTGACAAAGGCAAAAGGTGGTTGCGGTGCCAGGTTTTGAGTGGGCCAACACCGTTTCTCTGTGTTTTGCGGGCAAAAATAGCTGCCATTTCTCTTCAGGATCATCAGAGGGGCCCCTTCGGTAGACCACTCCGTGGCGTAACTGTAGCCGATTTCACTCACGATGTAGCCGCCGGGCCTCCCTTGACGATGTAAGAAGCAAATCAGGGCTTTTGCTTTCTAAAGCCTTCAATACTAGGCCGCAGAGGGGGTCTTCCAACTGATCTCTTCGCAGATCCTTCCTGGAAAGCTTGGGCAGGCCTTCACCCCCAACCTGGGTGACATTGCAATAACACCTGGGAACGCCAGACGCCGAAATCCCAATGTCTTCTGCCCTGGACCCACCGCTTGTTCGGTGTTCCACTCCTTGGCATAAGGCTCGTACCCCTTCAGAGGGCACCTGAGTCCACTCTTCTGGGGAATCCTTGGAACAGTGAGGTCTTCGGGATAAGGCATCTGCATCCCTATTCGTAATCCCTGGCCAATAACTGAGGCTGAAAGTGAACTCCGATAAGGCAGCTAACCACCTGTGGCCAGTAGCATCCAGCTTAGCTGTAGTGAGAATGTATGTGAGGGGGTTATTATCTGTTTTTATCACAAATTCTGCTCCATATAGGTAATCTCGAAGTTTGTCCACTACTGCCCACTTCAAGGCCAAGAATTCAAGCTTGTGGGTGGGGTAGTTCTTCTCAGCAGATGCCAAACCCCGGCTCACATAGGCGACAGGTCGCAAGCATCCATTCTGTTCTTGATAGAGGACTTCCCCTAACCCATCTCTACTTGCATCCACATGCAATTCGTACGGCTTGGCTGGGTCTGCATAGGCCAGGATTGGGGCGGTGGTTAGACTCTTTTTCAGCTGTTCAAAGGCCTCTTCACACTGGGTTGTCCATTGTCCTTGAATAGATTCCCTAGGCCTCCTGGGTCCCACTACTGGCTTCGCAGGTCTAGAAATATCTGCATCATTGTCTTCTTCGTTTCTGAGCAGTTCATTGAGTGGGCGGGCTATCCGAGCAAAGCCCTGGACGAATCTGCGAAAATAGGAGCAAAAGCCCAGGAAAGATCTGAGCTCTGTGACATTTGTGGGCCTCGGCCATGAGGTGACAGCTTCCAGCTTCTTGGGGTCAGTGGCCACTCCATCGGCAGATACGATATGACCCAGGTAATTGACCGAGGGTTGGTAAAACTGGCACTTCTCCAAAGACAACTTCAGTCCCTCATCATGAAGTCTCTTGAGCACCTTCTCCAATCTCTCCTCATGTTCCTCCAGGGTCTTCCCGAACACAATGATGTTGTCCAAGTATACCAGTACTTCAATTAAATTCATGTCACCCACCGTCTTCTCCATCAGCCTTTGAAAGGTGGCTGGAGAGTTGCACAAACCTTGAGGCATCCGGTCAAATTCAAAGAACCCTATTGGGGTTATGAACGCGGTCTTTTCTCGGTCTTCCAGGTGCATGGGGATCTGGTAATACCCATTCTTCAGGTCCAGCACACTGAACCACTTTGCCCCTGATAGGCTTTGCAAAGCATCCTCTATCCTGGGGGTGGTATACTGATCAGGAACAGTTCTTCGGTTTAGCGTCCGGTAGTCGATGCACAATCTTAAAGATCCGTTCTTCTTCCGGACCACCACTATCGGAGAGGCGTATGGGCTTCGGGACTCTCTGATGATGCCTGTCCTCTTCAACTCTGCCAATTGCTCACGCAGATCTTCCAAATCTCCCAATGGAACTCGTTGAACCCTTTCCCTGAATGGGGCGTCTTCTCGAAGCCGGATCCGATGATGGGCACTCTCTGCACACCCCACATCGAACTCACTTCTGGAGAATGCAGCCCGCCACCTTACGAGTTGATTCTTCGCTCTCTCTCTCCATTCCGGGGAAAGGGGGATGTTCCTTGGGTAAAACGCATCGACAGGGATTTCTTTCTCTCTTCCGTCCCCTAGCTCAGTGGGCAAGATTGGGGTTGCAGGATCCACATGTCCTAACAGCACCCGAGCTGGGATTTTCACTGGGGCAGCAGTTGGATTATAAACACTGACCGAAACCTTTCCGTGGCTCCTCCGTAGCGCATTTGTTGACACTACCTCTGGTAGGATCTCCACTCCTGTGTTCTCTTCACAGCCACCAGCCTCAAGGACAATGAAGGGGCCTGGCTGCTTCCAGGTCAATTTGACTGATGCCTGTAAACACGCCACCTCTCCGGGTTGTAGCACTTTCTCATGTTGATCCAGGCGCCATATCTTCCCTATTCTTTCCGCTGGGGCTCTCCTCTCTTGTACCAGGCGCTGATATGCTTGCCTCAGCATGGGATGTACAGAAGTGGGTTGATCATTGGGCTCTTCGACCAATGGTGCCAGCAGCCTTCTGACAAGATAGGTGTTGGTCCCTATGATTAGGCGACTCCCATTGGCCCCAGGTGGCCAGGGACAGATGACGGCTAAGGCTTAGAAAGTCTCAGCCTTCCCTGTCATGGAAGGATCAAAAGTTAGTCTGACCGATAGGTAACCATCATAGGGAAACTTCTGGGTTCCTATGCCCCATATTTCCAGATCTTCCAGCTTCTGCAAGGGCAAATGCTTCAGATGCTTGTCATAGAAGTCTCGGTACAGAAGGGTTACTTGGGCTCCGGTGTCCAGAAGAGCCCTGGTATAAATCCCTTCTACCTGAATCGGGACGACAGGGGAGGGTCCCACTAAATTCTCAGGGAGTGGTGAACAGGTAGCCGTCTTCTTCTGTTCTGCAGTTCTTATCCTTACTCTCCTCCTGGGGGAGTTTTGGCTCAGCCTAAGCCGTGGTTGACTCCCAGGTTTGAGGTGTGCACTGACTCCCTGAGGTGAAGTGGCATTTTCCCTAGGCTGTTTGTAAGGGATGGTGGGGTCCTTCTGGATAGGGCCAGATTTTCTCCTCACCCCCCTTTTACTTGGTTGAGTGGAGCTAGCTGCGGTGGTGGGGTCCCTGGGTTGCTCCTTCACCAGGGCCCTCTGAAGTTTTCCGCCGGTTTTTGGCGCTTAGCTTCAGGCTTCCTGGGGCTCGGGCAGACTCTCCTGACATGTCCAGTCCCTCCACAATTAAAGCAGGTCATTTGAATGGTGGGACTAGTTGCTTGCGTTGGGGCAACTCCTGACAGGTTTTCAGAAACTGCTCTCGTCTCTCTCGCTAAACCCGACGGTCCCGCCATTAGTAAGGTCACCATCTCCATTAGTTGGGACACCTGAGTCTTAAGGAGTTCAACTTCAGGGGTGTCACCTCCCACATTGACTACCCGGACCCCTACAACAGAGTCTGACTGTCTCTCTTTGTCATCCAAAATGGCTTCCTCCTCTCTCACAGTCCGGATCAAGTCTGGATAGTTCAGGAGGCCACCATCTCGCCGAGTTCGTAATAGAATGGCAATGGGGTCTAGGGGCCTGGCTCCCTGTAGGACTTGTTGCGCCTGAACCTCATCTACTCTTTCAGGGCCTATTCCCCTTTTTAGCAGAATTTGGTATATTATCTTGTCTAGACGTCCCATGTAACTGGAGAGTTTCTCCCCTTCATTTTGGTAGGTATGCTCTAGCTGATAGATGAGGTCTGAAGCCTTTTCAGTACGCCCAAATACATCTTGTAAAATATCTAGATAGCCCTGAGCAGTGCAATCCTGTTTGCTAAGTTTTAGGTTGCGAATGGCCTCCAATGCAGGGCCCCTTAGGCTCTCCGTAATCCTCTGTTTCTTGTGGGCCTCAGGAATGTCCCATTCACTTAGTGCTTGCATGGCTTGGTCTAGCCACTCTTCAAAGCCATCCTCCCCGGTAGGTATTGGTTTCCTACCCGAGAAGAATCGGAGCTTCCGATACATCCCTGTGTATGGAGAGGAGTCTTTGCGGCATTTTAACATGAAGTCCCCCAATGCAGTGAGGAATTCCGGGCCTATGGTGGCTAGAGGTGTCTGGGACAGGGTTTCTTCCCTCTCAGGTCTTGCACAACTAGGCCCGGGGGTGTTCAACTGAAGTAACTGGAGCCTTGTCCCATCCTCTATTTGGATATTGGCTCCTTGGAAACTGTCAGGGATCCCCTTCTTCCACTCTAGCAGGGCATATGCCAGGGTGGTGTCTGAGGCGGGTATCACATCTATCACCCACGTTTTCTTTCCCTCTGTGGGTAGTGCATTCACTATCTTGGTAATCTGTTCTTCTGTCCCCATTTCTCTGGGGAACTCGACCACTACACTCCGTTCTGGGCAAGCATTTTCCCTGCTGCACCACTTGGTCGCGGCTACGACGTCCATCTTAGGAGTTGGTATAGGGCACTGCTTGAGTGGTTGTTGGGTAATTGAGCAGCAAGTATCCCGGACGAGCCCCCACGTGTTGCACTGCCCCTTGGGACAAGCTGGAATATATTATGGGTCCTGTGCTCAATAGATCCAACCCTAAGCAAACCCAATCCCTCTGGCACAACTGGTAATGAATAGCAAATACCCCGCCAAGAAATTTGCTGACACAGGGTTAAATGAAACAAGAACAATTTTATGGAGAATGAAATGCAGTGTAGAGGGGTGGGGTTCCCCTTTCAACTTCAAAACTTACTTTTCTTCTTTTATGCAATGCAGTAAATTTGGTCTGCCACTAGAGGGCTTCACAGCCAAGAGTCTCCGCATGGCAGAGACGCACTTTAAGCAGAATTCAACTGATATCAAACAAATAAACTTACTTATGCTCTATCAATGAAATGTATTACCCACACCAGTGTATGATTCTGCTTCTGAGGGGCGTTAGCCCAAAATCACCTCAGAGTCAGAACAGAATGCAATAAAGAGGTACCTCTAATAAAGCTACTAAGCCAGATTCCCCCACTACAGTCCTTGTTACGGTGGAGCTCTAGTTGGTGCACGTTTAGTCCTTACAATGAAGTAAATAGCAGCTGAAGGCTTCTTTGGAGTTTCAGCTGATGTGGGTTACATCCGATTTCACTAGGTTTCTGGGCTGAGAGAGTCCAACCTCAGTGTCTAAAGGCAACACAAAGCACCCCAAGACCAGGGGCAGTCGCAGGATGCAATCTCCTAGTATGTGTCAGTCCCCAGGGCAGACAGTCTCAATTACACTGGTGGTGAGGGGCAAAGCAGGCAGAGGGATCTGTGGCTTGCACAGGGCCCCGGATGGGTGAGATCCCAGCAGTGGGGTGCGGATGTCCCAGTCTATATGCAAAGTGTAAATGGTGTGTCTTACTCTCTCCAGGGGGACAGCTCACCAGACTCTGAACACACAGCAGGGTCCCTCTATCCGCGCTGGGTGCTGTAGTGCCTCCTCCTCTGCTTGGACGGGCTCCACATGTCCCTGTCTTTTCTCCAGCCTCGTGTCTCTCTGTTCCCCTCTTCACTTCCTCCTTCCTCCCCCTCCCAGCGTTCTTTGCTGTGTAGTGGATGAGTCATGAACTTGGCAGAATGCCCAGGTTTTACAAATAGGAGAAAGAGAGAAAGGACTGACTGCTGAACATGTGATTCCTTCTGAATCCTCTTGTACAAGGAGCCTGTTACAGGAGATATCCATTTAGAACAGTAATAAGGTTTTTATTGATATTTGAGGAACAACTGGGCTATTATGCAATATCCCAGGTTATTGAACATTTGTCACAGCAGCTACATCTCAAGAAGAAAAAAGCATTGACTACACATTTGAATAAGGATTTTTACTTCATTGATACTTATACATGTTTGCTTAATATGTTAGATACAGTCTTATTTTTTACCAGATCTGCTAATATTAGCCTTGTAAATGCCAGATGCCTAGAGCCCCACCTGCTGACTGGAAACAGTAAATTAATATTAATATTATTATACAGGATTTATATAATTCCAACAGCGCTTTACAATATAAAGGGGGACAGTACTATTACGACACAGTTCAACACAGAAGGAACAGGAGGGCCCTGCTCATGGAGCTTACAATCTAAAGCTTACAATCTAAAGAGGGGGATGTGGTAGAAAAGGTAATAGCTGCAGAGGATGATCAGATGGAGGTGACTCAGGTACAATTCTTAGGTGGAGGTGGGGTAGGCTTCCCTGAATAAATGAGTTTTCAAGGATTGCCTAAAGGCGGACAGGGTAGGAGTTGACCAGACATACTGGGGCAGGGGGTTCCAGAGGATGGGAGAGGCAATGGAGATGTCTTGGAGGCGAGCATGGGAGGAAGTAAGAAAGGAACTGGAGAGCAAGAGGTCTTGGAAGAAGCAGAGAGGACGATTTGAGCGATATCTGCAGATGAGGTTATTGATATGGCTGGAGGTGATGTTGTGGATGGCTTTGTACATTGTGGTTAGTATTTTGAATTTTATACTTTGAGCTAGTGGAAGCCAGTGACAAGATTGGCAGAAAGGGGTAGCAGTCGCAGATCGGTTAGTTAGTATCGGTTAGCAGCAGATCGGTTAGTCTAGCAGCAGCATTCATATTAGACTGAAGGGGGAATAGCCTGTGTATGGGTAGGCCAGTGAAAAAGGAGTTGCAGTAGTCAAGGCAGGAAATAATCAAGGAGTGATTAAGCTGTTTTGTGGTGTTGTTTGTCAGGAAGGGGCAAATTCTGAAAATGTTGCGGAGATTAGGGCAACAAGATTTAGCCAGTGATTTGATGTGGGGGCTGAAGAAGAGGTCAGAGTCTAGGATTACACCTAGAACTCTAGCAGGTGTGCAGGGACCAATGGTTGTGCGGTTGATCTTAATGGTAAAGTCACGTGGAGGAGATTTGGGAGGAGGAAATATTACAAGCTCAGTTTTAGAAGATTGAGATTAAAGTGGTGTGACATCCATACTGATATTTTGCTTAGTAAATTTGTGATACATAAGGAAATTGAGGGTGTGAGTTGAGGAGTCGAGAGCTAGATCTGGGTGTTATCAGCATAGAGGTGGTAATGGAACCCATGGGAGGTTATCAATTGGCCCAGGGAAGAGGTATAGAGAGAGAAGAGGAGGGGCTCAAGGAGGGAGCCTTGGGTTACCCCAACAGGAAGAGGAGCAGAGGAGAAGGTATTGTATGTGACACTGAAACTGCGCTGAGATAAGTAGGAGGAGAACCAGGAAAGAGCAGAGTCATGGAGGCCAAGGGAGTGGAGTTTGTTGAGGAGGAATGGGTGGTGAACTGTGTCAAAGGCAGCAGAAAGGTCTAAGAGTATGAGTATCGAGTACTGGCCATTGATTTTAGCACTTAGTAGGTCGTTGGTAAGTTTTAATAGGACAGTTTCTGTGGAATGTTGTGGGCAAAAGCCAGAGTGTAGGGGATCAAGAAGGTTGTTGTCAGTGAGGTAGTAACTCACATGGTTGTGGACAAGACTTTTAAGAAGCTTGGAGGCAAATGGGAGCAGGGCGATGGGTCGTACGTTATTCAAACAGGTGAGGTCCAGTTAGGTTTTTTTTTTATGTATGGGGGTGACCATTGCATGTTTGAGCAGGGAGAGAAAGTTTCTGGAGGAGAGGGAGAGGATAAAGATATGGGTTAGAGAGTTTAAGATGGAGCAGGAAGGCGGTCGCAGTAATTTTTTTAGGTGACAGGGTCCTGGGAAGAGGTGATGAGGTGGGCAGCAGAAAGGAATTTGGCAACTTCCTTAGTGGTAACAGGGTTGAAGGAGATGAAATGAAGAAATGCAGTGCAACAATATATAAATAAATATAATAGTGCTTACAATCTAATATGTGAGTGTATAAATAGTGAAAACAAACTGCTGCGCTCATGAAGATCAATATATGCTATTGAAGATGTCTTCCAATGCATACATATAAATACCCATAGAAACTGCGCATAACCAGTGCTATAAATAAATAGTGCACACAAATACAAAAATAAAAATAAATAATCCTTAAGGATGATCTGTCCCTTTAAATGCTAAATACCATCACGTGGACCTGTGTGGTACACTTCCTGTGTATCCTGATACAAATACACCAACAAAAAGTGTCAACTGAATATAGTCTCAATAGTGGTGGACCATCCCTTTAAATCCACTGTACTTCAAGTGGACCAGTGTAAACACACTAGTGTGTAAAGGTGTACAGTGCTCCTGTGTCACCCCTTAGTGCTCTTCCACCTCCAACACTCTATTGCGTTCACCTCCACGTTTGACCCGTAATGACAGGTCAAACTGTGCTTTTCCCTTTAACCCGGGAGGGTATAATGGTACACAGATCTTCACCACCGTTTGCCAGCACTTTTAAGCAGATCCAGATTGCTCCATATCCATTTAAAAAAAAATGCTCAATATAGTGTAGTATTTCTACTAAAAACAGCCTTTATTAAAACAATCTAGTTCAACTTACATTAAAATGGTTTGAAAACTCACTATACAGTGTTTTCTGCCAAGTGCATGCAGAAATCCCTCTTCCATAATGGTGGCACGTGCACTTCCGGTTAACGGCCTGACATCATTGGCGTACACTTTGCGTTACGTCGCATCACATGACTTCATCGGCAGGGTCGAAGGAGGAAAGTGTTGAGTGTGGTGGGAGACTTGGTATGTTGGTTGGGGAGAAAGCTGGATGCTGGGTATTTCATCATGAATTGTGTCGATTTTGTTTTTGAAATGATTGGCAATCTCCTGGACAGTAAGCAAGTTGGTGGCTGGAGGCAGTGGGAAGTGAAAAAAGGAATTAAGGGTAGAAAAGAGTTGATGAGGTTTGAATGAGAGGGTTTTTCATTGAGAGTGGTGTGGTGGGTTTGTTTAGCAGTGCCGAGGCTGGAGTTGTATTTGAGAAGGGCAGGTTTGTAGAGGGTGAAGTCTTGCAAGGATTTAGTATTTCGCCATGCTCACTCAAGAGCAGGACTGCATCTCCTGAGACTTCTGGTGTCATCTGTTTGCCAGGGTTGTAGCAGGCAAGGCCTGGCTCTGCATGTAGATAGAGGAGAGAGTGTGTCCAGGGAGGATGACAGAATATTGTTGTAGGCAGAAGTGGCCAGGTCTGGGTAGGACAGGAGTGCCATTTTTATCATAAAAGCAGTCAGTAGCAGGATGAAGAAAGGGAAGGGTTGAGGTGGCGAAGGTTCCTGCGGGTAACCGTTTGCGGGTTGGAGGCAAGGGAGGTAGGAGACAGGGAGAGTGTGATGCTGATAAGGTTGTGATCAGAAAGAGGAAAAGGGATGTTGGAGAGGTTGCAGGGAATGCAGAGGTGGGAGAATACAAGTGGCATAGTTGAAAAGTGGCTGAGGTGTTAATATTGATTGTAATGTTAAAGTCACCGAGGACGATGGCGAGTACCTCAAAGGAGAGAAAGTATGGTAGCCAATGCAGCGAAATAATCGAGAAAGCATGACACAGGGCCGGGAGGCAGGTAAATTAATGCAATCAAACATAAGAAAAAAGATGAATGCAGTGCACTTCAAAAGAACAGAGGGGAAAGAGAGGGAGGCATAGGAAGAACCTGGAAAGTGCTTTGTGGAGAGAGAAGTCCAACTCCACCTCCTTTTCATCTGGGTCTAGGTGAGCGAGTCCAGAGAAGGCCACCATGGGAGAGGGCAGCTGGAGAGGCAGTGTCTGATTCCTGGAGCCATGTTTTGGTAATAGCAAGTAAATTGAGGGGGTTGGAGAGGAAAAGATAATTGAAAGGGGCAAGTTTGTTAGAGACTGAGCAAGCATTGCAGAGGGCACACATGAGGTGGGGGGACTAAGGCTACATTCACACTAGCCTTGTGTGCAGGCGGCAGAGAGGCGTTTGGGAAGCGTTTTTACCGCTTCCCAAACGCCTCTGCCAATTCTGCACATTACAGCACATGGTGCTGTTCTAACAGGAGCGTTTGCGTTGTGTCGCGGCAAAACGGACGCCTCTGGTCGAGTCAGCAGGCTTTGAAGCCTCCTATTCTCGTCTATGGTTCCGCTCCGCAAACGCCCGGCCGGCGTTTGCGGTGCGGTTGCGACGCGGTTGCGGGGCGTTTGCGGAGCGGTAACACCACTCAAACTGTATTATAGGCGTTTGTGGGGCGTTATTAACGCTCGGCAAATGCCTAGCAACCACCACTAAACCGCGCATGCACCACTAAAAAACGCTCCGCAAACGCCGGACCAACGCTTGCCAAACGCTATAGGGGCGTTTGGCAAGCGTTGGTAAAACAGCCAAGTGTGAACGAGCCCTTACTTATGGAAGCAGCGGGATTGAGATAAGAGAATGAGGGGTATGGCTTCTGCCAGAGAGAGTAGACTGCTAATTCTCGGGGTGAGAATTAGTTGGTGGAGGGCCAGGGATTCGGGCGATATGCCCAGAAGTTAGGAGTAGTAGGAGGGTAGAGTTAGATATATACAGGTTGTGGAATGGAGAGGGGGCTAAAGAAATGAGTGTTTGAGGACAGAGGGCATCATTGCAAAGAAAGAGATTAGTATGAGCATGTTGGAGGGTGGAGAGAGGGGAAAAATAAGGCAGAAGGAGAGAGAAAAGATAAAAGAGAGCTTCCAGACAACTTGGCATGGATCACTAATTTTTGTACTTGCTTTTGCAGATGTGCCTTAGTTAAAGTGCCGTGTTGAAAGTGCCAGGCACTTGGCAAAGAAATGGCACTTTGCACAAGAAGTGGCAAGCCTGACCTCGCAAGCCGTCCTAACAGTTGAACTAAATTTATATTGGCATAGGGTAAGAGGAGGTTAAACAATTATTCAATTAAGAGCTAACAAAACAGACTCAGGGTGAAAGTGGAGGTTTTCTGCCCTAAATAGATTGCAAAACATGACAGAGACAGGAAGATAATGATGGGTGTTTGATCTTGGTCACTGCACCATGAAAAGTGAGTGTAACTCAATACAAACAATTATAAACAGCAGTTTGAGAATTCTTAGCAAGGCAAATGTGGAGCCATGCAAAGTAGCCCAGTGTTTCAGAGAAGAGTGAAGTCAGTTTCTAATGGTTACAGCGAAGCAGGTGTGGATAGCAGGCATGCAAAGTGGTTTAATGTTACAAGGAAGAGTGGAGTCAGTTACCTGAAAGAGCAGAGCACAGAAGACACGATAAGAGGATGATGATGATGTGCTTCCGTGTTGAAAGTGCCAGGCACTTAGCAAAGAAATGGCACTTTGCACTAGAAGTGGCAAGCCCAACCTCACGAAAATGTTAAATATTTTCAATATTTTATTCATATCTGACCAAGTAAATGAAAAAATGTAAAATTTGTTAATCATTTAGATTTCAACATAACAAATAATGAAAATCTATATACAATAACAAAATATATTCCCTTTTAAGTAAAGTTCCTGTTATAGGGCATCAATACGTTTGATGCCTAACCATGCTCAAAAATCAGTCTACTTTGACACAGACAAAACCTAATACATAAATATGTTCTGTTTCTCTATTCATGTTTCTGAAGGTGTGAAAACAATGCTTTATTATTTATATTTTACATGTGACATTTGCACCAATTATCTTTCAAATGAAAATATTCAATAAAATGTTTATTAACACACATCTGCTGTCTAATTTATATTCTTTCACAAATGCAAGTATATTTGTTTTCCTGGTGAGAAACATAATCGAGAAACCCATGCAGAAAAAATAAGGAGCACACAACAATTCAAACGTATAGTTCACTCATTGAATGTCCTCTCTTTCAACAAGAGGCACTTTTCAAGTGCCATAATTACCTGTGAATATGCGTTCCTTTTATGTACACGTAAGGATTGACAGCAATAACTATGGTGCTTACAGAAATGAATGCTCTCACTGTATATGACAACTGAGATATAACCAATGTCATTATTTTACAGTTTACAGTTTTGTACGATTCATTGAAACAGATCAGTATGTCTAATTTTATTTGCATGACAAACTGCTTTATGTAAAAGTTAATATTGTTAAAATATTGTTATTGTTAAAAAAAATCTACTATATATTGGGAATCTGTTGCTTTTCTAGGGATTTATATTGTTAGGTTGAATAAAGGCACAAATCCATTGAGTTCAACCAATAGAGAAATGAATAAATACATTGAAAACCTGCATACAGAATCCTAAAGTCGTTGATTTAGAGAAATGAAAAAAAAGACATTATACAGCATAATACAATTTATTCCAACAGGAGAAAAAATAATTCCTGATCTCTAAAACATTTGGATATTTCTTGGACATTCTCTGGATCAATTATCTATTGTGTTATTACTCATACATATTAATAGCTAGAAATTCATCCAAGTTTATGTTTTTGTTTTTAACATTCAACTGCGTTGGCGACAACTAGCTCATGAGGAAGTCTGTTCTAGATTCCCACAGCACTTACTGTGAAAAACCCTTTCCATAGGCGGTAGTTGAATCTATTTTTCTCCAGACTTAAAGTGTTACTTTAACCTCCTCGGCGGTATGATTCTTTCCGATTTTTTGTGCTGAAAGCGGTACCATTTTTTTGCATGGAAATATGTAGTTTTTTATTGTAGGCTGTAATTTTTAGGAATAACTCACTGAAATCTATCCGAAAAAGAGTCTATTAAACATTCCGGATATGATAAAATTTGAAACACGAAATCATAAATTATAAATTAATAAATAATCATAAAAAATAATAATATAATAATAATAAATTTAATTCAATAATATAATCAAACCAAAAACACTGAAATTTGAAATACAGAGGCAAATTCGCACATCGCTGAGCAAAGTCGCAAAATCGTTTTCAGTGTCTGATGACGAATTTCCCCCACGAATCATTATCACTCAATTCTGTAAGTGGTTCTGATTTACTATCGCTGTTCTAAAACCGCTTTTGACGTAAAGGGACGCTTTTTGGCCGCCATGGACTTTTCGAAGTTTCCAGGCAGAAAGAACATTCAAAATGCAGGCAGGGTACAGGACAAAGCAGTGGGGACAAAATGTATGTGAAATGCAGTGAAAAAGCAATGACAGCAAAAATGTCATTTTTTTAAAATTTCAAATTTATCGCCGGTTCCGCCGCCCGAACGTTCCGACGTCACAGGGACCGGAACACGGAAGCCAGATGTCGGCATCCGCCGAAGGAGATGGACGGGGACGCTGCAGGGGACCCATCGTGGGAGCGAAGGACAAGGTAAGTGCTGCAGGGACCCCCAGAGAACGCTGCATGGTAAGCCCGAGTGTAGCTCGGGGTTACCGTTCTTGGTATAGAAATTCTACCCCGAGCTACACTCGGGAATACCGCTAAGGAGGTTAAGTCTGATATTCACACTATATCTGGTCTACCAGAGTACACACAACATGGAAATGCAATTATTTAAGTAAATATAAACTGTTAAATACATTTTCTCATCAGCAGTTATAGTAGTCTTGTGACTTCTATCTGTGTACAGCCCACCACTAGCTAAAGCTTGTAGGAAGAGTTTTCTTTTTGCTCTAGGAGGATGGAAATCCCCTGCCCTCTGTCTGGACAGTGCTGAATGGCCCTGTGCTAATCACATGCACTCTCCCAAGAAAAAAAAACTCTCTAGCAATACACACCAAACTGAGCATGTGCACGCCTACTGTTCAGTCTGGAGATAAGGGTTGGTCGCTTAAAAAAGGGGAGGAACAGAGAAGAAAGGATCAAACAGCCTTTATGTACAATGCAGAGGATTACCCCCTTAGGTTCCACAGTGAGTATAACAAGCATGCTATACTGCATATACAGACTGATTTTACTGTTGTGGGTTTAGTAACACTTTAAATAGTGTCCCTTGTCCTTTGCAATGACCCTAAAGTGGAACTACATTGCATCTGAGCGACATAAACCAAAAATGCTATTTCATTAATTTTTCATATTTAAAGCAAACTCATCCATCCATCTATGTCTCCCTTTTTTTTTGCTAGGAAATCCTTTTGAAAAACACCCCCTAGTATTTCAGGCTGTGGCCATCATGAGCAAGGGCAGATGATTTATGTAGCATTTTACTTTTTGGAATCCCTCTGTCCTTTTCCTCAGGCATGCAGGCAGAAGGGTGTGCTTAGCTGAGAAAACCCCTCCCCCTCCTGAAGACTCCTGGGATGTATGACATAATTTGCCTAAGCATTTTAAATAGTCAATGTTGACTAAGAGAGTGACGTTCCAATTTAAAGTAAGCAACTTTGCACTACGTTGGCTACCTGGACCTTTTGTGTGTTTAAGGTGGGCATATCCCCCTTCTCGGGGCAGAATAAATTCAGGTAAATTAATCTGCCTTCATAGCTGAGGTTCTGCATGCCTCTTTTCATTTTATTTGTCCTTCACTGTATTCTCTTCTATTCCAAAAAATCTATTTGTCAGCTGATCCCCAAAACTTCATATTCCAGATGAGGGATTACTAAAAATGTCTACAGTGACAAGATTACCGGTATATCTCTCTCTCTGCAGTGTACAACAAGAAAGTGGTTTTCTCGCTTTTGAAACTGCATATTGGCATCACAGGTTGTTATTAAGTCTATCATCCACCAGAACACCCAGATCCTTCTCAGTCATTGACTCCCTCAGTTGTACATCTCCTAGAATGTATGATGCATGCATAATTTTAGCTCCAAGTGCATAACTTTACATTTATTTTATTATTTATTACAGGTACTTATATATACTTACATTTATTAACATCAAATCTCATTTAACACATAGTTGAGCAATCAGTCAATTCAGGTCTGTTTGTAAGTTAGATACATCTTTTAGCTTGGTATCATCTGCAAACACAGAATTGGTACTTTTAATTTCAATCTCTGTATGATTCATTAATTACTATTATCTGAATATGATCTTTAAGCTAGTTCTCGATCTACTTACATACCCCATTTTGTAAGCCTATATACATTAACTTACACATTAACCATTTTTGTGGAAATAAGTACATTTTTTAGTTAAAAGGGCTGATGGATAAGAAAAATTGTTTGGCAAATGTCTGAATATTTGTACAAGTGTAACAAATAATTTCTATAATGTCTGTGATATATGTGTAATAGTTTCCTTAATGCCTTTCACAGGGTGAATGTAACAACCACTAAATCTCAAACTTAAGATAAAGTAGTGTAAGAGTATTTAATCATGAGAGTTAATAGGCTAAGAACATTCAAGCAACGGGGAACATAATATGAGGGAGACTTTGGTACTGTATGCAGACTACTGAGAAGCTTGTTTAAACATAAAAGTCTCCTCTCAAGGTTGAGATGTCTCCTCGGTGTTGTAGTTCATTCCTCCGGATCTCTAATGTGAACCTGCTCACATCTGTCATAGCGGTATTCATCTGTCGATTTTGTTGTTGCTCTATTTGTGTAGACATATGACCAGATCAACAAAAAAAATTTGCAGAAGTGCATTTGTGAGCTCAGGCACTGATGTCAAAGAGAAGGCCTGGCTTGTAGTCTCTGCTCTAATTCATCCCAAAGGTGTTCTATTGGGTTGAGGTCAGGACTCTGTGCAGGCCAGTTACATTCCTCCACCCCAAACTCGCTCATCCATGTCTTTATGGAGCTTGCTTTGTGCACTGGTGCACAGTCATGTTGGAAAAACTGTTCCCACAAAGTTGGGAGTAAGAAAATGAGTTCCCTTCACTGGAACTAAGGGTCCAAGTCCAACCCCTGAAAACCAACCCCACACCATAATCCCAACTCCACCAAACTTTACACTTGGCACAATGCAGTCAAGCAAGTACTATTCTCCTGGCAACTGCCAAACCCAGATATGTCCATCAGATTGCCAGACAGATAAACTTGATTCATCACTCCAGAGAACACATCTCCACTGCTCTAGAGTCCAGTGGTGGCATGCTTTACACCACGGCATCCAGCACTTTGCATTGCACTTAGTGATGTAAGGCTTGGATGCAGCTACTTGGCCATGGAAACCCATTCCATGAAGCTCCCTACACACAGTTGTGCTAATCTGAAGGCCACACGAAGTTTGGAGGTCTGTAGCTATTGACTCTGAAGACAGTTTGTGACTTCTGCGCACTGTGCACTTCAGCATGCACTGACCCCGCTCTGTCATTTTACTGTGGCCTACCACTTCATGGCTGAGTCACTGGTGTTCCCAGTTGCTTCTACTTTGTTCTAATACCACTGACAGTTGACTGTGGAATATTTAGTAGCAAGGAAATTTCACAGATGGACTTATTGCACAGATGGCAACCTATCATGGTACCACGCTTGAATTCACTAAGCTCCTGAGAGCGACCCATTCTTTCACAAATGTTTGTAGAAGCAATCTGCACGCCTAGGTGCTTGATTTTATACTCCTGTGGTCATGGAGGTGATTGGAACACCTGAATCCGATGATTTGGAGGGATGTCCCAACACTTTTGGCAATATAGTGTATATATATATTTTAAAATGGAAATTTTGAGGTACAACATGTTACAGTTAAAACGGACTTATTTTTTATTATTATTGGCACCTTCATAAAACATACACACATCTATTTACAGAACACACACTTTGACATTAACAAAATAAAATCTTAGTAAGTTTTACCATAATAGTAAATCATTGTTGATTGGATATTCCTTTTCTTAGCTCAACACATTTCCTGGACAAAGTCCACTTCTTCAGGAGTAAAAAGGTAATTGTATTTATATTGTTCTAAACAAAAAAACAATCTTCTGTAAATGTAAAGGTCTTCTCTCAAGGCTGTCATATCTCCTCAATGTTGCAATTCTGGATCTCTAATGTTAACTTCCAGGATGGCAACCTGCTCACATCTGTCATAGCGGTATTCATCTATTGCTTTTGCTCTCTTTGTGCAGCCATATGACACACTATACACTGTGAAAAACCTTCAACCTTGCTAGCACTCATCATCACAGTTACAACATTTCTATTGCTAACAGGAAGTTTTAAATATTACTTACAGGCTGAAAACTTTTTGTTGTAAGCCCTTTGTTTTTAACTACACATATTCCAATCTACTTGTTCACAATCCCTCTGCAGGCAAGCTCAATGTGACTCACAACAAAAATGGGACTTTAACAGTTACCTTCTAAAAACAATTATTTCAAATAAAAAACTGATTATACAAAAACATTGTAGTTTCAGGAAACAACATCTAAAATTTCATCAGTTTATTTACAACATATAAGATAATTGTACAGGTTAAAACCACATGTTATGGGTTGGTAATTCCATTTCAGGCCACATTTGAGTACTTCAATTTATAATTCATAATTCAGTTACAGTATATTTTTGATGCAAGTTATACTTCAAGCATTAATGTTAACTTTGATTTAATCATTCCATAGATTTAAATTATTTCCTTAATGTGTTTTATGAGCAACGTTCACTTCTTCAGGAGATAATAATATAAGATATGAATCTAGAAATATTTCTAGCTGCTATAATATCAGTGTGCTATAGTTGTGCAAGTCTGACCAGCTTCAATGCACAGTAGAGCAGCAGAAGAACTCACATAGGATATTTCTACAGGAACAAGCTCATCCTAGTGTACTCAAGGAAGGATCGTGAACCAAGGCAAAGAATCACCCACATATGTACTCATCACAATCCTGGATTCCTACACAGTAGTGATCCCTGTAGATGTTGATCGAGTCAACCTCCTCAGATTACTGATCCAGAAATAACATTTGATGTCATGTAAATGGTTATCTGTATGTAAACTACCCACCTATGCCCCAATCAATCGTACTGTTCATTCTCAATTTTCAAAATTGTGTATGTGAATCATGTGATTCTAAAAAGACTTTAGATAATTATACATATTATTATTCAAACACCTCTTGTGCTTATTTTTATTTCAGGTACTTATATAGTGTTGTCCATTTACGCAGCGCTTTACATATATATTGTACATTCACATTGTGCTTGAAACTAATGTCCAAATTTGATATCAAATCCCCTCCACCAGATATGCTCTCACCTGGTTTATATGACCAAACCCCTAAGTGAGGTCATATACAGCTTTTGCCCTTCTATTAGGACTGGTGCTATTATCTGGCTTGTATGGGTCTGCACTCCCAAATAATTCCAGCTTTTCTCCTCCCCCTTACTGATCCTCCTCTGGCATTTATGCATAGGGGAAAAGATCACCAAAACAGTGCTTATCCTGATATGGACTGGGTAATGTGCTAGTGTAAGGATGCCACATTGTTTGATAGAAATAAAAATGATCAACCTACAGAGGACTGAATTCAAAGACACCCTGAAAATCAAAGTGAAAAAATTATGCAGCAGGCTAGTCCATTTTACTGAAATCTCATTGCAGCAACTCAGAATGGTATTCGGTAGTTTGTATGGCCCCCAGGTGCTTGTATACATGAGTGACAATGTCAGGGCATGCTCCTAATGAGACGACGGATGGTGTCCTGGGCTATTTCCTCCCAGATCTGGAACAGGGTATCACTGAGCTCCTGGACAGTCTGAGGTGCAGCCTGGTGGCGTCTGATGGCCAAAACATGATATCCCAGAGGAGACCTATTGGATTTAGGTCAGGTGAGCGTGGAGGCCATTCGATGGTATCAATTCCTTCATCTTCCAGAAACTGCCTGAATACTCTTTCCACATGAGGCCGGGTATTATCGTGAACCAAGAGGAACCCAGGACCCACTGCACCAGCATAGGGTCTGACAATGGGCCCAAGGATTTAATCCTGATACCTAATGGCAGTCAGGGTGCCATTGTCTACCCTGTAGAGGTCTGTGCATCCCTCCATGGATATGCCTGCCCAGACCATCACTGACCCACCACCAAAACGGTCATGCTGAACGATGTTACAGGCAGCATAACATTCTCCGAGGCTTCTCCAGACCTTTTCACGTCTGTCTCAGGGGTGAACCTGCTCTTATCTGTGAAAAGCACAGGGTGCCAGTGGCAGACCTGCCAATTCTGGTGTTTAATGGCAAATGCCAATCAAGCTCTATGGTGCCGGGCAGTGAGTACAGGGCCCACTAGAGGATGTCAGGCCCTCAGGTTACCCTAATGAAGTCTGTTTCTGATTGTTTGGTCAGAGACATTCACACCAGTGGCCTGCTGGAGGTCTTTTTGTAGGGATCTGGCAGTGCTCCTCCTGTTCCTCCTTGCACAAAGGAGCAGATACCAGTCCTGCTGATGGGTTAAGGACCTTCTATGGCCCTGCCCAGCTCTCCTAGAGTAATTGCCTCTCTCCTGGAATCTCCTCCATGCTCTTGAGACTGTGCTGGGAGACACAGCAAACCTTCTGGCAATGGAACATATTGCTGTGTCATCCTGGAGGAGTTGGACTGCCTGTGCAACCTCTGTAGGGTCCAGGTATTGCCTCATGTTACCAGTAGTGACACTGACCCTAGCCAAATGCAAAACTAGTGAAAAACAATCATGTCAGTGGCCTTCACCTGTAAAACCATTCCTGTTTTGGGGGACATCTCATTGTTGCCCATCCAGTGCACCTGTTGTTAATTTAATTAACACCAAAGCAGCTGCAACTGATTAAAAATCCCCTCTGCTACTTAACTGACCAGATCAATATTCCAGGAGTTTAACTGACTTGATGATCTACTCCGATTAAAAAGTGTGCCTTTAAATTTTTGAGCAATGTATATAGTGTGGTGCGCTCAAACACCTTATAAATGTGAGTGTAAAATTGGAAATTATTTTAAGCTAGTGATAGGATTTTCTGGACTGTTTCTGGACCTTTTAGTTTGTACATTTATGTATAATTATCTGAAGTCTTTTTAGAATCACGTGATTCACATACACAATTTTGGAAATTGAGATTGAACAGTAGGATTGATTGCTGCATAGGTGGGTGAATGCGGCACTTTTTGAGAGGTTTTCAATTATAACACATTTGTATGGGAGTGTGCATAGTGTGGGTGATTCACTATATAAGCATTATATTTCATTAGTGTATGCATAGCAGCTCACAAGAGTCACGGTTATTAAACTTGCGTGACCTGTTCCATGGTTGCAAGCCTGGTATTGAAAGAAGAAATTTCTTGTTTGACATCTGCAAGATCCTTTTTATAGACTGATCCCGTGTGAACAGTTTTTACTTCATTGTCTGCTTTGATAGGAATGAATGCCCCATATCTGCTTTGCTATCTCTTTCTTTCTGATGCCAGACAGTTGTAAGAAAAGGAGGTTCAGGGGGCTTGAAGCCAAGAGAGTCCTCCGCCATGGTTCGAGAGGGAGAGAGCATCCAAGACCCATGAGGGCACATTCATAGAGCCCCTGGGAGATCTGCTATCATTAGGAAGAGGGCCTTTAGCAGAGCAGGAAGGAAGGTTTTTTTAGTATTACCCAGGTTGCAGGGTAGGTAGAGACTGGGCATCAGCATATGTGTTCATAGTGTGACCTAGAGATATAGGCATTGGTGTCTTCTTATCTTGGGCTGATAACTGTTCATGTCTTGAGGGAGAAGAGGCTTTGTGCAGTGGTGAGTCTGGCAGGAGGAGGAATGAGCCAAGGGAGCCTATATATGCAACAGTGTTGTGGGCTGACATGGTGGGTTTAGAGAGTGTTGTCTTCTGTGATAAAAGTTGTCAGCTTGCAAATTTTGTTGTGTCTCCTAAGAGCTGTGGCCTCTGAAGTCCATCATGGTGGCTAGCTAGCTCTGAGGAAAAGTTCTCTCTGGATCCCAGAACTTGATGGGAGCTGCTTCTTGAGTAGCAGGCTGCAGGTCCAGGTGCTGCATCAAATATACACTGGAAAGCAGCCTTAGAAGTATACTACATTTGCCCCAGTGAGTCATGGAGGAAACAGATGAAGAAAAAGAAGGTGAGAACATACAGAGGCTAGCCCAGGAGCTAACCTGCATGTAAAATAAGTTAATGCTGAATAAGCAACTTACTAGCATAAAATGAATCACAATGTATTGTTTTGTACCCACACAATGTATTGTTTTTAGTAAGCATAATATATATATATATATTAAGATGATCACAGACATATACAAAATCTTCAAAGATTTCAGGTTTCAGTTTAAATGTATGACTTAGCTCTGATCAGGTTAATTGTACCAAAGTCTATGGTACTTTGGTGGTCAAAAATGCAAATGTATTCAGAATTTATTAATGCTGTAATTTAAATAGCCACCTGTAGTAGAAATAACTGCAGCTTTGAGGCACAGTGCCTCAAGGGATTTAGCTAGGTTTCTAGCTTTTTGAACAGCATCTTTGAAATTTCCTTCATTATCCCTTTTTTCTTACTTTATTTCACATAGCTTTGCTTCACTTTTTTTAATTTACAGTAGTAAAATGAAACCCATAGACTGCCATTGTCTTTTTATTCTTCTTAAAATACTAATTTGGTAGTGAGGCAAATTCATTGGATTCAACACTGTCTAAGTTACCTGGAGTAAGAAATCAGCTCAAGAGTTTCCCTGGCTTTCTGCATGCCTTTTCACATTCAGCTAGACAAACAGAGGGGTGTAAAAATAGCAGCCTTCATATTTATCTTAGGTTTCTGAGAAAATTCAAGTAAAGTACCAAGCTAAGAGATCATGCAACAAATTCCTTTCATTGCAACCATGCATTTTCTTGGCTGTTGCAGGTCCTCAGTTGACACTGCAGTAAGAAGTGTAAATCAGAGAGTTAGTTTGAAAATACTGTTAACAATTAGTGATGGGCCCAACACCCTCGTGTTCGGTTTGCGGTCGAACGTTCGAACCTAATGAATGTTTGACCTTGAACTTCAAACTCAATGCAAGTCTATGGGAACTCATAACTCAAAAGTGACCATTTTGAAGGCTTAAATTCAAGTTATTGTCCATAAAAAAGGTATGGGGACTCGGGTATTGCCCTGAGGGACATGAATCAGTGAAAAATAAATTCAAAAAGTACCATTTTTAAAGGAGCAGTCATTTTCCATTGCTTAACCATTTGTCCTCCAGAGGATTTACACCCCGTCCTGACTAGGCTATTTTTTGTGATATGGCGCTGCGTTACTTTGACAATTGCGCAGTCATGCAATGCTGTACATAAATTAAATTGATATCCTTTATTCCCACATATAGAGCTTTTTTTTGGTCGTATTTGATCACCTGTGCATTTTTTTAATAAACAAAATTTTTTTTTAATATATATTGACAGATGGGGGGCACAGTCACAGATGGGGTGCTGCTTTTGCATAAATGCGGCTATCTCCTCTCCACTCTTAACTACAAAAACACATTGACTCCTGCTTTCACTGGGTAAATGCTGCTATCTCCTCTCCACTCTTAACTACAAAAACGCATTGACTCCTGTTAATTTCAGAACAAATAGTGTATATATATTTTTATATATGTTGATTAGTTCTCACCTCTACTTGCACTCTTTTTATGACTGTAGTCTGTGTCTGGTCTGTTTGAGAAACACCCCCCCCCCCCCTATTCATGTGATCCTTATCAGTTCCTAATTGGGCCGGAGAAGAGTGCTCATTTAACCATCTCCCTATAAATTTAGATCAGCTCATGGGGGAAAATCACAGATGGGTGGCACAGTCACAGATGGGGTGATGCTTTTGCGTGAGTGCTGCGTTGATGGAGTGCTAAGACACAGTTAAACACAGCAGGATAACTCAAGCAGCAGGAAGATACAACAACAAGGAACTCTACTGCATGCTGGACAGACTGCAAGCCAACACCCTGGGAAACATCTCTTACAAGTCTGAGTCCCACTCCATGTACCTTTTTAATACGTCCCCTCTACTCCTCTTTTTCATATTACTTTCCTGTGTTCCCAAAATCTCACTTCTTTATCCCTCCACCCCAAAACTTGTACATCTCACCCTCACTGCTACCATCTCCCTACTACTGCTCTCATCACCTCCTGCTGATACTTCACTCTCCTGCTGACCCAAACACCAGGACTGGAAGGCATGTGCACTCGTGTACATTCCGCTCCCATCTTACTTTCCTTACCCTCCTTCTTCTCCTAACCTCTGGGGATATCTCCCCAAACCCTGGTCCTCCAGTATCTCACCCCCACACCAGGCATCCTCTTTCTTCTGGAAATAGCCGCAATCCCCTCAATTTAACATCAGTCCCCATGCTCCCAAAAACCACCCTCCCTTTTTAATGTGCGCTCTGGAGTACCCGCTCTGTCTGTAATAAGCTCACCTCTGTCCATGACCTTTTTGTCTCCTGCTCCCTTAACCTACTAGCAATTACAAAAACCTGGCTCCAAGCAGCAGATTCTGCTTCTGCCGCAGCACTTTCCTATGGAGGCCTCATCTGGACCTACTCACCCAGACCCAGAGGTCGGAAAGGTGGTGGGGTTGGTTTGCTTTTATCCCCACTGAGCACCTTTCAAGTCCTCCCTAACCCTCCCTCTCTATCCTTCTCTTCTTTCGAGAATCACTGCATCCGGCTGTTTTCTCCCATTTCGCTGAGGATTGCAGGGATCTATCGGCCTCCTGGACCGGTGTCCCGCTTTCTTGATGATTTCTCCGCCTGGCTATCCTACTTTCTCTCCTCTGAACTACCCACTATCATTCTCAGAGATTTTAACATCCCTTTTAATGTCAACAACCTGGCTACATCCCAACTCTTCAACCTAACCTCATCTTTTGCATTAGCACAGTGTATACAGTCCTCCACTCACTCTGATGGGAATACATTAGACCTTGTTTTCTCTCATCTTTGCACTCCCTACAACCTCACAAACACCCCCTTTCCTCTCTCTGATCACAATTTCATCACCTTCACAGTGTCCTCGTCTTCAAACACCTATCCCTCCAAGCGGCAAACGTTTATCGGCAGAAACCTTCGCAACTTGAACCCTGCTCCTTTCCACTCTGCAACTGACCAACTCTATGACAGAATCTCTCCCCTGTCCTGCCCTAACCTGGCCACTGCTGTCTACAACAGTTTTCTTTCATCCGCATTAGACTCACATGCTCCTCTAACAACACGAAGCATCAGGCCCCGACCGTTACAACCTTGGCAGACTGACGACACCAGAAATCTTAAATGACATAGTCATGTGCTGGAGCAATTGTGGCGTAAAACCAACTCCCAGCAAGCATTCACCCGATATAAATCTGCTTTATTAACATAACATTCCTCCCTTCATGCTGCCAAACAAGCCTACTTTGTCTCTCTCTTCGATAGCTTGTCATCCAGTCCTCGTCGTCTCTTCTCTACTTTTAACTCTCTACTTTCTCCACCTCCACCTCCCCCCAGTACCTCACTCACTGCTCACGAGATTGCAAATCATTTCAAAAACAAGATTGATGCAATTCGTAGGGGCATTGCCATTGCACAGACATCCATCCCACTTAGCATACCTTATACTAAACCTCCCTCAACACTTTCCTTTTTTGACCTTACTACTAACGAAGAGGTCACTAAGGTTTTCTCAGAAGCCCGACTAACTACCTGCCCCCTGGATCCTATCCCCTCACAACTACTATGGTCACCCTCTTCTTCCATCCTATGCTCCCTCACTCACATCTTCAATCTTTCCCTCTCTACTGGTGCCTTCCCCTCCCCTCTAAAGCATGCGCGCATCACTCCCATACTTAAAAAGCCCTCCCTGGACCCCACCAACCTGAACAACTTAAGACCCATCTCCCTGCTGCCATTTACCTCGAAACTCCTAGACGCTTAGTCTACAATCGCCTGAGATCCCACCTCACCGACAACAACCTTCTTGACCCTTTACAGTCTGGCTTTCGCTCACTACACTCCACTGAAACTGCCCTACTAAAGCTCACTAATGATCTACTAACAGCTAAAACCAATGGCCACTACTCCTTACTCGTACTACTTGACCTCTCTGCGGCTTTTGATACGTTTGACCATCCCCTCCTCCTCAAAAAACTCCACTCTCTTGGTCTCAGAGACTCTGCTCTCTCCTGGTTCTCCTCCTACCTATCGCAGCACTCCTTCAGCGTTACCTATAACACTGCCTCCTCCTCTTCACTCCCTCTTTCTGTAGGGGTCCCTCAAGGTTCTGTCCTTGGACCCCTTCTTTTCTCTATCTATTCCTCCTCCCTTGGTCACTTGATAAACTCCCATGGCTTTAAGTACCATCTCTATGCTGATGACACACAAATCTATCTTTCTACCCCTCACCTCACCCTTCAGCCTCCTCTCGCATTACTAACCTACTAAGCAACATATCAGCATGGATGTCACTCCACTTCCTCAAACTCAATCTTTCCAAAACTGAGCCCTTAGTATTCCCCCCAGCCCGTGCCCCCTCCCCTGACTTCTCCATCAAGATCAATGACACAATCATCAGTCTCTCCCCTCATGCCAGGGACTCCCATCTGTCCTTTCACCCCCAAATCCAATCACTGTCCAACTCTTGCAGACTTCACCTCTGCAGCATCTCCAAGATACGCCCGTTCCTAACCTCGGAAACCACTAAGCAACTTATTTACTCCCTTGTTATCTCTCGCCTTGACTATTGCAACTCCCTCCTCATTGGCCTACTGAATCGCAGGCTATCCCCTCTTCAGTTTATCATGAATGCTGCTGCCAGACTTATCCACCTTACTAACCGTTCTGTATCTGCCACCCCTCTCTGCTAATACCTCCACTGGCCTCCCATTGCCCAACGGATAAAATTCAAACATTAACAATAACGTATAAAGTCATTTATAACTCTGCCCCAAATTACATCAACGATCTTGTCTCTAAATATCACCCAAACTGTACTCGCAAGACCTCCTGTTCTCTAGCTCCCTTGTCTCCTTCTCCCATGCTCATCTCCAGGACTTTTCCAGAGCTTCCCCCATCCTCTGGAACTCTCTACCCCAATTTATCAGACTTTCGCCTACTCTGCTCACTTTTAGGCGATCTCCGAAAACCTATCTCTTCAGGGAAGCCTATCCTGCCCTCAGCTACTAATGGAATCTTCTACTCTTCCAACCAGTGCATCTCCCACAGTTACTACTTTTTGTACCACTAGCCCTTCCCTCCTAGATTGTAAGCTTCAAGGAGCAGGGCCCTCCTTTCCCTCTTGTATTGAACTGTATTGTTGCTGTATTGACTCCTGTTATATTGTAAAGCGCTGAGAAGTTAGCGCTATATAAATCCTGTATAATAATAATAATAATAATATATATATAGCTATTAAACCAATCCAGTACAAAAAATAAAAAAAAATCAAATTTTGTCATAGGCCAAAATGTTTGCTATAAAAAAACCCCAATGCATGTAAATTAATTGGTTTACGTGAAAGTTATACAGTATACCGTCATTTGTAGATGCTATACTGTATATACTGGAATTTTTATTTTTTATTTTTTATACTAGTAATGGTTGTGATCAGCGACATATAGTGGAACTGCGGCGGGCATTCTGGCACTGGGTGGGAACTGACTAACTGCCACTGACATACCAATGATACTAATACAGTGATCAGTGCTAATAAAAAGCACTAACATTGTACTAATGACACTGGGCAGGAAGGGGTTAACATTTGGGGCAATCTAAGGGTTAACTGTGTGCTGTTTTACATAATGTCCTGTGTGTGTTTTACTAGGGAAACATGCTGCTATTTCTTTGCTGTGCAAAGAAATACACAGCAACATGTTATTGCTGGCAGGAGAGAGACCTGTGTTGTTTACACACAGGTCTCTCCCCTGTCAGTGTTACTTGGTGATCGTTGGGTGCCAGCGTTGAATCTATGGCCCAGTGATTGACACCTGTAGCCGCCAAAGGCGGTGCGCGCACCCCCTACCCGGAAATGCAAATCACGTATATATATGTGATTTTGCACAGCCCTGTTGCCCTGTAGCAGTACTTCTGCTATAAGGTGGAGGGGAAGCAGTTAAAGTAAAAAACAAAAAGAAAAATTCCTTTAAATATCATGCCTGGAGAGTCCCCTTAAACTAACTGCAAAGTTGCACATCTGTAAAATGTATCTGCTGCAGCAGAACTGAATTTTTTTAAATTTAAAAATAACGTTTTACAAAATGTAAATTTTTTAAATTAAAGGACTTGTCATAAACTGTTTTTTTTTTGTTTAATTAAAGGAATTTTTCAAAAGTCTGGCATATTTATTGTTTCTAAATGTAACCCTTTATTGAATGGGCAGGGGTACAAATACCCCTTACTCATTCACAAGGGGGAGGCAGCATCAGGGTGCCCCCTTATTTAAAGGGGTACCCTGATGCTAATGAGCCCCCATGCCTACATACCCCACCAACCATTGGGCCAGGGTTGTGGTGAAGAGGCTCTTGTTCCCATCGGCATGATCTGGTAAGCCGCAGGGAGAGTGCTCGATCACCCCCCCTTTTCCTGCCCTGCCAGATCCGTGCATGGATCAAGGCTCTGGTAGGAATTTAGGAGGGACCCCACACTCCCTCCCCCCATTTTTGGGGGTGGGGTTCCCATTAAAAGTCCTACCAGGCCTAAAGAGCCTGGTATGGCTTTTAGGGGGAACACCATGCACTTTTGAATTTTTTATTGTGGGGTTGATCCTAACCTTCCTACCAAACCTAAAGGGCCTGGTAAGGATTAGGGGAGAAACCCAAGCTGTTTCTTATTTTAATGTATTTTTTGTTTTATTTTTATTATTATAATTTTTTAATTGTTACTATTTTTTTTTGGGGGGGGGGGTATTCTCCCCTCTGTCTTTGGCAGTGTCCAACAACACACTGCATAAGGCTGCAGTGTAAGCTGTAGTGACTTTGGGCAATCATGGCTCTCACAGTGCATTTTGCTGTGATTAGCCAAAGCATTGCACCTGACCTCCGGCTCATGGCTCTCACAATGCGCTGTGAGAGTGCAGTACATTGTGGGACCCTTGGCGGGCAAATAGCCCTCCGAATTCCCTTACCGTTTGTGTTTTCAAACATCGAGCCCATTACTATTAGCAATAATGTTTTATGTGTACATTGCATTAAGTGCACTTTGCACAATGCTCTTTTCCTGATTAAAGTGTCCTTAAACCCAAATCATTATAAACTGTCAGTACATGCATTCATACTCACTTTGCCACTAGAGTATTCATTTTATGTAGATTGCAAAAAAAACTGGTTGATCGAGCTGTTCACTGTCCCTCGCTCCTTGTCTGTGTCCCCACTGCAGCCTGAGGTTGTGTAGACCAGCTGGTGCCACATCTACTGAGCATTTTTTAGTTTTGGTTCTCTTCTAAGCTGCTAATGTCCTCCTTTTTCTTATCTGTGCAGCCCATGTGACTATAGAGTCACACATGTGGGAGTATACACAGTGGTAAACAACAGTTCCCTCCCTCCCCCTCCATGTCCTCATATTGCTAAACACTGTCAGAGTGAAATGTAAGATGGTGAGTGATGGAGGCTTCACCTCCCTGTTAATCTCAGTACACACACCATGGACACAGGCTGGAGGGGTGTGATATAGCCTGTGATTGGCAGAACCTCCTCCAAATAGCTTTACAAAGTGAGCAAAGTGAAAACCATTGTCACTCAACTTAATCTCCACCTACACCATGAAAAGAAAAATAATAAACATTTTGCTTTGAAATAAAGATTTTCAATAAGCTTTAACCCTTTCGCTGCCAGTTCCTTATGGTGTACAGCACTGATTTACGGACCTGACATTCCTCCTTCTGCTATAAGCTCATGGTCACTTTTTCCTCTAACAACCTTTGAAGTCTCCAAAGAAAACAATCCATGGTAATTCCTCCAATGGACACAATTTGGGACTGGTGGATCTGATCCATCAGTCCATCAAACACTATTCCACAGTAGTTGGCCATCTTTCTAAATTACAAAAACAATAGACACAGCAACCACAATACAATATAATAATTTGAAACAGAAAACACAAAATTACATAAATAACAAAATTACTACAATAAACCACACTACTTGGTCCTCCGAACACCTGGTCAAATGGAGGTGAGTAAAACACTTGGAACAACAATTATGCAAGAGGTACCATAGTGGCAGAAGATCAAGGGCACCACATCCCATTGAAAATATATATTTGTTACAAAAAGAGAAAAGGGACTTTGAAGGTGCCACAACACAAGACTCACAGACATGTTATACCATAAAACTTATGACAATATTTTTATTACAAAAAGTATTTAAAGTACAATCACAATACTGATTATAAAACCACCACAAATGTTCTAATGCGGCTTGAGGGTCTGTGCAGTATAATTCAGCTCTAAATGTTTCACCACAATTTTGGCTTCCTTAGCAGACTTATGAATACTGCAAGAATACCACTAAAATAAAAAGACAACACTTATCAATGCATCAACAAATGAATCAACAAATAAATTCAATGTACAGCAAAATATAGCAAGTACATGTATACATAAACTTGTATGCCCGATGACACAAAGGAAATGACATCAACATCCCAGGAAGAGACCCCTTCCAAAGCAGAAAATCATGCTACACTCCATGGACAACTGAGAAACCCCAATACTGGTTCCAAAGTGAAGACTATAGAAAACAAGAAGTAAAAAAAAGGGAAACATGGCCAGCATGAACAAAGAGCCACCCATAAGCACCATCCATATGATTCAGTAGCTTGCTCCCAAAATAATGTCTATTTGTTCACCAGGGATCAGTCACATGTCCCGCCCGTAAAGTACAGGTTAATACAGGTATAAGCTCTTATATTTAGTAATAATTTAGCAGGAATTTTGTAAACTTTGCTGTGTTTATACAGGGGTTAGACAAAAAATTGTTGGTTGACCGCTTAGCTGATGCCTCTGTGTCTAAAGTTGCCAATTTATTTGCTGCTTCATGAGGTACAGTATCAAAGGTTATGGCGACATATACAGTTTCTGGGAAAACATTGATAAGCTTAAGCACGGTTGATACGGTCAATTGAGTGAAAGAGACAAAAGAACATTGTGCAGGATTGTGACCCAGAATTAAAAAACAACTGCTGCAAAAGTGACTACAGATCTCAATCTCACTCCCATGAAGACATCAGCAGAATACTAGAAAGGCCTCCTTCAGATCTTCCTCTGAGGACAGGAAAGACCTGGGAAACATCATGTGACCTGTTTTTTTTTTATAATAAATTAAAAACACTGGCATGATCTTTAAACATAAAGAGAAGGGTTAAAGGCAATTAAACATTGTATGTTTAGTATCACTTTAAATAAACCACTAAGTGTTAAAGTCAGTAAATACCTAAAAAGGAATATAATTTGTGTGATACAAGGTAGAAATCATGGTGATTTCTTTTTGTTTCCACAGAAGTCAATTTAAGTATACTTCACATTCTGCTAACATACCATTTTCATTTAAATAAAAAACAAAATGGCAAATAATTACCAAAGTAGATCACATGAACGATATGCTTCTCGTTTTACATGTTCAATGAAAATTTTTCTTTAAAAAATCAACTAATTTAAATACTTACACTTAAATAAGAGTAAACCTTTCATTTTTCATTATTGTACAAGTGGTTACAATCACTTGATGAATCAGAGTAAATTGCTTGGCAGAACATGAGGAAGCTGGAAAATGGTGTCAATCTGAAGGAGGATGTTGGCATGCTAATGATTTCAAAATAAGTCAAGATTTAACTATTTGCTAGCATGTGATCTACATGAACTAATATTCCTACTACTTGTGTCAGTTTCTAATGCAGGTCCACATATATTCTGCACTATCACAGACTAAAGGGGGCTGTGGTGTTTGTCTGGGTCGAATCTCACATATCCCTGAATTTTTAAGGCTATCCCCTTCACATATAGAACACAATATTTTTGAAGTAAAAACCCATGTTGCAAGCTTTGGTGCATAAAAAAAGTATGTTTTGTTTTCTATACTGAAATGAGTAATTTTTAGGATAGTTGCTAAAATCATTCAAATTCTTTGGTGACTGGTCTGTCCTTACTGTAGCAATGTGTTCAGTCCCAATGTTCAAAAGAGAGTCTCTATAGATTTGCAGTCTTAAACCAAAGATAAAAGTCCCAGTGCAATAACTTTCGGACGTTTGACAAGAATGTCTGTTAAAGTGATTGTAAAGCTTGTTTTTTTTCTTACAAAAACAAAGATGTTATCCTTACCTGCTCTGTGCAATGGTAATACATAGAGCAGCCCTTAGCCTCCTTCTCTTCAATCCCACACCAGCTTTCTAGGCTCCACCTCTTCTGTGTCTGCCCCTACAGCAAGCCCTGTGCTATGAGAGCAGACGTGTGGGCTTGTTCCCGAGCTGGACTATGAGTGTCAATAGACACACACGGCATGGCTTGGCCCCTCCCCCTGCCCCTCCTCACAGGATTTGACTGAGGAGCAGTGGGAGCCATTGTCTTTTTATCTCGCCAGGCCACCCCCAATGCCAATATTCTTCTCCACCTTCAACTCCCTGCTCTCCCCCCCCCTCCTCCACTCAGTACCTCTCTCACCGCCCACGAGATTGCCACCCATTTCCGTAACAAGATTGACGATATCCGTAAGGACATTGTCAACTCGCAATCTACCTCCCCACCTAGCCTCCTCACCCCTTCCTCTCCCCCCTCCTCTGCCCTCACAACCGCACTGCCCTCCACCTCTCCCAAGGCCCCGCCCACCATAACCCCCCCTGCACTGCACTCCCTCAGCCCTGTAACAACTGAGGAAGTCGTCAAGGTCCTCTCAGAAGCCCACCTCACTACCTTCCCCCTGGACCCTATCCCCTCTCAACTCCTCCGGTCACCCCCCTCTTCCCTCATCCGCTCCCTCACCCACATCTTCAATCTCTCCCTCTCTACTGGCGCATCCCCCTCCCCCCTAAAGCACGCACATATCACCCCCATCCTCAAAAAGCCCTCCCTGGATCCCGCAGACCCCAACAACTTCAGACCCATCTCCCTGCTGCCACTCACCTCCAAGCTCCTTGAGCGCATAGTCTACGATCGCCTAAGCGCCCACCTTATTGACAATAACCTCCTTGACCCATTACAGTCCGGCTTCCGTCCCCTACACTCCACCGAAACTGCCCTCCTCAAAATCACTAACGACCTACTAAACGCCAAAGCCAAGGGTGACTACTCTGTCCTCCTTCTCCTGGACCTCTCTGCGGCCTTTGACACAGTCGACCACCCCCTCCTCCTTAATAAACTACTCTCCCTTGGCATCAGAGATACCGCTCTCTCCTGGTTCTCATCTTACCTATCCCGACGCTCCTTCAGCGTCACCTACAATGGCGCCACCTCCCCCTCCCTCCCCCTCTCTGTTGGGGTCCCTCAAGGCTCTGTCCTTGGACCCCTTCTCTTCTCCATCTACACCTCCTCCCTGGGCACACTCATACACTCCCACGGCTTTAATTATCACCTCTATGCTGACGACACCCAAATTTACCTCTCCACCCCTCTCCTCACCCCCACTATCTCCGCCCGCATCACTCACCTCCTAAACGACATCTCAGACTGGATGTCGCTCCATTTCCTCAAGCTTAACCTCTCCAAAACCGAACTCCTCGTCTTTCCCCCTGCCCACACCCCCCCTCCCATCCTATCCATCACCAACACCACTATCATTCCCGCCCCGCAAGCCAAAGTCCTTGGCGTCATTCTTGACTCGGACCTCTCCTTCCTGCCTCATGTCAAATCACTTACAAACACCTGCAGGCTCCATCTCCGCAATATTGCCAAGATACGTGCCTTCCTCACCCCAGACACCACCAAACTTCTTGTACACTCCCTCATCATCTCACGCCTTGACTACTGCAACTCTCTTCTCATTGGCCTACCCAAGTGCAGGCTCTCCCCGCTCCAGACCATCCTGAACTCAGCGGCCAGACTCATCCATCTCACCACCCGCTCCACCTCTGCCACCCCCCTCTGCCTCTCCCTCCATTGGCTCCCGATTGCCCAACGCATCAAATTTAAACTTCTAATCCTGACCTACAAAGCCGTTCATAACACTGCCCCTGACTACCTCACCAACCTGATCCCCAAGTACCACCCTACCCGTACCCTTCGCTCCTCACAGGACCTCCTTCTATCCTGCTCCCTGGTCTCCTCCTCCCATGCACAACTGCAGGACTTCTCCAGGTCCTCCCCTATCCTCTGGAACTCACTGCCCCAATCCATCCGACTGTCGCCTTCTCTCCCCACATTCAGGCGCTCCCTCAAAACCCATCTCTTCAGGGAAGCCTACCCCACCCTCACCTAACGGCCATTCTCCCTCATTCCTCCCACCACTTCATCCCCCTCAGCCACTTCATTCCCCTCAGCCACTTCCTATTGTTCCACTACCCCCTCCCTCCTAGATTGTAAGCTTGAAAGAGTAGGGCCCTCTTACCCCTCGTACCCTGTCTGTTTTTGTTGTACTGTGCCATGTATTGTCCCCCCTATTGTACAGCCCTGAGCAAACCCTTTGGCACTATATAAACTCGATGTAATAATAATAATAATAATAATATAGCATAATGAATTATAGAAAGCCTGCGTCAATCTATTCAGTAATCAGGCTCCCAGCATTGGGGGCATGGGTTTGTAGCCATGACTATTCATCTAACCTGTATTAACAAACTGAAAATGTACTTCTTGTTTCAGGACACCTTTACCCTGAGAAGATAATCGGCCAGGGGCAGTCCAATTCCAGAAATGTTACAGACCGTTAAACATCAAAATCGGTTGGCAGAATAGAACTACAGTCTTCCTTTAGACCACAGAAGTGAGTGGGGGAGTGGACAATACTTTTTAATGATGTTTTTCCATTAGTATAGCATTGATAAATAAAGATAAGAAAAATAACATAGGTAAAAGCCTAATTATAATGTGCATAGAGACATGTATGACATCATCGATATGATTTAGGATGTAATTTATAAAAAAAGTGATGGCAAACATTATCTAGATTTTATATTTTAGAGATCTAAAACAACAGGGTATTTTGGAAGACTCAGCTTTTAATCAAACTTTGGGCAGATAGCTGTATAAACATACAATTGTCTAAATCATATACCCTATAACTATTAAGAACATCATTACAGAAAATAATCTTATATTAATAGCCATTATACCATTCATCCTATCATGTGCAAACCAGTTAGTAGAATTAATTGTCAAATTGCAATCATTTTCAAGCTGTTATTTTCTTAACGGTCCATTTGTTTTTCTTGCATATTATGATGACATAATATGTTTCCAGTGTATTAAATTCCTTTCTGTTTTAATGAAATACAGTGATAGCCTCTATAATGTTTTATCTCTCTGTGTGGCTTGTAGCAAGAGATTTAACTATGCAGAGGAAATAAGCAACCTCCTAAGTAATTTTGTCATTATTGTGGGTGGCCTTCAGGCAAACCATTAAATAGAAAGATGAGAATTAAATAGTAGGAGCGGGTGAAGAGACTCATGCCTTCACAGTGATTTAAGAAATGAATAACAAACAGAGCTTTTGTGCACTTGCAGCCGACAATTGTGCGAAAATGTGGCCTTATCAGCTGTGAATACCATTTTACTATAACAGTTTCTTTTCTATATTTGTGAGCAAATGCCATCCCTCTTCAATTAGAACACCTTTCAGAAACTGAAATATTGAGTGTAATATACGCAATAATTTAGGTTAATGCAACACATGCATAAGGAATATATTCTTCTTAAAAGAGAAGTATGGCGAAAGCTTATTTGGTCGTACTTCTCTTCTGGGTCACAAGAGTGCACTTACTATTGTACTACTGTGACTCAGATTAAACCGACTGCAAGCTAAACCCCTCTGTCAGCTGAAGACACAGAGCAGCTCCGAGCTCTGGAAAGATCTTGACCATATTGTCAGGATCCCCACCCCAGAAACCTGATTTACATCTGGCTCCAGCTCACGTGCTGAAAGCCAAAGCCAGTTGCACCCACCCCTCTCCAGCCTAGGGCTCCAGTGGGAACTGGTGACTAATAGTCACTGCTCTCTGCTCCATGAAGACCAAGAACTGAGCGATCAGTGATTATGTGATCGCTCAGTTCTTGGTCTTAGAGCTGACATGATCCTGCAGCATAGAGGTGCAGCATTAATGGTAAATACTATGAAAAGCATTTTATCATTGAAAAATTATGTTTGGATAGAAATTGTGCAAAACGTTGTCAAGGATTAAATTCCTTAATAGCAGCAGTATCATCGTATAGCTTATAGGGGCTTTTTATATCAGGCCCCAACGGTCTTTAAGGCTGATTTACTGAAGGAGTTGAGAATCTTTCATCATATAAACATGTAAATACTCACTACCATTGTGTAATCATGTAAAAACAAAATTCCTGTTCGTTTTGAATACCCAGTCATATGCAGATTGATAACTATAGTCAATGATTTATTTATGATTTTTAGGGAAGATTATCAACACCTTTAGTAAATCTGCTCTAGCAGGTCAAAACACCTGAAAACTAGATCATAATTATTAGGGATCAATTAATTCCTATACCATCCTTGGCCTGAGCATTACTTGACCTGAACTACCTACTCAGCACATTGCATGGGATGACTGGAAGCTTTCTCAGGCACTTAAATGTTGATGAGGACTTCCAGGTGACACCTCAATGACACTGTGGGGTTGATTTACTAAAACTTAAGAGTGCAAAATCAGGTGCAACTCTGCATAGAATCAGCTTCCGAGGGTTTTTTTTTTGTCAAAACTTAATTGAACAAGCTGAAGTTAGAAGCTGAGTGGCTACCATGCAGTTGCACCAGATTTTGCACTCTCCAGCTTTAGTAAACCAACCCCACTGCCTGCATTTCTGCTCAACTTAGATACTATATGCTCCTGTCCTGGAACATAAGCCCTATACGGACTACCTACTGTAGTGCACCATTTAAAACATTGAAGTTCTCTATTCTCTATTTAATGCTCAGGAGGAAGATTGGAAAGTATTGCACACTTTAACAATACCAAAGCGCATACTCAATGCATTGGTTTCTTTAAAAATATACTCTTAAACCCATCTTTCCCTCTTTAAAAAGGATAAGTATAATACTAATCCAGCCTTTGAACTTTGAAAACACATGATTAAAGTATTCACTAAACACCAGTCTCCTCTGCATTTTTCATAATTAAAATACAGTTTTACAATAACAGTATTTATGGCTGTATTCTGTGCAGCATAATGAACAACAGCTACTCCACAGAAAATTAGGTCTGTAGTGCCTGGAGGAGAAAGCTGTGGTTCCAACTAAGTTCACCTCATTTTCCCTTTACAGGTTGTTTTATGTCCCTACTAAAGGGTCCTTTAAAAAGGATTCAACAAATTTACAAATGGGTATGCAGTTCACAGAAAAGTAACTTTTAAGTAGTGTGATTACGTTGAGTGTGTTCTTACACTATACTTACTATCAGGAATTTGAACCAGGGACCTCTTCTGTGTTTAGTAATGAGTCTTCTTGCTGAGCCACCTAGAATGCTGGACAGTTCCTTGGACAATTCCCTGAATGATACTGCTGTGAACCTTGAACTCTTTGCTCCTACCATGAACTTCCTGATTTTAAGCTATTTCTCTGCACTTCCTGTTTGCCAGACTATTGTGCTCCCTTCAGTCGATTTCTTGCTCTTGTCCCTCCTGCTGGAATCCGTATCTTTGCTCCCATTCAATACCGAACTTTGGCTTGTTCCTCAACTATGCTTCTGCTTAATCCCAACCTGTAACTATTCATTACTGAACTTTGGCTTGTTTACTGACTACACTTCTGCTTAATCCCTTCCTGCTTATCTGCTACTGGACTAGAGTTCAACTTTCCATTCCTTTAAAACCGAACATATATTAATTACACAGGTTCTGCGGCTGATTCGGTGGTAATTGAACTCACATTGTGCCTTATTTGTATTAAATTAGCCTCAGAACCTGTGTAATTAACATGTATTCAGTTTTAAAGGGATGAAGTGGCAACCCTATACTGGACCCTGGTGTGCCCACCTCCTGGTGGGGCAATCCTGAGGACTACAACCTGGTAGTAACACGCAGCTAAACCCATCTACACCATCAGAAGCTCTGGTAAATACCAGTTAGTACTTAGACCCCACACCTCAGGTAAACCCGTGTCATCCACTTCTATAGATACTGACCTCCGAGCCTGACTCCACACTGTGACACTTACCCAACTAGTTAGTGGACTAGCATAGTCCACCAACAAAAATGCACAAACCTTTCAAGGATAGTAGCAATGAGGATCTAGCTATATTGCATTGGCAGGTGGAGGGGTGGAACCCATTATATATAGGAATGTCTTAATGATAGTCAACAATATGATATGGAAGTAGCTGTGACAGTGACAGCATGGTGCATGCACATATTTACATAAAACCACAAAAGTGCGGAATTCCCTGAATATTGCGCATACTTTGTCAACACTTTATCTGTGTACACCAATGTAAAAAGGAATACATACATATCTAGTTTATGTCACCTAACCATTATGGTATGTTTATGCAGGAAAACTGCACCATATTGAGGTGGCCACTGCACACTCCAAACAAGGGTGTTGGTTCAGGTGCAGTCCATATAATGTATTCACAAAAAAATCTGTAATTGCACTCCTTGGGACTTGGCAACACAGATAACATTCAAAAGTATAGTTTATTCAGGCCAACATTTCAGAAGGTTGTAGCCCACCTTTCTCAAGACTTTAGTAATCTATACTTTGAATGTTATGTCTGTTGTCAAGTCCTATGGAGTACATCTATTTAGGAATAATTTTTGTGAATAAACTCTTACATTAAAATAATTGCTTGATAGCTATTATATTTAGGTGCATTGATTCTATTTAATAGTCAAAGGCATTATGAGGCATTGATCGTCAAAACTCTAAAAATACTCGGTGTAGTGTAAGTATAGCTAGAACCATAAAAATTCAACTAAGACAACCACACTAAATTAAACAAGGTTAAGAAGGCACAATAAATCACAGATATTTCTCAAATAGGTTAGTTGTAATTCTTGATTTTTGTCATGGAATTGCAATTTTATGTTACTTATTATTGATATTTGGATAACATTATTGATCGATCCGACAGCCATATAGTAATGAGAAAATAACTACTGCAGGATGACAAAATGTAACATTAATTAGAAGGTCTAATACACTGAAATCAATGTTAGCCTAGAAAATACATGTGACAGATGACTGTATGCTCAAGGAATCCCTTAAGCTTATTTCTACTTTTGTAGCCAAATTTGAGAAAATCCCTAAAAACATGCTCAAAAGTAAAAAAAACTAAATATTTATTACCTTTTAGATGTGTCTCAGGAGTTTGTTGGAATTGGAGTGAGCCTGTCTCAAGTCTGTCCACATTAACATGCAATGCAAAAAGCCCATCATCTACACCTTTAACCCTTTCTTACACCAGACAGTGTTCAAATGTAGTTGCAAATGATAATGAAAATCTGCCTGCACAGAACCGACAGGATTAACAAGGCTGACGAGCACATCTGCCCAGTCCCCACGTAAACATGTAGCATATTACTATAATGCACCTGCCCACAACCCCCAATCTCCCTCTCTGACAGTGGGTGTGGGATCTTCTCCCTGCACCCGCTTTCCCAATTTAAAAACAGCGTGTGGGTGTGAAAGGATCCGCCAACACAACCATGTCGTTCATTCACAGAGTTCTGTGAATGAACTACAGGTATTGTCTGCCACTGCTGCAGATGGATTCTAGTTCTCAATGAATTGTGAGGGTGCTGGTGAGAGCTTTCATAGTTCATTGATACTTCATGCAATTCAGTAACTTTCTGACCATATGGGAGGTATGGGCAGACAGCTGTACTGAGGAGCCTGACATTGCACCCAGGATCTGCGGGTACAATTCTTTACAGGCTGCAGTGTTAAAAAAAATAATAAATGCAAAATTTTTACCTGCAAAATGATATGCATTTAGTTATTTATTTTAAAAAAGGCGAATGTATCCTTTAAGATTAACCTCCCTGGCGGTATTCCCAAGTGTAGCTCGGGGTAGAGTTTCAGTACCAAAAACGGTAACCCCGAGCTCCACTCGGGCTTACCATGTGGCGTTGCTCAGGGATTCTCTGCAGCGCTTACCTTGTCCTTCGCTCCCGCGATGTCCCTCCTGCAGCGTCCCCGGCCATCTTCTCCGGCATCCGGCTTCCGTGTTCCGGAAGCTGTCATTTTTTTGTAAACGAATATTACATAGCAAAACATTGCTGTTTCAAAGCATTTCACATACATTTTGTCCCTAGTGTTTTGTCCTGTGCCCTGCTTGCATTTTGACTGTTCTTTCTGCCCGGAAACCTAGAAAAGTCCATGACGTCCAAAAAGCGTCCTTTTAGGTCAAAAGCAGTTTTAGACCGGCTAGAGAACAGCGATATTAAATCAGAACCACTTGCAGAACTGAGTGATAATGATTGCTCAGCGATGTGCGAACTTGGCGCTATATTTCAAATTTCAGTGTTTTTGGTTTGATTATATTATTCAATTAAATTCATTAATATTATATTATTTTTTATGATTATTTATTAAATTATAGTTTATGATTTTGTGTTTCAAGTTTTATCATATCCGGCGGAATGTTTACTAGACTCTTGTTCGGACAGATTTCAGTGAGTTATTCCTAAAAATTACAGGCCTACAATAAAAAAACAACATATTTCCATGCAAAATAATGGTACCGCTTTCAGCACCAAAAATTTGAAATAATCATACCGCCAGAGAGGTTAAGCAACACTGCCCAGGGTACTGTTAACAGCAATGTACAATTTATGTTATAGTAATTAGGTAATAGTTGTACAAAAACTACATCATAACCCTATTGTTTATAATGGCAATCATCGCAGTGGTAATTCACAGTAGAATGCTTTCACATAATAATTATATGCATTCACCAATAAAATAAATCACTATTTGGAAGGTACAGGATATCCCTGAAAAAGTAGTGTTTACCTGTTTCATTAATTGCTTCAACGCTAGCCCTATAGTAGAAATACTGCTACAGGGCGGCACGGGTGTGCAAAATCACGTATGTATATATACATATGTGATTCGCACTCCTGCGGTTTTAGCGGGCCGGGGGGTGGCACACGAGTGTCCCTGATGACCCTCAGGTGCCGTGGTTTGATCCCCAAGGGATCAATCATCTGATTTAGGCCAGTGATGGTAAGGCTAAGTCCTATGATCGATCCCTGTCCTATCAGGGCTCTTCCTGTACCTGTGTTTACAGTTACACAGGTACAGGAATGATGACATCTTCTCTCTCTGGGCACATTCCATCCCAGAGAGAGAGGAATCAACACACAGTGAGTATAACAGCACACTTTTACAGTTTAGAACACTTTAGGACAAATTTAACCCCTTGATCTCCCCCCTCAGTTAACCCCTTTACTGCACTGTCCCCAGTTTCATTAGTACAGTGTACAGATTTTTTGCTGTTCACTGTATTAGTGTCGCCAGCAACTTCAGATAGTATTAACGTCAGTTAGCTCCCCTCCCAGATAGCTTCAGATTGCCCGTCAGTACACGGGTAATCACATTTAACCCCTTGATTGCCAGGAACACACTCACATACACAATAAACCTCCATTGCTAGTATAGTGTCTGAACAGAACAATATCTTTGATCAGATCAGTACTATACCAGCGTTCACATTAGTATAGTGTCCCCAAAAATGCAGCGTTAGTGGGATCAGCCCCAGCTCTTGCCAGCACCTGCGTTTAGCCCCTACGTTCACCCCCCCCTTCTCCCCCAGCAAGTGTAGTGTCAGTAGGTCACTGTCACTTGATACATTGCACACAAAACCGCAGTGTTCGCAGAATCAGGCCTGATATCGGTCAGCACTTGCCGGTAAATTTTTTTGTAGCGGTTCAAGCAGTCCCTGACAGCCAGGTGCTCTTTTTTCCGTGAGTCGCACTAGGTACCTATAAATGTAGTGCCCAAAATGTCCAATGAATGGTTGTACTCTAGTGAAGAGGCCTACAGAATTCTGAGTATGTCAGGTGAGAGCAAAGGGGAAGACTCCCTGACACAATCATCCTCAGATTACGAACGTGTAGACAGCAGCGGCACCCTGACAGATAGCTCATACCCCAGTCCCAGGTTGCTGAGATGTTCCAAACGCATAATGACTCTCATATGCAGCAGAGTGCCAGTACTAGTGCAGCTCTACCTTTTGGTGAACTGGCAAGCACCAGCGGCCTAGTACATCCTGGTCTTATACATACCAGCATTGCAGTATCACTTGGTGATGTGGTGAGTCCCATGAATGCAGTACAAGCTGGTGCGGTGGCGAGCACAAGTAGTGTCCCACAACCACCAAGAATTCGTACACAGGCCCATGGACCTCCTAGTATGCTTGCAAGCCCCGATTGGCAGCCCACAAATTCTGCAGCACATGTACTTCCCCCTTTCACTGCCCAACCCAGAATTCAGGAGGAAACAACAAATTTAAATACTCCCTTAGTTTTTTTGGAGCTGTTTTTCACAGAAGATCTGTATGCATTGATTGTGGATCAAAGCAATTTATATGCACAACAGTTTATCGCCACCAACCCAAATTCAAACTTTGCCAGACCATTTGCATGGAAACCCATTACGGTTTCTTAATTAAAAATTTTTTTTGGTCCTAAAGCTCAACATGGGCATTACTAAAAAAAATTAATTGTGGTTGTATTGGTCCGCAGACCCGATTCATTATATGCCCGTGTTCTCTGCTGCCATGGCCAGGCATAGATATCAGAGTATAATGCGTTTTATGCATTTTAACTACAAGACACTGTCATCCTCAGGGTGACCCTGAATTTGACCGGCTCCACAAAATTCGGCCCCTCGTAAATCACCTTAACCAGAAATTTTCAGATGTCTATACTCCACAGCAAAACATCTGCGTTGATGAGTCCCTCATTCATTTTATTGACCGCCTTGCATTCAAACAATTTCTCCCCAGCAAGCGTGCCAGATATGGAGTCAAGATGTATAAGACCTGTGAGAGGGCAACAGACTATACATATAAGTTTCGGATTTACGAGGGAAAAGATAGTTACGTGGAGCCCCCCTGGATGCCCAGACTACATAGGGAGCAGTGCAAAGATATTTTGGGACATGGTGCCATCCTTTTTCCGTATAGGGGTACCACTTATACATGGATAATTTTTATTTAAGTGTGCCACTATTTAGACATTTGTACAATCTTGGAATTGGCGCATGTGGCACCGTACAACCTAATCGCCGGGGCTTCCATCAACGGTTTGTAAATACCCATCATGGAAAGGGGAGGCAATTCCTCATTGAGAAATGAGGAATTGCTCACAGTGAAGTGAAGTGGAAGGACAAACGGGATGTTTTAGTCCTGTTTTCCAATTACGCAGACACGACCATCCAAATTGCCATGGCAGCTGGTGTTGTTGAGAAGCCCCTCTGTGTCCATGACTATAACCTTAACATGGGGGGGGTCCAGATAATGAAGCCGTACTTAGTTTCCCAAAAAGCCAGACGCTGGTACAAAAAAGTGTCTGTTTATTTATTTCAATTGGCTCTGTATAATGCTTTTGTGCTTTACAAAGCAACTGGATGAAGTGGATCTTTCCTAAAATTCCAGGAAGAGATCATCACGGCCCTTTTGTATCCAGAAGGTGCTGTGGCCCAAACCCCCAACCCGGATGCAGTTAGCCGGCTGCATGAGAGGCATTTTCCCAATGCCATTTCTGGTACCCCAACCAAAAAATGTTGTGTCTGTAGCAGACAATGAATTAGGCGTGGCACCTGATTTTTTTGTCCCTCCTGTCCTGGCCAACCTGGTCTCTGCCTCAAGGATTGCTTCCATGGCTACCACACACTAGTGGAGTATTAGTATAGGGTACAGCACAGTACAGTTCAGGACACATATTTACACAGGGTCTCGAAAGATGTTAGGTAGTCAGGAAACTGGCTATCACATTTGGAGAGACCCTACAATCTGTTTTAGAAAGTTTAAAGTTTAAAAAAAAGTAAAAATAATAAAAATAAAAAGTACAAATCCCCCCAAAAATTAATTTTAAAAACCATAGTTATAATTTTTTTTTGTCCTTGTTGTTACTGTTCTACTGTTACAATTTTACTGTTTTATTGCTACTGTTTTATTGTTAACCATTGCTGTTTTCTTTGCAGGAATGCCATTCAGCTGCAGCACCAACCCATATCCTAGCAGCTAATTAGCTGTAGGATTGCTTTTACAAGCAGTGGGAGATGATGACCCCTCCCCTCCACCCTGCCTCCATGTCCTTCTCGGGCAGTCCTGTGCTATGGGGGGAACCTGAGAATGCAGCCGGTGTTTCTGCCAGCTGACCACAGAGCTGATTGGAGAACGGAATGGTGCCTATCATCTCTATATTCTAAGAAATCGGCAGCTATGAGCATTTCATCACTTCAGTTTTGCAGAATATAAACAGTGCCATTTGTAAATTGGGAAAGCATCTGATCACACCGATCTTGGTGAGATTAGATAATGTAAGGGCAGAGGAGATATCTAGAGTCTGATAGACCCCAGATTTCTCAAAACAGAATACATGACAATGCCCATTGAAGTTATAGGGGATTGTCAGGAATGGACTTGCCAATAGTGGTGGGACTCACCTGCCTTGTGGGCTGCAGTACCAGGGCTGGCCAGCGAGTGCTCTCAACAACCAAAGGCTCACTTTGGCAATTAGCCATCACCTGGGGCTGATTGCAGGTGGTGTATTTAAGGGATGGCCAGACCTGCAGTCTGTGCCTTGTTGTACTGTTTGCTTGGCCCTGGTTTCCTGATCCTGTTTCTGCTGTCCTGACGCTGCCTGAACTCTGCCTGTACTGACCTCGGCTAGTCCTGACCACTCTCCCGCCTGCTCCTGGTACTCCGTTTGCCTGTTTGCTACCGACCCGGCCTGCCTGACTACTCTTGTATCGTATTTTTGTTATCTGTTGGAGGTTTGGTTCAGTTTGTTTGCACTGTGTTATGTTTAGTTTTGCACTGCGTTTGTATTGTTAGTCTTAATAAATTATATTATTTACTATATCTGAAGCCTACGTTTCCCTGTGTCAGTCCACACACTTCTGGTCACACCTGCATTGCTGACAGGGATATTTGCATTCCCTCTGATAGCATTAAAAGTGATAAAAAAAAAATGAATGGGACAGTGTAAAAATAATCAAAATAACTTAAAAAAACAAAACAAACAAAAAAAAGCACCCTCGCCCCCCCCCCCCCCCCCCGCGCACACATGCTTTGACCCCATGCCAGTATGTAAACAGCGGTTGCACCATGCATGTGAGGTATCTCCGTAAACGCCAGATCAAGGGCAGTAATTGTAGCACTAGACCTCCTCTGTAAATCTAAATGGTAGCTTGTAAAGTCTTTTAAAGCGTTGCCTATAGATATTAAAAATATATGTAGTTTGTCGCCATTGTACAGGGCATGCGCAGTTTTAAAGTATGTCATATTTGGTAGTTCAGGTGTCCCCCAGAGCTACAAAGTGATAGTGCTGGATAGGAGTAGCAAGGGGGAATTACCTGGTGATCGGGAGACCCTCTACACACGGAAAGGGATCGTATACTGGGCATGAGGAGTTTGATGCTGTCTTGCTGATCTTATCGTTTTTATATGTAAGTGGCTACAATAAATTTTATATATGATTATAATTCACATACTGATTCCTGGTCTGTTTGTGAGGTCCTGAGGAACAAGAGGATACCAATCTAAGGACACTCTGTACATATGTGGTTGATTACAAGCTGGAATCTGTTTGTTTTAGGGTAATTATGCACTTTATATATAGTTTGCAGTGATATTTAAACATTTTTTTTTTTTTTTTCACATGAGTGCTGTGACACTGGAGTGTTTTTTTTTGCATGATACACGTGTGGCACTTTAGTTCTGGGATTTAAAAGGTAATATACTATGTTGAGATTTTGTTTTTTGAGGTATTTGAAGAGCACCTGTGATTGATTTGCATCTTCTTCAGTGGAGTAGGAAGCGTCTTCCTATCAAGAAATTGATCTTTGTTTGGACACATTATTTGGACACTTTGCATATTGGGACTTTATTTTATTTTTGATTTTTTATATATATTTGATATTTTTTATTTTGGGGTAATCTCTTTGGGTCTTGATTTTTTCACTATAATTCTGGGTTTTTGGGTTTAAGTCAATGAATATATGTTTTATTAGTACTTCAGGGGAAGGATATTGATATGACTTTAAGGGATTTCTGAGGATTTTATATATGTGTGCTGATTTATACTTATTCTAATTACTTGGCTTACCATCATTATATTGTACCAAATAATTGGCCAATATATTGTGTTTTTGTGCATTAAAAGTAAGAAAAAGTATATTTTTTTCCAAAAATCTGCGTTTGAAAAATTGCTGTGCGAGTACTATGTGACATTAAAAAATTGCAGCACCCACCATTTTATTCACTAGGGTGTCTGCTTTAAATATATATATACAGTCAGGTCCATAAATATTGGGACATCGACACAATTCTAACATTTTTGGCTCTATACACCACCACAATGGAGCTGAAATGAAACAAACAAGATGTGCGTTAACTGCAGACTGTCAGCTTTAATTTGAGGGCGTATACATCCAAATCAGGTGAACGGTGTAGGAATTACAACAGTTTGCATATGTGCCTCCCACTTGCTAAGGGACCAAAAGTAATGGGACAATTGGCTTCTCAGCTGTTCCATGGCCAGGTGTGTGTTATTCCCTCATTATCCCAATTACAATGAGCAGATAAAAGGTCCAGAGTTCATTTCAAGTGTGCTATTTGCATCTGGAATCTGTTGCTGTCAACTCTCAAGATGAGATCCAAAGAGCTGTCACTATCAGTGAAGCAAGCCATCATTAGACTGAAAAAACAAAACAAACCCATCAGAGAGATAGGAAAACATTAGGCGTGGCCAAAACAACTGTTTGGAACATTCTTAAAAAGAAGGAACGCACCGGTGAGCTCAGCAACACCAAAAGATCCGGAAGACCACGGAAAACAACTGTGGTGGATGACCGAAGAATTCTTTCCCTGGTGAAGAAAACACCCTTCACAACAGTTGGCCAGGTCAAGAACACTCTCCAGGAGGTAGGTGTATGTGTGTCAAAGTCAACAATCAAGAGAAGACTTCACCAGAGTGAATACAGAGGGTTCACCACAAGATGGAAACCATTGGTGAGCCTCAAAAACAGGAAGCCCAGATTAGAGTTTGCCAAACGACATCTAAAAAAGCCTTCACAGTTCTGGAACAACATCCTATGGACAGATGAGACCAACATCAACTTGTACCAGAGTGATGGGAAGAGAAAAGTATGGAGAAGGAAAGGAACTGCTCATGATCCTAAGCATACCACCTCATCAGTGAAGCATGGTGGTGGTAGTGTCATGGCGTGGGCATGTATGGCTGCCAATGGAACTGGTTCTCTTGTATTTATTGATGATGTGACTGCTGACAAAAGCAGCTGGATGAATTCTGAAGTGTTTTGGGCAATATTATCTGCTCATATTCAGCCAAATGCTTCAGAAATCATTGGACGCCGCTTCACAGTGCAGATGGACAATGACCCAAAGTATACTGCAAAAGCAACCAAAGAGTTTTTTAACCACTTCCTGTCCGGACACTTTTACCCCCTTCCTGTCCAGGGCAATTTTCAGCTTTCAGCGCTATCACACTTTGAATGACAATTGCGCGGTCATGCAATACTGTACCCATATGAATTTTTTACCATTTTTTTGAGACAGATAAAGCTTTATTTTGGTGGTATTTATTCACCGCTGGGATTTTTATTTTTTTTACTATGTAAATGAAAAAGTCCAAAAATTTTGAAAAAAAGTGTTTTTTTTTATTAAATTTTGCAAATAAATAATATTTCATCCTAAATCTTGGCCAAAATTTATTCCGTTATTTTTTTAATAAAAAAAAAAAATCCAAATTAGTTTATAACCAAACATTATAATTTTTAAACATTTTTTTTTACATTTTTATTTTATTTTTTTTTATATTTTTTTTTTATTTTTTTATTTTTACATACTGTCACCCTAGCAGTACAGTGTCACCATGGTGACACTGTACTACTTGTGGGGGGTGATGAAGATTTTTTTTTTTTTTTTTACACTGATTGCTTTTACACCCATATAGGATGTAAAAGCAATCATTTCTCTTTCTCTCTGTCTGCATTCTTGCAGTCATTGAGAAATACTGAGTGAGCTGTGATTGGTCACAGCTTGTCACATGGTACAAGGCTGTTGTGAACAGCCTTGTACCATGTGACCTCTGTGATCATTCACAGATTTCACACGTAGTAAGCAATGATGTCACAAGTGACATCTTGCTTACTACTTTGCATGTGATCACTGATTCGCCAATCAGTGATCACATGACCGGGACCTCGTACAGAGGTCCCGTCCGACGATCGGTGTTTCACTGTGTCCGGAGGACACAGCGGACACCGGATCGCGGTGGTGCGCGCTCCTAGGGAGCGCGCACAGCTAGAAAAGGCGGGTGCCGTTTAGGAACGGCAACCCGACCTTGGACTGCCACCGCCCTGCCGTTTATAAACAGCAGGCGGACGGCAAGAGGTTAAGGGAAAGAAGTGGAATGTTCTGCAATGGCCAAGTCAATCACCTGACCTGAATCCGATTGAGCATGCATTTCACTTGCTGAAGAGAAAACTGAAGGGAAAATGCCCCAAGAACAAGCAGGAACTGAAGACAGTTGCAGTAGAGGCCTGGCAGAGCATCACCAGGGATGAAACCCAGCGTCTGGTGATGTCTATGCGTTCCACACTTCAGGCTGTAATTGACTGCAAAGGATTTGCAACCAAGTATTAAAAAGTGAAAGTTTGATTTATGATTATTATGCTGTCCCATTACTTCTGGTCCCTTAAAAAGTGGGAGGCACATATGCAAACTGTTGTAATTCCTACACTGTTCACCTGATTTGGATGTAAATACCCTCAAATTAAAGCTGACATTCTGCAGTTAAAGCACATCGTGTTTGTTTCATTTCAAATCCATTGTGGTGGTGTATAGAGCCAAAAATGTTAGAATTGTGTCGATGTCCCAATATTTATGGACCTGACTGTATATATATAATGTTTGGGGGTTCAAAGTAATTTCCTAGCAAAAAATACAGTTTTTCTTTCATGTGATCAAAAAGTGTCAGAAAAGGCTTAGTCTTCAGGTGGTTAGAAGAGTGAGTGATGTGTGGCATAAACTTCTAATGCTGGACATGAAATGCCTCCACCCCCCAAAATGACCCCTTTTTGGAAAGTAGACACGCCAAACTATTTGCTGAGAGGCATGTTGAATCAATAGAAGAATTTATTTTTTTACCACAAATTTGTGGAAAAATTACAAAAAAAAATATTTTCTTTATCACACAAAATTGGCACTGAAATGATTTATTGCTCACACATGCCATAGGTATATGTGGAATTACTTCCCAAAATACATTCTGCTACTTCTCCCGAGTATGGGGATACCACATGTGAGAGATTTTTTGGCAGTCTAGCCAAGTACAGGACCCACAAATCCAATAAGCACCTTTAGGCTTTTAAAGGGCTTTATTTCTTCATTTCACTTCCCCACTACCTATCACAGTTTCGGAGGCCCTGAAATGCCAGGATAGCACCAAACCCCGCCAAATGACCCCTTTCTGGAAAGTAGATACCCCAAGGAATTTGATAAGAAGCATGGTGAGTATTTTTCAGATCTCATCTCTTGCCACAAGCTTTTGGAAAATGAAGAAAGAAAACAAAAACATATTTTTTCTTTTCTTTTTTTATATTTCAAAACCTTGTGAGAACGAATGAGATCTTCAAAATACTCACCATGCCTCTTTTTACATTTCTTGGGGTGTCTACTTTCCAAAAAGGGGTAATTTGGGGGGGGGGGGTTGGGCTATCCTGGCATTTCAGGGCTTCTGAAACTGTGATAGGTAGTGAGGAAGTGAAATGAGGAAGTTACGCACCTTCAGGCTTTCAAAGTGGTCATTGGATTTCAGGCTCCTGTATGTGGCTAGGCTCCCAAAAAGTCTCACACATGTGGTATCTCCATACTCGGCAGAAGTAGCAGAATGTATTTTAAGGTGTAATTCCACATACACCCATGGCTTGTGTGAGCAATATATAATTTAAGTGACAACTGTGGAAAAAAAATAAATCTTCAATGAGCTCAATCTGCCTCTCATCAGATAGCTTAGGGTGTCTACTTTCTGAAAAGGGGTCATTTGGGGGTGTTTGTACTGTCCTGGTATTTTAGCACCTCAAGAAATGTGATAGGCAGTCAGAAAGTAAAAGCTGTGTAAAATCCATTATCTATACCATAGTTTGTTGATGCTCTAACATTCACGCAAAGCAATCAATATACACATATTGGGATTTTTTTTTACCAAAAACATGTAGCAAAATACATTTTGGCCTAAATTTATGACGAAATTTGAGTTTTTTGGATATTTTTTATGACAGAAATGAGAAACATTTTTGGTCTTTTTTTGTTTATAGCACAAAAAATAAAAAGCGCACAGGTGATCAAATACCACCAAAAGAAAGCTCTATTTGTGTGAAAAAAGGATATAAATTTCATTTATGTACAGTATTGCGTGCAATTGTCAGTTAAACTAGTGCAACGCTGTATAGCAAAAATGGTGCAAATTGCAGTATCTATACCATAGTTTGTAGACGCTATAACTGTCACACAAAGCAATAAATATACACTTATTGGGATTTTTTACCAAAGAAATGTAGCAAAATACATTTTGGCCTAAATTTATAACTAAATTTGAGTTTACTATATATTTTTATAGCTGAAAGTAAAAAATTTTGGTTTTTTTTTCAAAATAGTCAGTCTTTTTTTGTTTATAGTGCATAAAATAAAAAGTGCACAAGTGATAAAATACCACCGAAAAAAAGTTCTATTTGTGTGAAAAAAAGGACATAAATTTTGTTTGGGTACAGCATTGCATGACCGCGCAATTACCAGGTGTGCAGCACTGAATAGCAAAAAAAAAAGCCTGGTCAGGAAGGGGGGGTAAATCCACAGGAGGGCAAATGGTTAAGAGAGCAATCCAACTCTCTCTGTCTTAGTTTCACACCAAGTCATGAAAGCAAATCTATCAAATGTGACATAGTATATCTTAGATTGTCACTGAAATATGAGTTCCTATTGGAAGATTTCGCTCATCTTGAACGTCATTCAGAGAATACTTTGCATTTTTCACTGAACGCAAAGGTTTTTTGATTGGATGAGGTGGAGGCTGTGACATCACTGCCCCTCATCCCCATCTAGTCCAGTCAGCGAATTCTACTGCTGAGAAGTGTCTGTTAGAATGATTTCCAGTTTTCAAGGGGATCAACTAGGTATGGGCTTTAGCTGCTAATGTCACAGTGTTTTGCATTACTATGTGTTAGCATGGCTATGAAAACCCCCAGAAGGAGGAAGTGGAGAGAGAGAAAGTCTCAGCCACACAATGTCCTCTCTATGCAGCTAAATCCAGACCAGAAGAGACTATTATGCAAAACATTCCTATGTTCTCAACTGCAGCTGGCCATAGCGACTTTAGAGTGTGTATCTAAATACTTATGACAGACACAGTATCTCTCCCCTCTTGTTATCACACATGCACAGTGCCAGATAGCTAGGTCTATGCTACTGTTTGTATGTAGTGGTCACCTTCCAGTATATTAGTAGGTGAATCTGTTTATTGCAATAAAGTTTATATGCAACTCCTGGTTTTTTAGTTAACCCTCTCTCTTCTGGTTTGGGATTCTATAACTAACTTAAGCTTAGGGCTCAATAATCAACATAGGCTAGAGCCAGGTTAGATAGCCAATTTTGGTAGTTAGAGGTCCAGTTGCATGACAGGATAGAAACTACAAGGGTGGGACGAAAGTGCAGAGTGCTGAGTTCCAGTTCCACTTTACAGATTCTATGTGTAAGAGGATGTGCTCCAGACTGGTTAAACAACAGTTGGAGGATCTTCCCATCACCGTTGACCTTGCTTTCAGGTCATCAACACATAGACAAATGCTGCATTGTGATCATCCTCAGGGGCTTTTGCAACTGGACTTTGCTGCAACATTCATCTAGAGATAAAGAAAATATATAATAGCGCCTATGGCAAATAAAAAATATATAACTCACTTATAGTGTACCAGCTGCAAAAAATCACCATATATAAAGTGTAACAATTAATGCAATAAATAATTTGCACTAGTGAATATATATATATATATATGAATAATAAAAAAAAGTTCAAATAATAAGTCCAAAATAAAATGCCAATACCACAAAAAAATGTGCAAAAAAATTTTTTGTGCAAAAAAAGTGTGTAAATGTGACAAAACACCACCAAAAAACCTTAGTAATATGATGGCAAGTCATCCATAGGTATATCTTCAGGAAACGAAATTCTGCAGAACACCGATCCACATAGACCAAATATCAAAATGAAAGAAACTTTTCAATTTATCCCGGAAATCCACTTCTCCAAAAGAAAAAAACACCTTCAATCGTATCCAAGGAAGAAGATGCCAGGCACTCGAGAAAAACAAATAAACTTCATGGTGCAGTATTATAAAAACCAATTCCTTTATTAGGTACTCATTGCACTTACTCAGGAGGTGTCCCAGCCGACACCAGCATCAACAGCATAACAGCAATCACATAAAACGAGCCTAGCTACTCAGCACATGCGCAGTAGCTCGTAGCCAAACGTAATGACGTCACATCAATCAAGCTCCGCCCTACGCGTTTCGTCATCGACGTCCTCACGGAGCGGATGAATGTGAGACGTCGCAACCTCATTAAATATGCACTGCACAGAAACCGAACAGCTGACATCAATGGGGAATCACGCAGGCAAGCCGCCCCATGGATGACAGGTGTCCACAGAGGGTATACAATATATATAATATATTTGCCATCAAGAACAGTAAAAGGGGGCAAATAAAGAGGAAATAAAGAAGAATAAATAATAATAAAACAAATGAATAAAACAAATACATTAACGGGCCAATACCTTCCAAAGCTGTATCTCGGAAAAAAACCTTAAAGGGCCAGTAGCACATAAAAACAAAAATAAAGGGGAACTCTAATAATATACAAAAATTATACAAAAAACATACAATACTCTTATATATCGTCATTAACAAACAAATAAAAATTTTTTAAAATAATTAAAAATTTGTGAGAAAACAATTTAAATCTATATCAACATTTAACCCAAAAGGCTGTAAGGAATTTAACTCATAAATCCAAAACGTCTCTCTTTTGGATATTTCATTAACCAAATCCGAGCCCCTCCAATGGGGTTTCACCATCTCAATCCCATAAAAAGTAAGTAAGCTCGGATCACAATTATGTACCAATTTAAAATGTTTAGATACGCTATGTTTATCAAATCCTTTTATTATATTTCTTATATGTTCACCTATTCTTGTTTTTAAACATCTCCCAGTTCAATACCAATATATCTCAACTGACACGGACATTCTAAAGCATAAATCACGTGTGGAATTACATGTAATTAAAGATTTAATATCATATTCTTTTTTAGAAGATGAAGAACAGAATGACTTCCTTTTTTTATTATTAGCAACCTTTACAGTCTTACAAACTTTACACTTCCTACAAGGAAAAAAACCATTTAAATTTGGAAACAGATCAAACTTTTTCGGGGGTTCAATGACATTTTGGGCCAATCTCGTCCTTAAAGACCTATTCTTTCTATAAATGAATTTCGGGGTTTTAGGTAAACATTTATTCAATATATCATCTTTTAATAAAATGGGCCAATATTTTTTAAAAATTCGTTCAATGTTCTTATATTGCATATTATAGTTGGTAATAAAAGGTACATTATTTTCAAAACCAAAATGAGCCTTTCTATTTCCAAGGAGTGTCTCCCTGTCTCTATTACTTATCGAATTTCTTTCTTTGATCAAAAAAGTCCTATCATACCCTCTCTATAAATCTCTCAATTAACACCTCAGATTGATCAAGAAAATCTTTATTATCACTACAATTTCTCTTTAATCTGGTAAACTGACTTTTTGGAGTACTATATAACCAATTTGGATGATGTCCACTAGATGTAGGTATGTAGCTATTTTTGTCCACTTCCTTGAAATAAGTTTTGGTGGAAATTTGACCATTATCTTTATATAGGATCAGATCCAAAAAATTTATTTGCTCAAAATCACTAATAACAGTGAATCTCAATCCATAACGGTTCATGTTGATATACTCCATAAAGGAATCAAGTTTTTCTCTGGATCCATCCCATACCATTATAATGTCATCAATATACCTCTTGTATAACACCATCTCTGGCCATTTATTGAAAATACTTTCTTCCTCCCATTTATCCATTACTAGATTTGCCACACTGGGAGCATACTTGGCTCCCATTTCAACACCCTTACATTGCTGAAAAAAGGTATTGTTATACCAAAAGAAATTATTATTCATCGCCAACTCAAGTAATTCAACAACAAATTTCCTCTGAGATCTTTTAACCTCCCTGGCGGTATGATTATTTCAGATTTTTGGTGCTGAAAGCGGTACCATTATTTTGCATGGAAATATGTTTTTTTTTTATTGTAGGGCTGTAATTTTTAGGAATAACTCACTGAAATCTGTCCGAACAAGAGTCTAGTAAACATCCCGGGTATGGTAAAATTTGAAACACTAAATCATAAATTATAATTTAATAAATAATCATAAAAATAATAATATAATAATAATAAATTTAATGTAATAATATAATCAAACCAAAAACACTTAAATTTGAAATATAGCGCCAAGTTCGCACATCACTGAGCAAAGTCGCAAAATCGTTTTCACTGTTTGATGACGAATTTCCCCACAAATCATTATCACTCAATTCTGCAAGTGGTTCTGATTTACTATCGCTGTTCTCTAGCTGGTCTAAAACCGCTTTTGACCTAAAGGGACGCTTTTTGGACACCATGGACATTTCTCAGTTTCCAGGCAATAAGAACAGTAAAAATGCAGGCAGGACACAGGACAAAGCACTCGGGACAAAATGTATGTGAAATGGTTTGATACAGTAATGGAATACTATGTGATTTTAGTGAATGTCACTTTTTGTCATTTTTGAATTTCCCGCCGTTCCGTCCCCCGTACGTCTCGACGCTCACAGGGGACGGAACCCAGATGACAGATGCCGGCATCAGCCGGATTACATTGTCGGGGACACTGCAGGAGGGACATCGTGGGAGCGCAGGACAAGGTAAGTGATACAGGGATCGTGGAGCAGCGCCGCATGGTAAGCCCGAGTGTAGCTCGGGGTTACCGCTTGTGGTACTGAAACCTTACCCCGAGCTACACTCGGGAATACCGCCAGGGAGGTTAAGGAGTGATTTATGTTTAAGGGCCCATTTGACCTCATTAATTCCGTCATTTTGATTGATGTTAGTATATAAAGATTCTACATCTATAGTCACTAATATACAATTGTCAACATTATGTAATTCTTTAAGAATGTTAATAAGATGTCCACCATACCTCAAAAAAGCCTTATTTGTCATAACAATATTTTGTAGAAATGTATCAACATATTCACCAACTCTTGCAAATAATGAATTAATCCCACTCACAATGGGCCTCCCCGGTGGGTTCTCTTTATTTTTATGTATTTTTGGTAGATAGTATATAGTAGGTATTTTAGGATGTTTAATCAGCAGATATTTGGCTTCTTTTTCAGTCAGTACCCCCAACTCTTTTCCTTTATTGATAATGCACTTAAGTAATGATTTGAGTTTCTTAGTGGGATTCTTTGGCAATATTTTATATGTATCTTTAGATTGTAGTAATCTCCTCATTTCTTTTTCATAATCATTTTTATTTAAAACAACAATACTTCCCCCTTTATCAGCACTTCTAATTACTATATTCTTTCTCTTTTCAAGATCATCAATACCCAATTTAATATCTTGTGGAATACAATGGGAACCTTTAATATTAATATTCTTAATCTCATTTTCTACCATATTTTTAAATACCTCTAAAAAAGCATTCCCAGAAATCTTTGGGTTAAATGTGGAAGCATTCTTTAAACCACTATTTTGAAAACCATTAGAGGATAAACTAGGATTGTTTCCTTGAAATTTATTCAATTCAAAAAACTTTTTAATATTAAGTTTTCTCACAAATTTTTGCAAATCAATAAAAACATTGAATTTATTTAAATTCGTCCTTGGTATATATTGCAAACCAAGGTCTAAAACTTTAATTTCTCTTTCAGAAAAAATAACATCACTCAAATTATAAATTCCTGCCCCTATTGTTCCCTTTTTCTCTTTTTGTCTCCTTCCTCCTCTTTTGCCTCTATAGTTCTTGTTCCCTCTTCTCTGCCATAATTCCCTTGTTCTCTCCAATCTTTCTCCTGTGGCCTGTATCCCCTTGGTGGCATATTCCAACCCCGGTGATGGTATGGAAAACCCCCCCTTGGTGGAAAAAAATTTTTTGGTAACCACCTCTTCTATATCCATTGCCCCTATATCCACCTTGACCTCTATAATTAGAAAAACCTCTCATAGGTCTGCCACTATTTTCATATTGATAAGGTGATTTATCATGAACATTTTCAGATGTTCTATTAACAGAATTCTGAAATGTCACTTTTTGTTTGGGGGGAGATGTAGTGGGTTGATTAATCACTGGGGATTTTGAATTTGGTATAGTAATCTTTTCAGGTGTAGAAAGTTGGGAATCACACCCATCTGTGGTGATCTTATCTTGCCATTTATACACTCTATTGTTCCTATAATCTTCAGTATCTCTTTTATATTTCTTAACCTTTTTGTTTTTAGTATCCTTATCAACTTTAACAATATGATCCTGTAAATTTTTTGATCTATCTTTGTAATCATTGGTGTCTGCAAAAGGCAACATCACATCCTTCAACTCCTTAATTTTAAAGTCTACTTTCCTCAATTTAACCTGTCGCCTCTTTATAATTAGTTCCAATAAATTACTCTCACAATGGTTAAAAAACTGAAACCACTCATCTACTAATTCTCTATCATCCATAGAAACAAGGTAACAAGAAATATAGAGGCAAAAGAGGAGGAAGGAGACAAAAAGAGAAAAAGGGAACAATAGGGGCAGGAATTTATAATTTGAGTGATGTTATTTTTTCTGAAAGAGAAATTAAAGTTTTAGACCTTGGTTTGAAATATATACCAAGGACGAATTTAAATAAATTCAATGTTTTTATTGATTTGCAAAAATTTGTGAGAAAACTTAATATTAAAAAGTTTTTTGAATTGAATAAATTTCAAGGAAACAATCCTAGTTTATCCTCTAATGGTTTTCAAAATAGTGGTTTAAAGAATGCTTCCACATTTAACCCAAAGATTTCTGGGAATGCTTTTTTAGAGGTATTTAAAAATATGGTAGAAAATGAGATTAAGAATATTAATATTAAAGGTTCCCATTGTATTTCACAAGATATTAAATTGGGTATTGATGATCTTGAAAAGAGAAAGAATATAGTAATTAGAAGTGCTGATAAAGGGGGAAGTATTGTTGTTTTAAATAAAAATGATTATGAAAAAGAAATGAGGAGATTACTACAATCTAAAGATACATATAAAATATTGCCAAAAAATCCCACTAAGAAACTCAAATCATTACTTAAGTGCATTATCAATAAAGGAAAAGAGTTGGGGGTACTGACTGAAAAAGAAGCCAAATATCTGCTGATTAAACATCCTAAAATACCTACTATATACTATCTACCAAAAATACATAAAAATAAAGAGAACCCACCGGGGAGGCCCATTGTGAGTGGGATTAATTCATTATTTGCAAGAGTTGGTGAATACGTTGATACTTTTCTACAAAATATTGTTATGACAAATAAGGCTTTTTTGAGGGATGGTGGACATCTTATTAACATTCTTAAAGAATTACATAATGTTGACAATTGTATATTAGTGACTATAGATGTAGAATCTTTATATACTAACATCAATCAAAATGACGGAATTAATGAGGTCAAATGGGCCCTTAAACATAAATCACTCCTTAAAAGATCTCAGAGGAAATTTGTTGTTGAATTACTTGAGTTGGCGATGAATAATAATTTCTTTTGGTATAACAATACCTTTTTTCAGCAATGTAAGGGTGTTGCCATGGGAGCCAAGTATGCTCCCAGTGTGGCAAATCTGGTAATGGATAAATGGGAGGAAGAAAGTATTTTCAATAAATGGCCAGAGATGGTGCTATACAAGAGGTATATTGATGACATTATAACGGTATGGGATGGATCCAGAGAAAAACTTGATTCCTTTATGGAGTATATCAACATGAACCGTTATGGATTGAGATTCACTGTTATTAGTGATTTTGAGCAAATAAATTTTTTGGATCTGATCCTATATAAAGATAATGGTCAAATTTCCACCAAAACTTATTTCAAGGAAGTGGACAAAAATAGCTACATACCTACATCTAGTGGACATCATCCAAATTGGTTATATAGTACTCCAAAAAGTCAGTTTACCAGATTAAAGAGAAATTGTAGTGATAATAAAGATTTTCTTGATCAATCTGAGGTGTTAATTGAGAGATTTATAGAGAAAGGGTATGATAGGACTTTTTTGATCAAAGAAAGAAATTCGATAAGTAATAGAGACAGGGAGACACTCCTTGGAAATAGAAAGGCTCATTTGGGTTTTGAAAATAATGTACCTTTTATTACCAACTATAATATGCAATATAAGAACATTGAACGAATTTTTAAAAAATATTGGCCCATTTTATTAAAAGATGATATATTGAATAAATTTTTACCTAAAACCCCGAAATTAATTTATAGAAAGAATAGGTCTTTAAGGACGAGATTGGCCCAAAATGTCATCGAACCCCCGAAAAAGTTTGATCTGTTTCCAAATTTAAATGGTTTTTTTCCTTGTAGGAAGTGTAAAGTTTGTAAGACTGTAAAGGTTGTTAATAATAAAAAAAGGAAGTCATTCTGTTCTTCATCTTCTAAAAAAGAATATGATATTAAATCTTTAATTACATGTAATTCCACACGTGATTTATGCTTTAGAATGTCCGTGTCAGTTGAGATATATTGGTATTGAACTGGGAGATGTTTAAAAACAAGAATAGGTGAAAATATAAGAAATATAATAAAAGGATTTGATAAACATAGCGTATCTAAACATTTTAAATTGGTACATAATTGTGATCCGAGCTTACTTACTTTTTATGGGATTGAGATTGTGAAACCCCATTGGAGGGGCTCGGATTTGGTTAATGAAATATCCAAAAGAGAGACGTTTTGGATTTATGAGTTAAATTCCTTACAGCCTTTTGGGTTAAATGTTGATATAGATTTAAATTGTTTTCTCACAAATTTTTAATTATTTTAAAAAATTTTTGTTTGTTAATGACGATATATAAGAGTATTGTATGTTTTTTGTATAATTTGTGTATATTATTAGAGTTCCCCTTTATTTTTGTTTTTATGTGCTACTGGCCCTTTAAGGTTTTTTTCCGAGATACAGCTTTGGAAGGTATCGGCCCGTTAATGTATTTGTTTTATTCATTTGTTTTATTATTATTTATTCTTCTTTATTTCCTCTTTATTTGCCCCCTTTTACTGTTCTTGATGGCAAATATATTATATATATTGTATACCCTCTGTGGACACCTGTCATCCATGGGGCGGCTTGCCTGCGTGATTCCCCATTGATGTCAGCTGTTCGGTTTCTGTGCAGTGCATATTTAATGAGGTTGCGACGTCTCACATTCATCCGCTCCGTGAGGACGTCGATGACGAAACGCGTAGGGCGGAGCTTGATTGATGTGACGTCATTACGTTTGGCTACGAGCTACTGCGCATGTGCTGAGTAGCTAGGCTCGTTTTATGTGATTGCTGTTATGCTGTTGATGCTGGTGTCGGCTGGGACACCTCCTGAGTAAGTGCAATGAGTACCTAATAAAGGAATTGGTTTTTATAATACTGCACCATGAAGTTTCTTTGTTTTTCTTGAGTGCCTGGCATCTTCTTCCTTGGATACGATTGAAGGTGGTTTTTTCTTTTGGAGAAGTGGATTTCCGGGATAAATTGAAAAGTTTCTTTCATTTTGATATTTGGTCTATGTGGATCGGTGTTCTGCAGAATTTCGTTTCCTGAAGATATACCTATGGATGACTTGCCATCATATTACTAAGGTTTTTTGGTGGTGTTTTGTCACATTTACACACTTTTTTTGCACAAAAAATTTTTTTGCACATTTTTTTGTGGTATTGGCATTTTATTTTGGACTTATTATTTGAACTTTTTTTATTATTCATATATATATATATATATTCACTAGTGCAAATTATTTATTGCATTCATCTAGAGATATTGCTATTAACAACTATATATACCCGGGAATACGGTATGTGCACAGTTCCACCAGCATTCTTGTTGGGCCCTTTGCTGATAATACCTGGTTGTACATTGGATCTATGTACTATTATTAATAATTTGTTATATAAAGCTTACATTAGTTCCCTACTAGTGAGAATCTATATACTTATGTTAAGGCTATACGCTGGGTGTAGCAGTTCCTTTGCTCCTAATTACTTTGCTTAGAGTAAATTTCCCAGGAAGGAAATCCCCTCCAATTACAGAGGTCCTATCCTAGATGGAGGCACTGGCAACTTTATTATCAAAAACACTCTTCCACACAGTGAAAGTTCTGGTCCTAATATTTACCTACAGATTTAATGTATAGTATGGTCCTGTTCAGAGATTATCATTTCTGATAACCTCCCCAAAAGACAGCTACACTTATATTTGTCCAAATATGCAAAAATATCCATACCTAACTTCGGGTTTAAGGCCAGAGTCACATATACCATTTTAATGGCTTTTTGGTGATAGCGAGATCAGAGAATCTCAGAATTACTTTAGTTCCCTTTGACTCCCATTGATTTAATTTAAAACAGGCACTTGCATACAATGCCTTCAATGACTTAAAACACTGGAACTGGAACTCTTCTGTTGCAAGACAAAACAATCTCCCAAAATACCATTTGGGATTCTCTTATCTGACTGAATGAAGAATTTACATGTTGCCATTTTAGAAGAAAAGTGCAGCCAAAAGTGATATTTCAAATATAACTGACCTTGTTCATTTTTTGGGGGATACTGCAGCAGAACCTTTCTGCCATAGTTTTTGACTCTGTTATTGCCTTTCTTGATTTTTAAGATATTCCTGCCCTACTTTCTCTGCTTAAATTTTCCATAACAACAAATATATTTGTAAATTATTAAGGGAGAGCCAGACCCAGATGGCCAAATGGGAATCCAAAAGGAATATTACACTCTGGTTTAAAACATGCTATTCAACTATGTATTCTCAAATCAGAAAAGTACCTTACTTAGCTTCCAACCAATGTGTACTGCCTGCTCCGAACAATGGCAGTGAGGGGGGAAAAAGGTTTATGGATGGTGTTACAATGAGACAGAAAAACACAATAAAATTTGTATTTAAAATATTTCAGGGCCATTATGGATTATTGTTTTGATAAAATAAGGGTATTATTTAGTGTCACTTTAAGTACAGGGATGTCATCGCTGGAGTCCCCAATAAATATAAGACACTGTAGTAGTTTAACCCTTTAGCATGTACCAAAACTGAGATATGAGTTTTGGATGCACTGACCTTTTTAAAGCAGATCTATGAGTAACAAATCTGCATGAATAAATCCACTATCTCAAAATATATGTCAACAGTAAAAAGCAATGTTTGAGCACCAATTGATGAACTCTTTCAAGGTCAGTCTGAGTGGAACCTACTCTAAGAATGTTGATATTATCACGTTATCACTAGATACTACAATTATACTGCAGGCAAGAGGATACATTTCCCTGCACATACTGTATCTGATGCTAAAAAGTCATTAAAGTTGTTTTGATTCTTCCTTTGCCTTTTGGCAGTATCAGAACCTTTGGAATCTTAAGGTTAGAAAAGGCTAAAAATACAGGTTTCTAGCTTACCCCTGGCTTTACAAGGCTTACCACTAAAATATATTATATTTCATTGTGAGTCATGAGATGACAAAGAATGAAGACTTTTGGCTTGAATGGTCGTGCCCTTTATGTAGATATTTTAACTAATCTGTATAAAAATAGTTGCTTATCCCCTATTTGGAATGAAAAGTTAGCCAGGATTAATAATAAATGTGTAATTTTAAAATATAAATTCACATGAAAAATCTTTTCATTAGCTTTTTCTTGTTCTTATTTTGTTGTTCCATTCTACCGTGTGCTACCTTTCATTATGTGATACCATTTTGAGCTGAATATTCTGTAAGAAAATGTAATGGTATATGATGACAACAGCTAAAAATATTCCATTGAAGATGTGCACAGATACCTTTCAGCATTTCAGTATATGTTATTGCTGCATAATGGAATGAAAGAACTATCACAAGGCATGTCAAGAAATAAAAGAGAGGGGTTATTGCTGTGCAGTATGCTCTTGGAACACATCCAAGCTACGCTGCAATAAAGGTGCACCGGGGTACGTGCCAACACAAATCAAAGGAATAGAAAAAATGTGCATTAAGCTACAGCCTGCATCCAGAGTCAGGGCACTGTTAATGGTATCAGCAAACAACTGCAACACATATTCAGTATGTATACAGCACTTATAGTTTTTCTCTAGTACTGGAGGTTTTTATTAATAGTTTATTACTGAAGAATAAAGTTACTGCTAATAAAGTAAAGTGCAAGGGCAGACAATATGCACACAAAAATCATGGCTAGCCTGTAAGTATATTGTGAGGTGGGCAAAAAAATCCTTCATCTATAACACTGTGAAAAACAGTATCTGTGAAGTACAGCATTGCCTTCTTCTTAAAAACAAGGTATTTACCGGTCATCACTCCAAAAGCAAGGATTCTATTTCTCATTTTAGGTCAAAGTGGACAGAGACATGTAAAACCTTTATATTCTTTTATAATCTTGTAACCAACCGGGCATCCAGAAACTCCTGCATCACTATGGGGGTGTATTGATCATTGATTCAAATGGAAATTTCCCAACATTTGCTCCAATATCATATTTTCCACATTTGTTATATCTGTGATTTTTATTTAAACTAGAAGATTTTCCCAGCATTCTTATTATATTGTCTTTTTGGCTGTTGAACATTCTGATGAGAGCATAGCCGGGACAAGGGGAGTGGGTGAAGGGGACAGAAGCCCCAGGCGCAACAATTTACGATAGGGGCACAGGTGAAGTTATTCATAGTACAGACAGTATGCTGCCACAGTTGTTTTAACCTGAAATCAGTATAGAGATTACCGCCCCTACGGTAACTGCAGAGCCGCAGCGGTGTGCCGAGTGTGCTCCTTCTGCACCCTAGAGTCTAGGATCAAACATATTCTTGTCCCTGTCAGGCAGAGTGATCTCCGCTCCACAGATGCCTTCTAGTCCCAGCCTGGCATGACGTCATTAAGAGGCTGGGAGGCACAGGGATGGGAGGAATGCAGTGTGCAAGTGAGCAATAACTAAAGCACTGGACTGGCAGATCCACCTTACTTATGTCCTGTGCCCATTTAGTGTCAGTTTGAACTAGCTGGAGTGTTTACCTCTTTGGCAGGGGGGAGGGGGTTAATTAATTAGCAATTCTATTACATGAAGGGGGTGAATGTACTGCAACTGGTCACTGATGCATTAGTGGCCAGTGACAGTTAATTAAACCTGTGTGCTGCATAAATGGCGTCAGTGTTAATTAACCCCTTCATGCTGCAGCACACATTTGAGGTATTGGTGCAAACATCAGAGTGAGAGCAATCATTCTAGGACCAGACCTCCTCTGTACCATCGCCTATGTAGATTTTCAGGTACCATAGTGTGACAATGTTCCACAGGCGTATGGAATTTTAAAGAGTGACATGTTTGCTATCTTTTTACTTGGCGTAACATCATCTTTAATATTTTTACTAAACAATTGGGTATTATTTTGCGTTTTTGTGCATTAACATTGTTTAAAGTGTATTTTTTCCAAAACAATTGCATTTGAAAAACACAAATATTGCACAAATATCATGTGACATAAGCATGTAACACCTACAATTTTATTCTCCAGGACCTTGGCATAAAAAAATATATAATGTGTGGGGGTTCTAAGTAGTTTTCTAGCCAAAAAATACTGATTTTTACATGTCAAAGAAGAATTTCCGAATTGGCCCAGACTGGAACTGGTTAATATAGATTTTCACCCCCTCCCCCAATTTTTTTTTAACCCCTGCTTACCTGGTGTTGTGTTCACATGAACTTGTTAACCCCTTGATGCTGATCGCATGTAAATATGTGGCCTCTCGGCATCTGGACCTTGACGCTGAGCGGCTGCATATTTGTGTGCAATTAAAAAATACATATGTGCTGAGAGCGCACGCCCTACGCGCTCCCAGCACATATGTCCGCTGCTCCTGGAAAGGTCCCAATCTCCCCTTTCGATAGGGACCTTTTCCTATCATGTGGCCGCCGTGACAGCGAATCACGGCAGTCACATGACCCTAAAACCACGCCCCACCTCCCGACTTCTGAAACTCTTAAAGGGCCGGGAGGCGCCAGCGTCAAGAAGTTAAGTTTCTCTAATAGAATACATGTAATTAAAATGAATTTGTCAGCTCTGTTTCAAATTAATTTGTTTTAAATATTTTCTTATTTTGAAATGATGCTGACTTAAGAACCCGCGGGGGGGGGCACCATTTTCGCCCTGGGCAATGGATGACCTGGTCCAGGCACTGGATGAGTGGCAGCTGGAGTTATCTGTAGCTGAGAGTGTCTCTTGTTTTGGGAAATCTAGGGTATTTTGTGCTCCTGTAAGAAATCCAGTACTTCATAATTGATTCCAGTCTTCTGGAACACAGATTTATCAAATACAATGCAGTGCCATCTGAAGATGAAACCTCCCGCTAGCAACAAAGTGCAACCAAGACTGAAAACCTGTATTTATCGTTGGAAAGTGATTTCCAACCTTCGGAGCAGATTGTGCGGGAGAGGTGTTGGAGATCCAGCGGCATCCCAGTGTTGAGCTTTGAAAGAGCATATGACCATTCTTTTATAGGTGGTCATAACATTTGTAAGGTGCTTCTGCACACACCACGGTGTCTGGTGGAAGCTTTCTTCTGCTTTTATTGGTGGAAGATCTACTGTGAAGGCTCCAACTTTCTCACCATTTTTTACTCTGATTCACTGTAATTTAAAATTTTTTGCTGGACACTTTTTTCTATGTATACGTGTTTTTATTTAATATTATATTATTCACTATTTTTGAAATAGGTGTTTATGCACCTATTTCTGTATCATTTTAATTGATTTATACACTATATCTGAAGGTGATATAGACTCATTTGGGTTTATTTACTAAAGCTGGAGAGTCCAAAATCAGACTCCCTTCTGCATAGAAACCAATCAGCTTCCAGGTTTCATTGCCAAAGCTTCATTGAACAAGCTGAGGTTAGAAGTTGATTGGTTTCTATGCAGAAGGGAGTCTGATTTTGGACTCTCCAGCTTTAGTAAATAAACCCCATTGGGTCACATAGCGCTGCACTTTTTTTTATAATTTGTTTTGGGGTTGGCATCATAATCCTTGGTGCAGGCTGCTTATTTGTTTCATCTAAGCACGGAGTATTTTTTTTTTGTATTTTTTATATTTTTTAGATGGCAGAATGTGGTTTACAAGCTAGATGATCTGTAATTAAAAGAATAAGAATCAGTGATGAACGCTCCTGAGCAATGGTGATAAAGTATTGTAGGAAGATCTCTGGTGGACCCTGAGAGTTGGCTTTACAGACGTGGAAAGACAGGTGTAGAGTATATGATTAAGAAGCACATTAAGAACTACTTATTTTAATAAGAGGTTAATATTATCCAGTGAGTGAGCACTCTAAAGGAGCGCTCTAGAACATGTGTGCTCATTAGCCAGATTGGGTGAAGATTTGCCACTGAATATTGCAGACTTTTGCTGGAGGACTTTTGCTGCACTTTATGTCACAAGTTTTATAAATCTGTTTTTTTTTTACATAAAAAACCTTCTATGTCTAGTAAGTTGACAATTACTGCACTAGACAATACTGGCCATAGAGTGAGTATATGATTAGGAGAATCCCTTAAATGCTTGTTGCAGAGATGCTGAGGATTCCAATTTTTGAAAAAACTCCCTTTTTATTTTTGGGGAGCTGCAATGATTTATATATTACTAACAATTAATTGTTGTAGAGTTTTCCAGGAGTACTGATGTATTAAATATTAGATTTGGGTAGATCTCAGTAAGGACAACATATTTCTAATTATTGTTTTTCAATTATTTACAGCATGGCTATGCTAGTGAATACTGTGCTTATGCTAATGTACACTGTACTTCTGGCTGATTCTGAAATTCTTTAAAATTTTGCTCTGCACCAATTATCCTATGGTGCTAAAATCTCTCAATAAAAATCCTCATTGGACTCCGATATACAAATATTGGCATGTCCTCTATGTTCAAACATTAATTTTGAAATATTCTGAAAAAATGTAGGACATGTAACTAAACACAAGTATAAAGAAGATTTTTCTATGCTCGACTGTTGACCTACTTTACCAAGCCATATGGGTACTTGAACATACCAGTATCTATTCTATATAAATCTCTTCCACTTTTTCTATATTAAATTCTAATTGGATACTACATGAAATCTGTCCTGCAGACATAGACGTGGTATACATTCAAGATTAAGAAAATGTAGGTTGCACACTGCTTATAACAAAACGTGTGAAAAACTAAAACATTTTCTAAATGTCTTTCAATTTCCTCAGTTTTTCATGTGTTAGATATGGTTCTGAGTATATGCTATTATTGGTAATATGGTTAAAAAAATTAGAGCATTCAAGGCTGTCACTTGCAATTACAAAATGCATGTAAGCACATAAAGAGCAGGAGGGCATGTGAGGTACAGAAGTATGTACATCTGTTAGGATGGAAAAGCAACTAAACATACTAATTGATCTGCAGTCATTGCAAAAAAAAAAAATGTGTTTTTAATGTAACAGAAAACTGAGAAAAACATGTATTCCCTAAGGTTTTTATTGGTTTGACTTCCTTGTATTTCTTTGTTATGGGTAAAGTGGAGATCCTACTGAAATTTAGACCCATAAATTCATAGGACATTACCAAATAATATTATTATTTTGTGTAAAACCTTCTCCTTCATGTGAAGTGTATCTAAACCCAAAAACAAATGTAGTGGGTACATTAATTTGTTTTTTCAGGCTGTTTTCTTTAATTTTCCCCTGGTGATCCTAACAGTAAATATTTCCTGTCCTAAAGTAGAGTGACATTGTTAATAATCTCTGTACTGTATTTATAGAGGAGCAGTTTTGTAATCCTAGGCTGCTCACCTGGATTACAAACACTTCCCCCTCTCCTCAGCTCCATTGCAAAGTTTGTTCTTATTTATAGAAGATAGCTGGAAAGACTGATAGCATTGTTTTAGATTTCAGTTCTCTATACAGGTGGTTAAAAGGTAAAAAGAATTCTTGTAAAAACAGCATTTTTTTTTTCTTTATTTACTGAAAATATACTGAAAAAGAAAACTAATTCAGCCACCACATCTGAGAACTGGTAAGCTGCAATATATTACATTTTGGTTTGGGGTTTACATATACATAATCAGGGGTAGGGAACCTTTGAGAAGTGGAGATCTTCCTAAGCAACATGGAAAAGATCAAACATCACCGAGATGCAGTGCACTTTTTTTAAGGAATTAACTAGTCAACAAAAAAGGATGGCATGAAGAAAACTTATAAAACTATTATAAAACAAATGTCACTGTAAAAAAAAGATGTATATACTTACCTATGTTCAGCCTGCCCTTTTCAGGGCATTCCCTGTGTAAATCACCGGTGGTTGCAGAGAACAGGAGAGAGCACTTGACAACAGTTGTTAAAAACTGGAGCAGTGATGTCACCCATAGGTTCCCATGTCCCAGCCATTTTTGGTGCTCTCTCTTCTCCCCTGCATATGCCATTGGCTGACACAGGGGAGATAATGTGACCAGATAGCGTGCCCCGTCCCCCCACTCCCTCCTCACTGGCTGTGATGACAGCAGCAGGAACCAATGGCTCCCACTGCTTTGTCTCACCCAGTGAGAAGACAGAGGCCACATCACTGGATCAAAAGCAGGCTCCGGTTAGTATTAGGGGGGCTGTGAGGGGAGCTGAACACAGAAGGTTTTTTACCTTCATGTATAGAATGCATGAAGGTAAAAAACCTTCAGCCTTTACAATCACTTCAGTTAACCCCTTTATGCTGCATTAGTGGCCAGTGGCAGTTTTTGTTAACCCCATTTATGCTGCAGCATAAAGGGGTTAATTAACACTGAAACTGATGTCACTAATGCAGTACAAAGGGGTTTAACCCCTTCATGCTTAAGGGTAAAACAACTCTTAATGCTGAAGCACAATTTTGCAACTTTGACATGTGTTAGCAAAACTGTACATATCATCACAACTACTTTGTGCATCCAGGTGGATTATACCTTGTTTTGTTAGGACAAATTGGGCTTTAATTTGGTGGTAAATGGTAATGGATATCTCCTGATTTTTTTATCATCAAAGGAAAACTGACCCAAAATAGTAAAAAATAACCAGAAGTATATTTCTTGCTACTACCACAACCAACCACCAAAGAACAACCCAAAATAATATCTCCTCCTGACGATCACAGTGATACAACATACGTGTATGTTAGTTGTTTGTAAAAGTAGTGCAGCCCAGAAACAATAGTGTGCATTTTGCTTTCCTTTATCCTGCCACTAACTGACACTGATACTAATTTCAAAATTTAAAAAAAAATCCTGACCTAAAAAAACCCCCACTGACACTGACATTGAATTTTGACCCTGCCCTTAACCCAAACACTAACCCTGGCACTGACCTAGATCAAACCTTAATCTAAGTATTTATTTATTTTTTATAAACACTTTTTTTCTCTCTTTACTCAGTCTAGTTTGCATACGCTCGGCACCAAGGGGTTAAACTGCCAATGGTCATTGATGCTTCAGTGCCCAGTGGCAGTACAATAACCCTATAATGCTGAACATTACTACTGTCATTATTAATTAAGCCCTTCACCTCCTCCATCCCAAAGCCCCCTTCATTGTCACTAGTGTAACACAACATTACAATTGTCAACAAGATCCTCCAGCCATTGCTTAAGATATTACATACTTGAACATGCATGCGTCAGCATCACGCTCTCTTCTTCTCTTGCCTCCCAGCCTCTGAATGACATCGAGTCAGAGGCCAGGACTAGAAATTGTCAGGCAAAGATCCCTCAGCCTCTTTTGGAGACCGCTTGCATCTTACTTCCTAGTAAAGGCCTTCATACAAGGCCTGAATATCTTTTAAAGATATTCAGGGAGACCAAGCAACTCTGCAAATATAATCTATCATCTCCAGCTTTTATTTCCAGTTGCTCTGAAACTGTTATTAGAGGCCACCTCTTGCAATCTACAAGGCAATTTGTATGTAGATCATTAAGGAGGACAATTAAGAAAGCATCAAGGTTTCATTTGGATGTACTTTTGGGGGTACATAAATAACATGTTATGCTGCTCTACACACTAACGTGATTCAAGGTCTTTAGTGCCTTGCACTCTCAGTAACTGATCACCAACTACTGGAAAAAGGTAGACCCAATATGAGGATAGGTAAGCCCTGCCTATACCCATCTCATTAGATCCTAGAAGTCAAATCTGCAAATCAGAATGCATATCTATAGGGATATCTGATGCTTGCTTTTATCAGTCCTGCCCTGAAAATCTGCTGTTCATTATATTGCATACTTCTAAATTTAAACAAAGCAATGGATTACACTGACCTACTGGTCTGAGAATTTCAAAACAACTCATAAAGCATGGAGAAAGAAAAAGAAAAGGTAAGGGGTGTGGCGAAGCAATGGATGTATGTGGATGCATAACTGAGGCGCTTCACACTATATTCAAAACAAAACTTGATAAATGGAGCAACGTGTTTTCTCAGACTACAAGTACTAAGTAGGGATCCCAGGCTCTTTGCACCCACAGAATGGAGTCCACTTCTACTAAAAGCCTCATTCATGGCCTATTTCCTGCAACTGAGTGTAGAGGCCACTGCCCCTCATACACTATTGCAAATGACCAGTCTCATGGCGCGGGATGAGCTTACAGCCATCTCCCAGACAATGGGTACAAAGGCACAAAGACTGAGATTTCTAAAGGCTACCTCCATCATGGCCATTCCAGAGGTTAAAGCCATACACACCTTCTTGTCCAACTAAAAGACCTTGATTCCTTCACTATCCAAATCAAACTAATACTAAAAGAACTGGGATATTTGAATGACTCCACACCAGGACTCCAAGTTCAGAGCAAACATCCTGAAGGCAGATAAGGACAGGAGTGAACAATGCTTTTCACCTAGAGACTGAGAGATCTCCACCTGAAATCATCTCCACTGCATCCAGTTACACCAGGATGACCTGGAGAACCATCGTCGGAGGGGCAACTTAAAGATGAGAGGCATTCCAGAGTACACCACAGGACCAGAACTCAAAGCCACTGTAACTACAATAATAAATTCTTTCCTGGACTTCCCACCTACAACAGAGATAGAATTAGAGACAATACACCAATAACAGTCCTACAGACAGCTGGATCCCTCTTGACCACAAGACATTCTGTGCCAAGTACATTTCTTTAATTACTAAGGGGGAAATCTATACTATCAAGCAGTTGGTCAAAAGGTCCACTAGGCTTTGATGGGGCATCAATTCAAATTTTAGCAGACATGTCCTGCAGCATGGTACAACTGTGATATTTCAAGCCACTTCTTGACAAAAATTCACAAGGCAAGGCCACATACCTTTAAGGTAACCATTTTCATGTCAGTGTAAGAAATAATGGTGGCAGCGTCTCCTTAAACTTGCTTTCTGAACCACAGATCCTATTCCAGTTGTTGGATAAACCCCTGATTTTGTTTCCAGATTGAACTGCTCCAGACCATCAGCTAACACCAGCCGCTTGACCATAATGGAGGAGATTCATCAGAGTTTTCTGTACACTCCTAACACAATCCTGTTCTTGCCTGTAGCTTTCCACATAAACTCCCCTCTACATTCTACTAGGAACTCAATTTACTCCTCTAGTAATGCTCTGCCAGACAACTTAACTGAAACAATACCAAATTAGAGGCCTTACCAGACCATGATACTGTGTTTGGGACATTCTACTTTGTTCTACTTAGATTACCACAGATAATAGATTCCTGTTCTGTAGCATATCTGTGGATCATGCATTCTTTCCCAATTTTCACTGATTCCTCCCCCCTCCCCCCAAATGGATGTTGAACACTAAGTTCAGAATTGTATGATATTCTACAGATTTCTTTCTTTATTTTGCACATAGGTGGCCACCATGACCAATACAAAACAGAGAAAGAATATATTTTATTTAATACATCGCTCCTTCATCTCCTGTACATGTCAGGATTCTGCATACAACATTCTAAAGTGGTGGTACAGGTATATTGGTCCGACATAAAATATGCATGCAGGCCTCCAAAATGTGCCGTAGATGTCCGGAACTTGAGGGTACAGTTCTTCATGTTATTTGGCCAATGAATAAGAACCTTCTTGGACCAGGTCCATGATATCACTTACAAATTGCAGTTAATCTGGGAGATAACCCAGCTGCCTATCTTCTCCACTCTAACTCCCTAGAAACCGATATATATGCTCTTTACTGATCCATGGAAATGGAAGTCTCCCCAACAGTATGACTCTGATTTTCTAAAGTCACAGAATGTGAAACATTGAGAACTAAACTGCATTCTAAACCATCAAAGTTAATAATGTGTCCATTACAAAGAATATAGGACACATAAATTAGAGTAATCCTTGTCAATGTGATGGAGAGGCATTAATCCCTCCTTTAAATAAAGGACAGAAAACAGGTCTTCCACCTTCTCCCACCTACCCTCATTATCTATCATTGCCCCCTTTGTTCCCCTGATCATTTTCTTGTTATTTCTTTGTTCTCTCTTCCACTCCTCACTTCTATCAGTTTTCTTGCTCCCCCATAATACTGTGATCCTTATTACACCCTCCCATACCACCCTCCCTGTTTGGTCATCTCCTGTTTTTGAAGATGGCTATGGTTTAAAAAAAACATACAAGGATGTGCAGATTTTCTTACAACTTTCAAACAAGAAATCAACACCAGAGATAGTGTCTTGTACAGCCAGAGGTATCCCTAGGGTTGGTGTCACCCGGTGCGGTAACACTTGGTGAACCCCCTCTGACGATCCCCGTAGAATGGATCGGATCTGCGGATTGAACATAATGGATCGGACTCCAATCCATTATGCTCCCCAATCCGCAGATCCGATCCATCTTGCGAAATTGTCGGCTTTCTTTACAACTTAGCTTTTCTTGGAGCGGGTCCGGTGTCACTGAGTATAGGTTGCATGTCGACGATCCCCGCAGGATCGTCGGCATGCAACCTATATGGGGTGACACTGGACCTGCTACAAGAAAAGGTAAGTTGCAAAAAAAACAGATGATCCCCGCAGGATGGATCGGATCCATCCTGCGAAAATCGTCGGCTTGCTTTACAACTTACCTTTTTGTGGAGCGGGTCCGGTGTCACCCTGTGCGGTCCGTGTCACCCCGTGCAGACAGCACCCCCCGCACCTGCCTCAGGATGCCACTGTGTACAGCTGTTTATTATGTACTGTTAGATATCATTCATGCCTGATCAAAGTATCTATATATGTTGACTTGAGTGTATATATATCTTCATTACCTTGTATGTGACATGACATCTATAAATAAACAAAGAATTTACAAAAAGAAAATGTAATATGCTTTTAAAGTAGACTTTATGATTAAAAGATTGTGGACAACTGACCATCACACCTACAATTTTCAAGTTTGTTATATATGCCATTCCAAAACCATGAGCATTAATACACAGCTGAACAACACTTTGGGGCTATACAAGGTTCCACTGGAAAGGGTGTCTGTGGGAATTTGGCCCATTTATTAAAAAGAGAACTTGTGAGGTCTAGTACTGATGTTGGATGTGAAGGTCTGGCATGCAATAGCCATCTGACTATATCCCAAAGATTTTCAATAGGGTTGAGGTCGAGATAACTCAGGTTCCTCCACACCAAGCTCATCAAACTATATAATTTTGGACTTGACTTTTGGGCACAGTCAAGTCCTAAAACGGTCATCACAAGGTTGGCAGCCCACAGTTTCTTTGTATGCTGTAACATTAACAAGAACTTTCATTGGAAACACCTGCACTCAATAATTAGGTGGGGGCATCACATAATTTTTGCCATATACTATAGTAAAAGAGATTATTAGGTGTCCACAAACTTTTGATCATATAGTGTATATGCAAACCCTCATCTTGTAAAACATCCCGTTTAGTGTCAAATAGAAATGAAAGGCAAACCATTAATGTATATAAAGAAAACATGATAAATTCTCTTTTTTCCCTTTTTATAAGTGATCACATATACTGTTCTCAGCTTCATTAGAAGCTCAGGGAAATAAACACAAGCCATTCCCAGTGAATGGCTGTGCAGGGGGAAATATCAGCAGAAATCTGATTATTAGAGAAGAGCAGGTTGAGTTCCAGCACAGACAGAAAACTGACCACGCTGTGCCCTCATGCCTAGTGTGGTCAGTTTTTAATAGGAAAGCAAATGGACTAACAGGAACACGAGGGAATTCACACAAAGGAAGGAATACAAAGAGAACTGGATACATTTTCATTAAATTTCATGGAACAGCAGGCACATATCAGGAATATGAAATGTTGTGTTTACATAATAGCAAAATGACGGCCAAGCAGGACTCTTGTCAATCGAGCATGGCATCATATGACATCCTTCCTGGATTTGGCCACACTATGGAGAGATCTGTCACCAGCTGTGTACCTTGGACACAGCCAATGACAGATCTGTGTACAGGACTGTTGCCAGCACCATGTGAACTGTTGAGACCAATCACAGCAGGTCACAAGACAATTGCAAACAATGGATGGCTTTCTTTCATGCCATCCATTGTATACAATTGTGTCACTAGCTGTGATTGCTCACAGTGATTACATGTACAGACTTGGCCAATCACAGCCCATATGTGTCATTAGCTGTGGCCAATCACAGCTAATCACAACAAAAAAACCTGAATGAATCGATTTACTTCAGTTAAATGCTTGCTTATAGCAAACAAATTCTTTGCTATAAGCAATCATATTGTGTAATAAAAAAAAAATACTGATCACTTCCCAAGAGTAGTGAAATGCTACTATGGTAACATTATACATTATATGGTAACATTATACTACTTATACTACTTAGGTCATAGTGTGTTTTGAGAAAAAAAAGTAAAAACAATTTTTTGTTAAATGTAATAAAAACAAATTTTAAATTGAAAAAAAGTTTTTTTTCCGTACTGTCACCAGTCGGTATCCCTGATCACTGCCACACCAGTTATATAATGACACTGTACTGCATTGGTGACAGTATGTAAAAAAAAAGTGACTTTTTTTTAAATTTCTTCATTTTCCAAACAATTATGACAAAAAATTACAACTTCAAAAAACTTGCCATGCTTCTTGCTAAATACCTTGGCCTGTCTACTTTGCAAAAATGGGGTCATTTAGGGGATCTCTGTACTGTCCTGACATTTTTGGGCCTCAAGAAATTAGATTGGCCATCAGTACTCCAGAACTAATCCATTTTCAGATATATACCATAGTTTGTGGAGTGTATAACTTTCCTACAGACTAAATAATAAATACTGATTTGTGTTATTTTCACCAAAGAAATTTAGCAGAATACGTCTTGACCTAAATATATGAACAACAATTATTTATTTGCAAAATATTATAACAGAAACAAAGAAAAATGTGTTTTTTTCTGTCATTTTTTGTTAATTTAGCAAAAAATAAAAAACCCAGCAGTGAGTAAATACCAACAAAAGAAATCTCTAGCTGTGTGAACAAAATGATAAAAATGTAGTTTGGGTACAACATTGCATGACTGCACAATTGCCATTCAAAGTGTGAGAGTGCTGAAAGCTAAAAATTGGCCTGGGCAAGAAGGGGGTAAAAGTGCCTGGTATTGAAGTGGTTAAGTTATCTTTTAACAACTGTGACAGGCTTAATCATTCAGTACAATATGTTGAGTAAAAATTACAGCAATGATATTTCTTTTTTTATTAACTTTTAAGCCAAATCTTTACTTTTTATTTTGGGAATGTTCTTAAATCAATAAAGAGGAATTGAACTATAGCCTCTGTGCCCAAAAATAGATAAAGAGCTAGTCACCAGTATTGCCTGTAGACTCCCTGCAGCTGATTTTTTCAGAATTACTTATTTACCATGCTTTTTTCTGCACTGCGTCTCTGTAGTAAGATGGCCAGAGCTGCCCGACACCCCCCATGACTGGAGATCTGATGACCGATGGAGCAATATTCAAGGAACAGGAGAGGTGTGGAAAGCTCAGATCCACAGAATGAAAAAAGCAGAAGCAGGAAGATCATGCACTGTAAATTCCTCTCCAGCAATGAAAACAGTGAGCAGTACAATAGCGACATCACTAAATCTCACTACATATATTGTGAAACCAGCAGTCAGAGGCACAGTGCCCTAGATCTCACACTGAAATTATACAGATATATGCATCAAGACACAGGGAATGCACCACTATTTTCAGGAGAATTGCAAGACAAAAAGGTATTTGCTTGGGGACAATTAACATTGTTAATTAAAATAGAAAACCTTCATGTCTTGAGTTTGCATCAACTTAAAAATGATCCAGTCTCACATGTGTCTAATGTGTCTGTGTTGTCCCCTGTACCCATTGTACTATATATGTATGCAAATCATTCCTCAAAGTCGTGGCAACACAGAGGAAAGGTAATGCATAATATGTATGATGAACTCCTTTTACCACAATATGAATTTTGGATAGAAATGTGGTATTTTCCCTTTAAACTGTAATTAACTTGAAAGGTAAATTGACTGGAATTGCACCCAGTGGTACCCATGACAGTATAGCCATAGCAGCATTTAGAAATCAAATTGCAGTAATAGTGCCAGACACAATAAACATGAAGAGGATAAAAAGGTCCTAATTAGTGCCAGGTTTCCGTATGATTTATTCTATTTCATGTCTAAATTAGTGATGATTGACCTTCACTGGACTGAAAAAATAGTCAAGTGAGATCTTCTGTCGCCTTTTTGTTAATGTACCTACTATTTCTTGCACTTGCATTTCAGCATTACATTTTTCACCATGTTTTTTCTTTTTATTGAAATTGCCTACATGTTTGAGTGATGGTTATAGGACTAGAGAGGAACCAAGAGGCTAAAATAGAGAAGCATAATGGAGAAGGGCTCTTGTCAAGTGTTTTTGAAACAAAGGACTACACTGCAATCCCCTTACCTCTCCAGGTCTCTTCTGTGCCATTTCAAAGTTTGCTGTGTTCCCCAGTAGGTCAAAATGTGTAAAGAAAGTGCAGAGGAAAAATTCTTTTTTTTTTTAAAAAAAGAGTTAAAAAAAAGCCAAATATATAAAAAAAAATTTAAAAGAAAAAAAAACTATTAATACAGGCAAATAGAGAATTATTTTTGGTGATCGATGCATAGAATTTGGATGGTACACAATAGGAATGCAATCCCTCCTAGATTGTAAGCTCCAAGGAGCAGGGCCCTCCTATCCCTATTGTATTGAACTGTATTGTTGCTGTATTGTCTCCCTTTATATTGTAAAGCGCTGAGCAAACTATTGTCGCTATATAAAACCTGTATAATAATAATAATAGGAATGGATAAAGGTCATAGCAGTGACTCTTATGGTTGGCATAAATACAAATCTGTACCCATTAATTACCTGGTAACTATCTTCTTAGTAAGAATATGCTTGTTTTACATGGAAGGTCTGCGCTGCAGTCCCATAGGGGTTTATTTACTAAAGCTGGAGATTCCAAAATCAGACTCCCTTCTGCATAGAAACCAATCAGCTTCTAACCTCAGCTTGTTCAATGAAGCTTTGGCAATGAAACCTGGAAGCTGATTGGTTTCTATGCAGAAATGAGTCTGATTTTGGACTCTCCAGCTTTAGTAAATAAACCCCATAGAGTCAGAGGAGTGTAGAAGGCGCTGCCCAAACGTAGCTGCCATTATGAAAAACATGCATAATTGTAACCTGAAGAGACTTTACACGGAGTTATTAGCTGGAGGATGTTGCACTCATACACACCCAAGATTTTCATATTGTGCACAACTTCCTAAAGTTTAGGCAACACCATCATAGGCAATAATTTGTATTATCTTGTTATTTAATAATTAAAATACTACAGAAGGTAAATGGCAGCTTGTTGTTGGGGAGTAGGTAATCTATCCTAAAAGCTGTGGTGATTTTCTGCTGAGAGACACATCTGGGAAAACAGGGGATTGATTGTGATAAATACTGCTGTGTGAAATATATGTTATTTCCTGCTGATAGCATGACAGCTAAACAAGATCTGAGTGTAAAGGCCAATGTGAAATACATGTACAATACGTTTCCACCTGCATAATTGCTTGATATCATTTATCATTTTTTACAACCTGTCTTAAGAGCATAGAACAGCTTGGAAACGAGTAAGCAATTTGTACAGATATTTTTATTCTTCCCAAAATTCATTATTTTATTTTGAGGAGAAGACGAGGGAAAATGCTTGTCATTCAAACAGCCTCATTCATCTTGTGCTGAATATGCTTTCTAGATGAACTGCCACTCTGTCATGTTTACTTCAATTTTATTTTAAGAGGAAGCATAAACACCTGTTGTTAAAGCTGGATACAAAATGACAGCGCTATCACATGCAATACATTAACATAGTAATGGTCACTTTGCAATCTAGGGACCCCATTCTGCCCTAGTAGTTGGTCTGTTCCCACAAAGAAGAAATAAAGTAAGATCGTAAGTTGTTATTAATATCTTACACATGCTTTCACTGTACGTATTAGTATTTGTTGCTGTTTTTGTTGTTATAATAATGTGTACTAATCCTGCTAATAATTCATGTTATGGGCTTTCGTGCAGCTAACAGTAAGTTAATTAATACTGCTACCACTGCTGAAGCTATTACATAGCACACTTTGCTTTCATCTTTTTTTATTTATTTCTTTACTAAGAAAATTAGAATTATAACCTAGAAGCCAGGAGCCAAATGTGAAGCCATCATAATCATGCAGTTACAGTAGCTTTCCATACAACCCTGTTTGATTCAACTATACTTACAGAGGCGTCCCTAGGATTGGTGTCACCCAGTCCGGGAACACATGGTGTCACCCCTCCAGAGAGGAAGGAGTGGTGCCGGTTTCAGGCCAAAAAAGCCGATCTCCAACTTTAGCAGAACTGTCACAGTTAACCCCTTACAGGCTGCAAACCGCTGAAGCTGATCCCGCAGATCACCATGGGTTGCAAGAACCTATACGGGGTTAACTGATCTTGCAACCCATACTGATCCGCGGGATCAGCTTCAGAGGTTTGCAGCCTGTAAGGGGTTAACTGTGGCAGCTCTGTGCTAAAGTCAGAGATCGGCAATCGGCTTCTTCGGCCAGAAAAAGGCACATACACAGTTGCTTCAGGGGATACATATCTTCACGGATCCAGGATACTCATTTTACCGCTACACCGGAGGGCAGCTGTAATTGTGCTGGGAATCCAGGATCACCCCAATAACTGGCCAGGACCTTCACAGAGCTCAGAAGCTCTGCTGGCATCCTGCCCCTGCACCCCCTGTCATGGTGTCACCTGGTGCGGCCCGCACCCCCAAGCAGCTCACTAGGGATGCCACTGTATATTTACTAATATATGCCCTTAGAACTGGACATATACTGTAGCTGTATGCTCCATTAGAGCAAGTCAATTCTGATCAAGCATAACAATGTTTATTATTGACTTTAAGAAGTTGGTGAGAGGTGATACTGAGTGGTAGTGACAATAGGATGGCAATGAACATCCCCTTATACTTTTATAGAGATCATCTCATCTGTAAAAAACCTATTGCTTTGCCCTATGCACTTTCAATTCTCAATTTACAGCACGAAATTAAAATAGAGAACAGTGAACACACGTAGGTGGTTTTTTTCCAATTGCATAAGAGTATGTTTGTATTTCATTATAACTTTACTGGTCATTTATAAGGTTTTACCACTAGCAACAGGTAACAGAAATCTGTTCCACTTTGTTATTAAAGTAAAAATACATTTAGTGATACAGATGCTCAGAGGCAAACAAGAACGTTTCTTGGGTGCCAGACACTGGAAGGAAACATCTTTAACCTCTTCAGTTCTTTGGCTGTATCTAGAAACAATAAGGTGTTAAAACATGCTCATGACTGCAGTAGCACTGACAAAAGCAATTGTATTTATTTATTACAGGCACTTGTATAGCACTTTCAATTGCCCCGACAGAAGTCACAAGACTGCTCTAAATACTGATCAGTTGCGATTTCTCCTGCGCTCTAGGGCCCAGACCGGTAGCAAATAGATGGAACCAACACCAGAACAAGCGACCACCAGTATATGTCAAGATTGTGCAGCTCCAAAACAGGGCTGGGGAAGCCCGATCGATACTGCAAATTGAAACAAAAAACAAGAAGCGCACCGACCTTGCGCATTACCTCAGTAACAGAATTTCATAATAGAAGATAGGTACTCACAAACAGCGAATAAAATCAGGCATGTAGTCCTCAAAGGGACTTCAAAGGTAAGAAGCCAGCGCGAATCCCATCATGGGGGTAGACACTCAGTATAGTTGACGCGTTTCGAAGGCTATGCCTTCTTCCTCAGAGTTCTTCTTACCTTTGAAGTCCCTTTGAGGACTACATGCCTGATTTTATTCGCTGTTTGTGAGTACCTATCTTCTATTAATAAATTCTGTTACTGAGGTAATGGGCAAGGTCGGTGCGCTTCTTGTTTTTTGTTTCTAAATACTGATGAGAAAAGGTATTTAGCAGTTTAGATTTAATAAAATAATTGCATTTCCATGTTGTGCGTACTGTAGGAGACCAGATATAGTGAATGAAGGGTCCGGGGTTTAGTATCACTTTAACTATTTGTCCATGAAGGACCATGATTTGCTGGCTCCTAGCTTCCTTTGTCCTTAAAGAGGTTTCAGTGGCAATATCATCAGACGTGTTAGTCTGGTATTAGGTCCACACCGCAGGCTCAGCACTTTTTACCCTTTGTCACTCTTAGAGCTCAGAGAAGCAGAGATGCCAACACTCACTGGGAACTTTATGTGCATCCTGGGTGAGACCTGTGGGGCTGGAAGAGCCACTGGACTCATCATGCCAGGGTAACACTATTTTAGCTTGACCTTAAGCAAGTATGAGAGCAGGCTAGGTTGTACCAGAAGATGAAGGCCACCCCCCCTGGAAAGGCACTCTTTTTCCTCTTCTTACTTACCACACTTATGGTCCCTACCTGAGCACATGGAGGTATTGGATATGTGGCAGAAGGCTCAAGTTGGAGCAAGGATGTCAGCACTGCGCAGAAAGTAAAATTAAAGACTCCGAGAAAGAGTCCTAAATCATCCCCCCCCCATTCATCTGCAGCATAAGCAAGGGAAAACAGAAGATGTTTCCAGCGCAAACCCACTTTGTACATGCATCATGCATGAGCCTGGACATACCTTAACAAAGATGGTCACCACAAGAGACCCTCAGCACAGTGTATGTGTGGATGCCATAGCCAGCCATGAGACCGGAAACAGCATCAAACCCCGGACCGGATCGTGTACACATGCTGGTCACAAGTGAAAGGAAAAAACTGCTGACAAAAGAAAACCCCTCAAACCACTCTCACAAAGGAAAAATGACAAAATCAAATGAAGGTAGAGGCAAGGGAGGAAGACAAAAAGGGATAGCACTAACCTGTGGGAGAAAAGAAAAAGGCAGCACTAACTCCAGAACCCTGATCCTGCGCAGGTGTGCAGAGAAAGACATGCAGCATGGACTGCAGCAAACAAACACCAGCTCAGGTGCAGCACATGAGGTTCTGAAATCTCTGGTTAGAGAACTCATCAGCCCCAAAAGACCACCAGAAGGGGCTCCCCACCTTGTTGGTGCATTTAGCAACCTAACATGCAGGACTGCGCCTGGGAGAGGTTGAACCCATATGGACTCCAACTCAGTCGGCAGGTAGGGACTTATCGTAACATCACGATTAGAGATGAGCGAAGTATTCAAAAATTCGATTCGACTGATTCGGCGAATTCGTAGAAAAATTTCGATTCGAGTCGAATATATTCGCTGTGAATTTAACTTAAAAAAGGGTGTTTCTAGGCTTCAGAGAGACTTAATATTAGTGCTGAACACTGTACCTTTAATTTAAATGCCCTTGGAGTCTGCTGGGGAAGAGAAATAATACTGTCAGGCAGTATGACATGCAGATGAGTGCCGTCGATCTTAGAATCACCGCACACTTCACTCATTTGGCCAGTCACGGGGCCAAAACCAGAGTGTGGAGCCACAGTGTGGCGGTGGAGGCAGCAGCAATGGGAGGCCATACAGCACCCTATGACAAAAATGGAAACCACCAGCAGTGTGAGGAGACCTGAAAGTGGCACATGGCAGAGTGTGGCGATAGAGACAGCAGCAATGGGAGGCCGTACAGGGACCCATGACACACTCTGGACCTGGCAGCAGCATGAGGAGGCGGTACAGGGGCCCATGGCAGATTACGGGCCTGGCAGCAGCATGAGGAGGCGGTACAGGGGCCCATGGCAGATTACAGGCCTGGCAGCAGCAATGGGAGGCCGTACAGGGACCCATGACACAATCTGGACCTGGCAGCAGCATGGGGAGGCGGTACAGGGGCCCATGACAGATTACGGGCCTGGCAGCAGCATTTGGAGTCGGTACGGGGGCCCATGACACACTCTGGACCTGGCAGCAGCATGAGGAGGCGGTACAGGGGCGCATGACAGATTACGAGCCTGGCAGCAGCAACTTGGACAGGAGGACGTTCAGTTTCTGCACCGTCTGGTGCGTGCTCGCAAACTGTTGTCTCTTGGAAACGGATTCCAAGAAAGACTGCTGACGGAATCCGTGAAGAGGAGTAGCAGGAGAAGGAGCATCTGAACGAGCGGAATATGCCAACAAGCGACAACAGGGGCCCATGACAGATTACGGGCCTGGCAGCAGCATGAGGAGTCGGTACGGGGGCCCATGGCAGATTAGGGGCCTGGCAGCAGCTATGGGAGGCCCGTAATCTGCCAGCACCCTATGACAAAAAATGGAACCCACCAGCAGTGTGAGGAGACCTGAAAGTGGCACATGGCAGAGTGTGGCGATGGAGACAGCAGCAATGGGAGGCCGTACAGGGACCCATGACAGACTCTGGACCTGGCAGCAGCATGAGGAGGCGGTATAGGGGCCCATGGCAGATTAGGGGCCTGGCAGCAGCTATGGGAGGCCCGTAATCTGCCAGCACCCTATGACAAAAAATGGAATACACCAGCAGTGTGAGGAGACCTGAAAGTGGCACATGGCAGAGTGTGGCGATGGAGACAGCAGCAATGGGAGGCCGTACAGGGACCCATGAGAGACTCTGGACTTGGCAGCAGCATGAGGAGGCGGTATAGGGGCCCATGGCAGATTAGGGGCCTGGCAGCAGCTATGGGAGGCCCGTAATCTGCCAGCACCCTATGACAAAAAATGGAACACACCAGCAGTGTGAGGAGACCTGAAAGTGGCACATGTTTGGGGCATGATTCATGGCGGATTTAGTCAGTTGTGTCAGGAACTGGTGGTTTGAAATCCAGACTAATCCACGCCTGATTCATTTTCACAAACGTCAGTCTCTCCACACTTTGGGTGGACAGTCGTGTCCTCCGCGGAGTTGCAATACCTCCTGCCGCACTAAACACGCGCTCCGATGCCACGCTACTGGCCGGGCATGACAGCCTTTCAAGGGCAAATTCAGCTAGTTGGGGCCAAAGGTCAAGTTTCGTTGCCCAGTAGTCAAGGGGATTGTCTACCTCGGTTGGCAGGGTGCTGTCCAAGTAGGCCTAAGCCTGTTGTTTGAGGTCCTGCTCCAGGTCCACCTGATGCTGCTGCTGCTGCTGCTGCTGCGGCTGGTTAGTAGTTTCCTCACTGCGCTGGTGAAGAAAGCTACTCATCATCGACTGCAGACTGAGGCAGCCGCTGCTGGTGGAGCTGCCACTGCTCCTACCACCCCACCCCTCCCCTGCTGCCATGGCAGCGGAACGCGAGCGCACAGGGCCCACAGTGTCTGAGGATGGACGTTGGCGCAGACAGGCAGAGACCAGCTGACTACATAGGTGGTTTTTATAGTACGTTATTTTGGCCTCCCTCTCAGCAGGTGTGAAAAAGGCCACCATTTTTGAACGGTAGCGAGGGTCCAACAAGGTGGACAGCCAAAAGTCATCCCTCTGTCTGATGGTTATTATTCGGCTGTCGCTACGCAAGCAAGCGAGCATGCTATGGGCCATTTGTGCCAAGGAATGCGAGGGACTCCCTGCCTCCATCTCCACAGCATACTGCCACGGTGCGTCTGGGTCCTCTGTCTCCTCCTCCTCCTCCTCTACCAGATGCTCCTGCTCCTCCACTCCTGTCCGCTGAGTGGAAAAACCACCCATTTCACTCAATAATTCCTGAGCACCAATGTCCTCCTCTACCTCCTCCTCTTCTTCCTGTCCTGCCCCCACAGGGGTCATGTGGCGTTGAGATCTGTGCGCCACGTCTACCGCACCCTGACCAGCCATTGTTAACAGCATTTGTTCCAGGACGTGCAACAGAGGAATGACGTCGTTCATCCCATAGTCCTGCCGACTCACGAATAGCGTGGCCTCCTCAAAGGGCCTGAGCAAGCGCAGGTGTCACGCATGAGCTGCCAATGGCTGACATCTAAGTTACACAGGGAGTACCTTTATCCGCTTTTAACATCAGGAAATCGGTGATGGCCTTTCGCTGTTCGTAAAGGCGGTCTAACATATGTAGGGTTGAATTCCACCTTGTTGCAACGTCACAGCATGAGGAGTCGGTACGGGGGCCCATGGCAGATTACGTGCCTGGCAGCAGCAATGGGAGGCCCGTAATCTGCCAGCACCCTATGTCAAAAAATTCAACACACCAGCAGTGTGAGGAGACCTGAAAGTGGCACATGGCAGAGTGTGGCTATGGAGACAACAGCAATGGGAGGCCGTACAGGGACCCATGACACACTCTGGACTTGGCAGCAGCATGAGGAGGCGGTATAGGGGCCTATGGCAGATTAGGGGCCTGGCAGCAGCTATGGGAGGCCCGTAATCTGCCAGCACCCTATGTCAAAAAATTCTACACACCAGCAGTGTGTGAGGAGACCTGAAAGTGGCACATGGCAGAGTGTGGCGATGGAGACAGCAGCAATGGGAGGCCGTACAGGGACCCATGACAGACTATGGACCTGGCAGCAGCATGAGGAGGCATATATAGGGGCCTATGGCAGATTAGGGGCCTGGCAGCAGCTATGGGAGGCCCATAATCTGCCAGCACCCTATGTCAAAAAATTCTACACACCAGCAGTGTGTGAGGAGACCTGAAAGTGGCACATGGCAGAGTGTGGCGATGGAGACAGCAGCAATGGGAGGCCGTACAGGGACCCATGAGAGACTCTGGACCTGGCAGCAGCATGAGGAAGCGGTATATAGGGGCCTATGGCAGATTAGGGGCCTGGCAGCAGCTATGGGAGGCCCGTAATCTGCCAGCACCCTATGTCAAAAAATTCAACACACCAGCAGTGTGTGAGGAGACCTGAAAGTGGCACATGGCAGAGTGTGGCGATGGAGACAGCAGCAATGGGAGGCCGTACAGGGACCCATGACAGACTCTGGACCTGGCAGCAGCATGAGGAGGCGGTATATAGGGGCCTATGGCAGATTAGGGGCCTGGCAGCAGCTATGGGAGGCCCGTAATCTGCCAGCACCCTATGTCAAAAAATTCTACACACCAGCAGTGTGTGAGGAGACCTTAAAGTGGCACATGGCAGAGTGTGGCGATGGAGACAGCAGCAATGGGAGGCCGTACAGGGACCCATGACAGACTCTGGACCTGGCAGCAGCATGAGGAGGCGGTATATAGGGGCCTATGGCAGATTAGGGGCCTGGCAGCAGCTATAGGAGGCCCATAATCTGCCAGCACCCTATGTCAAAAAATTCTACACACCAGCAGTGTGTGAGGAGACCTGAAAGTGGCACATGGCAGAGTGTGGCGATGGAGACAGCAGCAATGGGAGGCCGTACAGGGACCCATGAGAGACTCTGGACCTGGCAGCAGCATGAGGAAGCGGTATATAGGGGCCTATGGCAGATTAGGGGCCTGGCAGCAGCTATAGGAGGCCCATAATCTGCCAGCACCCTATGTCAAAAAATTCAACACACCAGCAGTGTGAGGAGACCTGAAAGTGGCACATGGCATGAGACACTGTGGACCTGGCAGCAGCATGAGGAGGCGGTATATAGGGGCCTATGGCAGATTAGGGGCCTGGCAGCAGCTATGGGAGGCCCATAATCTGCCAGCACCCTATGTCAAAAAATTCTACACACCAGCAGTGTGTGAGGAGACCTGAAAGTGGCACATGGCAGAGTGTGGCGATGGAGACAGCAGCAATGGGAGGCCGTACAGGGACCCATGAGAGACTCTGGACCTGGCAGCAGCATGAGGAAGCGGTATATAGGGGCCTATGGCAGATTAGGGGCCTGGCAGCAGCTATAGGAGGCCCATAATCTGCCAGCACCCTATGTCAAAAAATTCAACACACCAGCAGTGTGAGGAGACCTGAAAGTGGCACATGGCATGAGACACTGTGGACCTGGCAGCAGCATGAGGAGGCGGTATATAGGGGCCTATGGCAGATTAGGGGCCTGGCAGCAGCTATGGGAGGCCCGTAATCTGCCAGCACCCTATGTCAAAAAATTCTACACACCAGCAGTGTGTGAGGAGACCTGAAAGTGGCACATGGCAAAGTGTGGCGATGGAGACAGCAGCAATGGGAGGCCGTACAGGGACCCATGACAGACTCTGGACCTGGCAGCAGCATGAGGAGGCGGTATATAGGGGCCTATGGCAGATTAGGGGCCTGGCAGCAGCTATGGGAGGCCCATAATCTGCCAGCACCCTATGTCAAAAAATTCTACACACCAGCAGTGTGTGAGGAGACCTGAAAGTGGCACATGGCAGAGTGTGGCGATGGAGACAGCAGCAATGGGAGGCCGTACAGGGACCCATGAGAGACTCTGGACCTGGCAGCAGCATGAGGAAGCGGTATATAGGGGCCTATGGCAGATTAGGGGCCTGGCAGCAGCTATGGGAGGCCCGTAATCTGCCAGCACCCTATGTCAAAAAATTCAACACACCAGCAGTGTGTGAGGAGACCTGAAAGTGGCACATGGCAGAGTGTGGCGATGGAGACAGCAGCAATGGGAGGCCGTACAGGGACCCATGACAGACTCTGGACCTGGCAGCAGCATGAGGAGGCGGTATATAGGGGCCTATGGCAGATTAGGGGCCTGGCAGCAGCTATGGGAGGCCCATAATCTGCCAGCACCCTATGTCAAAAAATTCTACACACCAGCAGTGTGTGAGGAGACCTGAAAGTGGCACATGGCAGAGTGTGGCGATGGAGACAGCAGCAATGGGAGGCCGTACAGGGACCCATGACAGACTCTGGACCTGGCAGCAGCATGAGGAGGCGGTATATAGGGGCCTATGGCAGATTAGGGGCCTGGCAGCAGCTATGGGAGGCCCATAATCTGCCAGCACCCTATGTCAAAAAATTCTACACACCAGCAGTGTGTGAGGAGACCTGAAAGTGGCACATGGCAGAGTGTGGCGATGGAGACAGCAGCAATGGGAGGCCGTACAGGGACCCATGACAGACTCTGGACCTGGCAGCAGCATGAGGAGGCGGTATATAGGGGCCTATGGCAGATTAGGGGCCTGGCAGCAGCTATGGGAGGCCCATAATCTGCCAGCACCCTATGTCAAAAAATTCTACACACCAGCAGTGTGTGAGGAGACCTGAAAGTGGCACATGGCAGAGTGTGGCGATGGAGACAGCAGCAATGGGAGGCCGTACAGGGACCCATGAGAGACTCTGGACCTGGCAGCAGCATGAGGAAGCGGTATATAGGGGCCTATGGCAGATTAGGGGCCTGGCAGCAGCTATAGGAGGCCCATAATCTGCCAGCACCCTATGTCAAAAAATTCAACACACCAGCAGTGTGAGGAGACCTGAAAGTGGCACATGGCATGAGACACTGTGGACCTGGCAGCAGCATGAGGAGGCGGTATATAGGGGCCTATGGCAGATTAGGGGCCTGGCAGCAGCTATGGGAGGCCCATAATCTGCCAGCACCCTATGTCAAAAAATTCTACACACCAGCAGTGTGTGAGGAGACCTGAAAGTGGCACATGGCAGAGTGTGGCGATGGAGACAGCAGCAATGGGAGGCCGTACAGGGACCCATGAGAGACTCTGGACCTGGCAGCAGCATGAGGAAGCGGTATATAGGGGCCTATGGCAGATTAGGGGCCTGGCAGCAGCTATAGGAGGCCCATAATCTGCCAGCACCCTATGTCAAAAAATTCAACACACCAGCAGTGTGAGGAGACCTGAAAGTGGCACATGGCATGAGACACTGTGGACCTGGCAGCAGCATGAGGAGGCGGTATATAGGGGCCTATGGCAGATTAGGGGCCTGGCAGCAGCTATGGGAGGCCCATAATCTGCCAGCACCCTATGTCAAAAAATTCTACACACCAGCAGTGTGTGAGGAGACCTGAAAGTGGCACATGGCAGAGTGTGGCGATGGAGACAGCAGCAATGGGAGGCCGTACAGGGACCCATGAGAGACTCTGGACCTGGCAGCAGCATGAGGAGGCGGTATATAGGGGCCCATGGCAGATTAGGGGCCTGGCAGCAGCTATGGGAGGCCCGTAATCTGCCAGCACCCTATGTCAAAAAATTCAACACACCAGCAGTGTGTGAGGAGACCTGAAAGTGGCACATGGCAGAGTGTGGCGATGGAGACAGCAGCAATGGGAGGCCGTACAGGGACCCATGAGAGACTCTGGACCTGGCAGCAGCATGAGGAAGCGGTATATAGGGGCCTATGGCAGATTAGGGGCCTGGCAGCAGCTATGGGAGGCCCGTAATCTGCCAGCACCCTATGTCAAAAAATTCAACACACCAGCAGTGTGAGGAGACCTGAAAGTGGCACATGGCATGAGACACTGTGGACCTGGCAGCAGCATGAGGAGGCGGTATATAGGGGCCTATGGCAGATTAGGGGCCTGGCAGCAGCTATGGGAGGCCCATAATCTGCCAGCACCCTATGTCAAAAAATTCTACACACCAGCAGTGTGTGAGGAGACCTGAAAGTGGCACATGGCAGAGTGTGGCGATGGAGACAGCAGCAATGGGAGGCCGTACAGGGACCCATGAGAGACTCTGGACCTGGCAGCAGCATGAGGAAGCGGTATATAGGGGCCTATGGCAGATTAGGGGCCTGGCAGCAGCTATAGGAGGCCCATAATCTGCCAGCACCCTATGTCAAAAAATTCAACACACCAGCAGTGTGAGGAGACCTGAAAGTGGCACATGGCATGAGACACTGTGGACCTGGCAGCAGCATGAGGAGGCGGTATATAGGGGCCTATGGCAGATTAGGGGCCTGGCAGCAGCTATGGGAGGCCCATAATCTGCCAGCACCCTATGTCAAAAAATTCTACACACCAGCAGTGTGTGAGGAGACCTGAAAGTGGCACATGGCAGAGTGTGGCGATGGAGACAGCAGCAATGGGAGGCCGTACAGGGACCCATGAGGGACTCTGGACCTGGCAGCAGCATGAGGAGGCGGTATATAGGGGCCCATGGCAGATTAGGGGCCTGGCAGCAGCTATGGGAGGCCCGTAATCTGCCAGCACCCTATGTCAAAAAATTCAACACACCAGCAGTGTGTGAGGATACCTGAAAGTGGCACATGGCAGAGTGTGGCGATGGAGACAGCAGCAATGGGAGGCCGTACAGGGACCCATGACAGACTCTGGACCTGGCAGCAGCATGAGGAGGCGGTATATAGGGGCCTATGGCAGATTAGGGGCCTGGCAGCAGCTATGGGAGGCCCATAATCTGCCAGCACCCTATGTCAAAAAATTCTACACACCAGCAGTGTGTGAGGAGACCTGAAAGTGGCACATGGCAGAGTGTGGCGATGGAGACAGCAGCAATGGGAGGCCGTACAGGGACCCATGACAGACTCTGGACCTGGCAGCAGCATGAGGAGGCGGTATATAGGGGCCTATGGCAGATTAGGGGCCTGGCAGCAGCTATGGGAGGCCCGTAATCTGCCAGCACCCTATGTCAAAAAATTCAACACACCAGCAGTGTGTGAGGAGACCTGAAAGTGGCACATGGCAGAGTGTGGCGATGGAGACAGCAGCAATGGGAGGCCGTACAGGGACCCATGACAGACTCTGGACCTGGCAGCAGCATGAGGAGGCGGTATATAGGGGCCTATGGCAGATTAGGGGCCTGGCAGCAGCTATGGGAGGCCCATAATCTGCCAGCACCCTATGTCAAAAAATTCTACACACCAGCAGTGTGTGAGGAGACCTGAAAGTGGCACATGGCAGAGTGTGGCGATGGAGACAGCAGCAATGGGAGGCCGTACAGGGACCCATGAGAGACTCTGGACCTGGCAGCAGCATGAGGAAGCGGTATATAGGGGCCTATGGCAGATTAGGGGCCTGGCAGCAGCTATAGGAGGCCCATAATCTGCCAGCACCCTATGTCAAAAAATTCTACACACCAGCAGTGTGAGGAGCCTGAAAGTGGCACATGGCATGAGACACTGTGGACCTGGCAGCAGCATGAGGAGGCGGTATATAGGGGCCCATGGCAGATTAGGGGCCTGGCAGCAGCTATGGGAGGCCCGTAATCTGCCAGCACCCTATGTCAAAAAATTCTACACACCAGCAGTGTGTGAGGAGACCTGAAAGTGGCACATGGCAGAGTGTGGCGATGGAGACAGCAGCAATGGGAGGCCGTACAGGGACCCATGAGAGACTCTGGACCTGGCAGCAGCATGAGGAAGCGGTATATAGGGGCCTATGGCAGATTAGGGGCCTGGCAGCAGCTATAGGAGGCCCATAATCTGCCAGCACCCTATGTCAAAAAATTCAACACACCAGCAGTGTGAGGAGACCTGAAAGTGGCACATGGCATGAGACACTGTGGACCTGGCAGCAGCATGAGGAGGCGGTATATAGGGGCCCATGGCAGATTAGGGGCCTGGCAGCAGCCACCGACTGTTTTGCTCGCTGCCAAGCTGCCACCCTCTTCTCCTGATGATGCGGAAGAAATTGCCTGATGACGACGAGGCTGCCAAGTGCGATCAACCTCCTCATCATCAAGTAGGGTCTCCGCCTCACTACTAGCCCCCTCGGCTGCGTCTGGGTCAGGAGACAGACCTGTCTCTAGACCGGCTACCGAGCCACTCTCCTCGCCACTACTTCTTCGCCTGGCTGCTGAAAAGGCGGATGTCTCCCCCCGTTCCTGACCGCCCTCTGTTAGCTCTTCCTCACTGTACAGTGGGGCTGAGCCCACAGCATGCGATACTTCGCTTGGTGAGGGAACACCAAAGGACAGGGGCAGGTAGAGGACACGTGATTTCAGTGGGCTTGGTCCCGGGCCATGCCAACTAACGGTTGTGTCTGACGTACCCACCGACCGTTGGCTGTAGGTGTCAGAGGTGACCTGGGAAGAGGAAGACGACCGAGCCAACCAATCGACGACGGCAGGGTTGTCGGTGGAGACACGACCGCTGGATGACACCGGGAGCACTGGCCTCTGGCTGCGAATAGTGCTGCCTCGACCCCTTCCTCTGCTGCCACGTCTGCTCGCTCCTAAAACATTGCCTCCTCTGCCACTCCTCTGCATGTTGTCTGACATACTCTTTAATTAAACGATTATGTGTCCCTGAGTAACAATTCTGTGTCCCTGAGTAACAATTCTGTGTCTGTGCGAGTAACAATTCTGTGGCCCTAAGTAACAGTTCTGTGGCCCTCAGTAACAATTCTGTGTCCCTGATTAACGTTTCTGTGGCCCCAAGTAACAGTTCTGTGGCCCTCAGTAACAATTCTGTGTCTGTGCGAGTAACAATTCTGTGTCTGTGCGAGAAACAATTCTGTGGCCCTAAGTAACAGTTCTGTGGCCCTCAGTAACAGTTCTGTTTCCCTGAGTAACAATTCTGTGTCTGTGCGAGTAAGAATTCTGTGTCTGTGCGAGTAACAATTCTGTGGCCCTAAGTAACAGTTCTGTGGCCCTCAGTAACAGTTCTGTGGCCCTGAGTAACAATTCTGTGTCTGTGCGAGTAACAATTCTGTGTCTGTGCGAGTAACAATTCTGTCTGTGCGAGTAACAATTCTGTGGCCCTAAGTAACGGTTCTGTGGCCCTCAGTAACAGTTCTGTGTCCCTGTGTAACAATTCTGTGTCTGTGCAAGTAACAATTCTGTGGCCCTAAGTAACAGTTCTGTGGCCCTCAGTAACAATTCTGTGTCCCTGATTAACGTTTCTGTGGCCCCAAGTAACAGTTCTGTGGCCCTCAGTAACAATTCTGTGTCTGTGCGAGTAACAATTCTGTGTCTGTGCGAGTAACAATTCTGTGGCCCTAAGTAACGGTTCTGTGGCCCTCAGTAACAGTTCTGTGTCCCTGTGTAACAATTCTGTGTCAGTGCGAGTAACAATTCTGTGGCCCTAAGTAACAGTTCTGTGGTCCTCAGTAACAATTCTGTGTCTGTGCGAGTAACAATTCTGTGGCCCTAAGTAACAGTTCTGTGGCCCTCAGTAACAATTCTGTGTCTGTCCCTGAGTAACAATTCTGTGGCCCTAACTAAAGTTTCTGTGGCCCTAAGTAACAATTCTCTGGCACTCAGTAACAATTCTGTCTGTCCCTGAGTAACAATTCTGTGGCCCTAATAACGTTTCTGTGGCCCTAAGTAACAATTATCTGGCACTCAGTAACAATTCTGTCTGTCCCTGAGTAACAATTCTCTGGCACTCAGTAACAATTCTGTCTGTCCCTGAGTAAAAATTCTGTGGCCCTAAGTAAAGTTTCTGTGGCCCTGAGTAACAATTCTCTGGCACTCCGTAACAATTCTGTCTGTCCCTGAGTAACAATTCTCTGGCACTCAGTAACAATTCTGTCTGTCAATGAGTAAAAATTCTGTGGCCCTAAGTAAAGTTTCTGTGGCCCTGAGTAACAATTCTCTGGCACTCCGTAACAATTCTGTCTGTCCCTGAGTAACAATTCTCTGGCACTCAGTAACAATTCTGTCTGTCCCTGAGTAACAATTCTCTGGCACTCCGTAACAATTCTGTCTGTCCCTGAGTAACAATTCTCTGGCACTCAGTAACAATTCTGTCTGTCCCTGAGTAAAAATTCTGTGGCCCTAAGTAAAGTTTCTGTGGCCCTGAGTAACAATTCTCTGGCACTCCGTAACAATTCTGTCTGTCCCTGAGTATGAATTCTGTGGCCCTAACTAGCGTTTCTTTGTCCCTAAGTAACAGTTCTGTGGCCCTGAGTAACAATTCTGTGTCTGTGCGAGTAACAATTCTGTGGCCCTAAGTAACAGTTCTGTGGCCCTCAGTAACAGTTCTGTGTCTGTGCGAGTAACAATTCTGTGTCTGTGCGAGTAACAATTCTGTGGCCCTAAGTAACAGTTCTGTGGCCTTCAGTAACAATTCTGTGTCTGTGCGAGTAACAATTCTGTGTCTGTGCGAGTAACAATTCTGTGGCCCTAAGTAAAGTTTCTGTGGCCCTAAGTAACAATTCTCTGGCACTCAGTAACAATTCTGTCTGTCCCTGAGTAACAATTCTCTGGCACTCAGTAACAATTCTGTCTGTCCCTGAGTAAAAATTCTGTGGCCCTAAGTAAAGTTTCTGGGGCCCTGAGTAACAATTATCTGGCACTCAGTAACAATTCTGTCTGTCCCTGAGTAACAATTCTCTGGCACTCAGTAACAATTCTGTCTGTCCCTGAGTAAAAATTCTCTGGCCCTAAGTAAAGTTTCTGTGGCCCTGAGTAACAATTCTCTGGCACTCCGTAACAATTCTGTCTGTCCCTGAGTAACAATTCTCTGGCACTCAGTAACAATTCTGTCTGTCCCTGAGTAAAAATTCTGTGGCCCTAAGTAAAGTTTCTGTGGCCCTGAGTAACAATTCTCTGGCACTCCGTAACAATTCTGTCTGTCCCTGAGTATGAATTCCGTGGCCCTAACTAGCGTTTCTTTGTCCCTAAGTAACAGTTCTGTGGCACTGAGTAACAATTCTGTGTCTGTGCGAGTAACAATTCTGTGGCCCTAAGTAACAGTTCTGTGGCCCTCAGTAACAGTTCTGTGTCTGTGCGAGTAACAATTCTGTGTCTGTGCGAGTAACAATTCTGTGGCCCTAAGTAAAGTTTCTGTGGCCCTCAGTAACAGTTCTGTGTCTGTGCGAGTAACAATTCTGTGTCTGTGCGAGTAACAATTCTGTGGCCCTAAGTAAAGTTTCTGTGGCCCTAAGTAACAATTCTCTGGCACTCAGTAACAATTCTGTCTGTCCCTGAGTAACAATTCTCTGGCACTCAGTAACAATTCTGTCTGTCCCTGAGTAAAAATTCTGTGGCCCTAAGTAAAGTTTCTGTGGCCCTGAGTAACAATTCTCTGGTACTCCGTAACAATTCTGTCTGTCCCTGAGTAACAATTCTCTGGCACTCAGTAACAATTCTGTCTGTCCCTGAGTAAAAATTCTGTGGCCCTAAGTAAAGTTTCTGTGGCCCAGAGTAACAATTCTCTGGCACTCCGTAACAATTCTGTCTGTCCCTGAGTATGAATTCTGTGGCCCTAACTAGCGTTTCTTTGTCCCTAAGTAACAGTTCTGTGGCCCTGAGTAACAATTCTGTGTCTGTGCGAGTAACAATTCTGTGGCCCTAAGTAACAGTTCTGTGGCCCTCAGTAACAGTTCTGTGTCTGTGCGAGTAACAATTCTGTGTCTGTGCGAGTAACAATTCTGTGGCCCTAAGTAACAGTTCTGTGGCCTTCAGTAACAATTCTGTGTCTGTGCGAGTAACAATTCTGTGTCTGTGCGAGTAACAATTCTGTGGCCCTAAGTAAAGTTTCTGTGGCCCTAAGTAACAATTCTCTGGCACTCAGTAACAATTCTGTCTGTCCCTGAGTAACAATTCTCTGGCACTCAGTAACAATTCTGTCTGTCCCTGAGTAAAAATTCTGTGGCCCTAAGTAAAGTTTCTGGGGCCCTGAGTAACAATTCTCTGGCACTCAGTAACAATTCTGTCTGTCCCTGAGTAACAATTCTCTGGCACTCAGTAACAATTCTGTCTGTCCCTGAGTAAAAATTCTGTGGCCCTAAGTAAAGTTTCTGTGGCCCTAAGTAACAATTCTCTGGCACTCAGTAACAATTCTGTCTGTCCCTGAGTAACAATTCTCTGGCACTCAGTAACAATTCTGTCTGTCCCTGAGTAAAAATTCTGTGGCCCTAAGTAAAGTTTCTGTGGCCCTAAGTAACAATTCTCTGGCACTCAGTAACAATTCTGTCTGTCCCTGAGTAACAATTCTCTGGCACTCAGTAACAATTCTGTCTGTCCCTGAGTAAAAATTCTGTGGCCCTAATTAAAGTTTCTGTGGCCCTAAGTAACAATTCTCTGGCACTCAGTAACAATTCTGTCTGTCCCTGAGTAACAATTCTCTGGCACTCAGTAACAATTCTGTCTGTCCCTGAGTAAAAATTCTGTGGCCCTAATAACGTTTCTGTGGCCCTAAGTAACAATTCTCTGGCACTGAGTAACAATTCTGTCTGTCCCTGAGTAAAAATTCTGTGGCCCTAATAACGTTTCTGTGGCCCTAAGTAACAATTCTCTGGCACTGAGTAACAATTCTGTCTGTCCCTGATTATGAATTCTGTGGCCCTAACTAGCGTTTCTTTGTCCCTAAATAACGATTCTGTGGCCCTCATTAACAAGTCTGTGTCCCTGAGTAATGGTTCTCTGTCCCTAAGTAACTTTTCTCTGTCCCCAATTATCGTTTCTGTGGCCCTAACTCTGTCCCTGTCCCTAGTACAGAGCGGTCTGCCTCTGTTCAATAACTGCAGGCAAATGAAGAATTCCAAAATGGCCGCTATTTATAGCTCGACCATTACACAGTGCTGGCTGGCTGGCTGGCTGCTGATTGGCTGATGCGATCACATGTAGTTGAGGAATGCATTATGGGTCAGCGCGCCTTGTCTGCGCGCCTTCCCAGACATCCCCGCTCCGTCGCCGCACATGTCAGCCGCCATTTTCTGAAAAATTTCGATTCGCGCGTCCGAATTAGGCTATTTTTCGGATTCGGCACGAATCGAAATTTTTCCGATATTCGACTCGAATTCCACTTCGGATACTTCGATTCGCTCATCTCTAATCACGATCTTGCAAGTGTAGATCTTGAGGACAAAAAGAAGCATGGGGGAGGTTGCAGACTTTTATAGACATACACAGACCCTGTCAGGGGTGCTGTTAGAAAACACAGGGCCCCATAGAGCCAACTTGACAGGGCCCCCCAAAAAAACACAGTTTACTATGCTTCAGTTATTAATGAACATAGTGATTGATCGGTACCGATGACTCATTGTGTTCATTCAGGAAAGGAAGGGGCTGGTAAATGTGACATATTTACTGGACCCTTCCCCCCCACTCTCCATCCTGAAGGATCCCATTGTGTGCTTGCAGCTGCCGGTGAGAAACCGTCAGCATTGCGGAGGTAGGGCACTCAGGGGGGCCTTGGCAGCAAGGGGTAACATATGGTGCACAGTGAGGGTGAAGGGTGCAATAGGGGGTAAATTATTGGAACTGATCCCCTGTATGGCACTCTCTGCAGCAGCTGAAAGCCAGCAAGAGGGAGAAGAGAAGAAGCCAGCTTTCAGCTACTGCAGAAAGTGCCATACAGGGGATCAATTCCAGTAATTGACCCTTTCTACCCACACCTGTTTCACCCAGCTACCTGGGCCCCATACAGGAGGACTGATGGTATCCCTTATCCACAGCCCTGGGTCCTGTGGGTGGATATAGGGGAGGAGCTATATCACATGTATGCTGCCAAGTTGGCAGCAGGAAAAAAAATTATCTCGTATGATGGTACAATTTCATCTACTATGCAACCCCTCTTCATTAGTTTTTGGATTTGTGGATATCCACACAGATAATGACATTACATTGCTGAAATACTAATTACTCCTACAGTGCATAAATGAGGTTACACATACACTGCTAGGAATTGAGGATAGGTCTAGAAATGAAGTGCTATACAAACAGTAGTTGTTATTGTTCTCTTGTTCCTTCCAGGTGGAAATATTTCACTTATTAACTGAATGTGTAAATTTATGCATGAGGGGGTATGAGTCTGAAAATAAACTATTCTGGATATTTTGTTCCATCTTTTCTCAGCACATTTACAGCTGTTTGGTAGATGCTTTGTTAGAAATGTCTATTATAACAATTTTAAATTACATTATTTTTGGTTAAATAAATCAAATCTATTTTGGTAAGAAGGTTAGGAAAGGTTTTATGATAAAAGTGAAATGTGCATTGTATATTCATTTTGTTCTATAACTCAACCTGTGAATCACTATGCTAACAGTCTTTTTCACACGGGTGGGATTAGTGCCTCTGTTTCTGCGGGTTGAGAAATGAGATAAATGCTGCGAGGGAGAAAGATAGGTGAAGCACTAGCTGAGATTGTGTTAATTTAAATGATCAACCCCTAAATGAATAAAAAGAGTGTAAGGTAAAAGGATCTTATAGATTGTAAAGATACTTGTAAGAACATTTACAAACATGTTCAGGGCAGGGGTTAGGGACCTCTCCATGTAATGTAGTCAGGTGCCATGATGATGGGCTGACTCCAAGAGGTCTATCCTCTATCGGGTTCTTCTGGGCTACGCTAGGCAGCTAGTCTAGGGTCACCTCCCTTGCACATGGGATACCATTACTTGTGCCGTATCCATCAATGTCCTGGGAAAAGGCTACGGTTGCTTTCAGGGAATACTCGAACTTAAGGCAGACCTCTGACTTTAGAGATGGTCTTACACCATTTACGCTTAAACAATAACTGTCCTCTAGTTAGCTCTCTCATCCCTGTTTCATTGTACACCTTCACTGTAGACTGATTTGCATTAGGATTGACACACTGAGCCTATGCCCACTCAACCTGTCCAGCATATCACCGCTACCTCACTACCAGTAACAGAATGGAGCCCAGGCCATGCACCTGGTGCAGACTCCATACATGCACTCATTTAATTCTTTTTCTTCTGTATCTATGCACAGGCTGAGGACCTCTGCGACGCAGATCAGCTCCTGTTGCTATGGGAGATGGACCATTCATGGGGAGAGTGCCGACAAAATCTCTCTTGCTGCAAAAGGCTGCCTCACCTATCACAGGTACATGCTTCACAACAGGCTGCTTGTTAGACCTCCATTACCCTTGATAACCACTTTGCTATGTGTGGTGCCGGTCACTAGCATTATACCTCTTTAGTAACGTCAGACGAGGCAAAGGACCAGTAGTCTCCCTACATAATGGAAGGCTCCTGATGGCAGGTAGTCTTGAGCAGGGGCGGACTGACCATTTAGGCACTCGGGCACTGCCCGAGGGCCCGGGGTCAGTAGGGGGCCCTATGAGATGCCCTTGGTACCTTTCATAAGCTTTTTTGGGTGTGGTTTGAGTGCGGGCAAGGACAAAGGGGCCCCATGATTTCCTATTGCCTGGGGGCCCCATGAGTTGTCAGTCTGCCCCTGATCTTGAGTGAGTACTCCAGCATTAGCATGGAACTCCAACAGTGGCATTGGCAACGGCAGATGGCAGACTCTCCAGGCTCCAGACCATTGTACCCTTATATTGACATAAGACCAGTGGGTTGGACCCCCAAAAAAACAGTCAAAACACAATTAACCCTCGCCCTCCCATCCAGGGCTGCATCTAGCTAAACTGCACATAGACAACTGTGGAAACATAGGACAATGTGTAAATAAATTGCACTTTATAACTTGTGTAAAAATGTGGATTCCTATTTGAGTAAATTGTACTTTGCCACTTAAATCTCAACTGGTACACAGTTACGGAGTTGTCATCATATTCATCAACCTATGGAATTGTCCATGTCGCTATTATGTGAAAACATAGAGTAACTTCACTTTTGTTGATTAAAAAAACAATCCTCTTTTGATGATTTATGTACATTGCATGGATTTTACCAAACTTTGTAGAAGAGTCCTACCTGTTTTTGTTCTTAAAGTGATTGTAAAGAATTGCATGAAATTGCACAGAGCAGCCCCGATCCCCCTCTTCTGAGGTCCCCCACCGGCTTTCCTGGCTCCTCTTCCTCTCTGTGTGCGCCGCATAGAAAGCAGCTTCCTATTAGAGCACATATGTGGGTTCACTCTCGAGCTGCGCTGCCTTTGCCTATAGACACACACACTGAAGCTCAGCTCCATCCCCCCACTTTGTCACAGGATTTGACTGACAGCAGCGGAATCCAATGGCTCTGCTGCCTCAGCAAAACCTGTGGGAGCGGGGAGAGTGGGGAGAGATGCTACAGATGGCCACAGTTTAGGATCAAGTGAAAGTAAGTATAAGGGGGAAGGATGAGGGGGACGCTATTGCTACTGGAACATTTTTTACCTTAATGCAGGGAATGTATTAAGAGTAAAAAACATTTAGGCTTTAGAACAACTTGAAGAAAAATCTGTATGTTCTACTGTGTTCTTGGAATTCTGATTCTTGATGGGCATGTCTGTGTTCAATCTTAGCAGCTGATGCACTTGCTGTGCTCTAATGTCGAAAGCTTCAGTGTTTGCATCCCCTTTTGAAGTAATTAAACTTTAGGAAGTATCTCTTCAAAATGATCCTTCCTTTTGAAGAGGATGCCTAAAACCTGAATTGTATCTTAGTGCAGACTTCTGCTTCTGGGGAATTCAGTGACAAATTCAAACAAGATTTCACTTCTATTTCTGTTCTGGGGACAACACAAAATGTAGGATTTTCTTTTATGTTCACTTTTGACAATAACTGTAAACAAGACAATTAGAGAGGTTGAACCTCCCTAACGTGGGCAGAGGTAGCAATAAAAAAAACAGGTGTTTTACTCCCTCTCCACTCAATTTAAAGCTAACAAAAACATTTTGCTTTTAGTTATACTTTAAATGCCTTGTGCAGCAAATGCATTAACTATATTATTTTTTATTTGCTATATTTTTTAAAAGTTAAAACCTTTTAGATTTGGATAGAGTTTTGAGGGGTTAGTGTCACGATCGCGGCGTCAGACCCCAGACTTTCTCACTAAACTCGTGACCGAAGGACTAGCCGATCTAAAACCGCGATGTCACGTGCGTAACAATGCCACACCCAGCTGCACCGTGCACAACAATTTTCCAGCTAATTGGACCACAATCGATGTACCTGCAGCCTGAGCGATTGTCACTGGGTCAGGTTAATTATGCAATTAACCCTTCACACTGCCACCACCTCCTTTTTGTACAGAGAAAGAGGAAACTCAGCAATATCAGCTAAAACACTATAATGGTTGAGATAATCGTCTACATAATACAGTCACCGAAGGCCGATTATGCAGAGAGTTAAACAAACACAGTAGCGTTCTCTTTAGAGGCAGGAATTCGTAAATTGCAATAAAGCGCTATAGAAACAGTTCAACATTTTATGAAGGAAAGATTTATTACTAATAGGTAAAATGGGTGCAATAAAAATAAAAAAAAGATGTAACTAAGATATATATATATACAGTCAGGTCCATAAATATTGGGACATCGACACAATTCTAACATTTTTGGCTTTATACACCACCACAATGGATTTGAAATAAAACGAACAAGATGTGCTTTAACTGCAGACTGTCAGCTTTAATTTGAGGGTATTTACATCCAAATCAGGTGAACGGTGTAGGAATTACAACAGTTTGCATATGTGCCTCCCACTTGTTAAGGGGCCAAAAGTAATGGGACAGAATAATAATCATAAATCAAACTTTCACTTTTTAATACTTGGTTGCAAATCCTTTGCAGTCAATTACAGCCTGAAGTCTGGAACGCATAGACATCACCTGACGCTGGGTATCATCCCTGGTGATGCTCTGCCAGGCCTCTACTGCAACTGTCTTCAGTTCCTGATTGTTCTTGGGGCATTTTCCCTTCAGTTTTGTCTTCAGCAAGTGAAATGCACGCTCAATCGGATTCAGGTCAGGTGATTGACTTGGCCATTGCATAACGTTCCACTTCTTTCCCTTAAAAAACTCTTTGGTTGCTTTTGCAGTATGCTTTGGGTCATTGTCCATCTGCACTGTGAAGCGGAGTCCAATGAGTTCTGAAGCATTTGGCTGAATATGAGCAAATAATATTGCCCGAAACACTTCAGAATTCATCCTGCTGCTTTTGTCAGCAGTCACATCATCAATAAATACAAGAGAACCAGTTCCATTGGCAGCCATACATGCCAACGCCATGACACTACCACCACCATGCTTCACTGATGAGGTGGTATGCTTAGGATCATGAGCAGTTGCTTTCCTTCTCCATACTCTTCTCTTCCCATCATTCTGGTACAAGTTGATCTTGGTCTCATCTGTCCATAGGATGTTGTTCCAGAACTGTGAAGGCTTTTTTAGATGTCGTTTGGCAAACTCTAATCTGGGCTTCCTGTTTTTGAGGCTCACCAATGGTTTACATCTTGTGGTGAACCCTCTGTATTCACTCTGGTGAAGTCTTCTCTTGATTGTTGACTTTGACACACACACACCTACCTCCTGGAGAGTGTTCGTGATCTGGCCAACTGTTGTGAAGGGTGTTTTCTTCACCAGGGAAAGAATTCTTCGGTCATCCACCACAGTTGTTTTCCGTGGTCTTCCAGGTCTTTTGGTGTTGCTGAGCTCACCGGTGCGTTCCTTCTTTTTAAGAATGTTCCAAACAGTTGTTTTGGCCACGCCTAATGTTTTTGCTATCTCTCTGATGGGTTTGTTTTGTATTTTCAGCCTAATGATGGCTTGCTTCACTGATAGTGACAGCTCTTTGGATCTCATCTTGAGAGTTGACAGCAACAGATTCCAAATGCAAATAGCACACTTGAAATAAACTCTGGACCTTTTATCCGCTCATTGTAATTGGGATTATGAGGGAAAAACACACACCTGGCCATGGAACAGCTGAGAAGCTAATTGTCCCATTACTTTTGGTCCCTTAACAAGTGGGAGGCACATATGCAAACTGTTGTAATTCCTACACCTTTCACCTGATTTGGATGTAAATACCCTCAAATTAAAGCTGACAGTCTGCAGTTAAAGCACATCTTGTTCGTTTTATTTCAAATCCATTGTGGTGGTGTATAGAGCCAAAAATGTTAGAATTGTGTCGATGTCCCAATATTTATGGACCTGACTGTATATATATATAAACATACAGAGACCAAAAGCACAGCAAAGAGATATCAGAGAGAGGTGAAAGGGTTAAGGTACTTGCCAAAGTCCTGGGTTAGCAGATCCAAGTTTCAGAGCAAAAGGGCACGGGTCTCCCTAGGTGGGTGTTAAAATGGGAGGCGTCTTCAACTTACACTCTTAGGCCTGACAGCCTATTTTGTAGTCCCCAGCAGGGGGTTTCTCTGACGTCAGGGACCAATACCCCGCTTAGGGCGTGGAGGTATGGGTGGATACCTCAACTAGAGCCAAAATTCCCCTTAACTCATATTTTGGCCCATAACTTTCCAGCTGCAAAAGTGACATTCCACCCTCGGGTAGATTATTGTGCAGACACGTCTGAGGATTGATTAGATATGAATTATGAAATTATACACTGTACGGTTCACGAGATCTACTTTTCTGTTTTCCTATGTATCCGAGACAATGCGAGTGACGATAGGTCCGGTTTTTATGTAAGTCTCCCATATTCCAAGATATGAGACATAGGGAGAAATGGATTTTGAAAAGTTTTTATCTGATTCTGTCACTTACGCTGAGTTAGGTTTATTAGGTTGGAATCTCTTTCAACTCCTGGGAAAGCTTGCCTTATCTCTTACGAGGTGTTACAGTTTGCAGGTTCTTTGGTTAGGAAGGCCCCGGCCCCGGCTCCCTTGGGGGGCTTTATAGCTCCTATGACCCTCCTGTGACATTCCCAACTCACACACATACTGGCCAAATGTTGCTGGGCCTCTCTAAGGAGGGAGGGGGGAAGAATGAGGGAGAAATATATTTGTCAGGATGGTTAATCCCTTTGCCAAGATGGAGGTTGAAGCCAAAATGGTTGAACCGCGTCCATCTCTGGGTATACGCTGTTACAGTTAGAACCACTGTAATTTGTTTCTTCTTTTTTTGTTGTCTGTGTCCCTATTAGGGAGATTCACACTCTAACTGTCCTGATCACCAATGTAACCAAGAATGAAAGTGAGGGTAAATTCAGAACTTTGAGTTCCCACCAGAACAGGAATAGAGGGGAAATCTGAAATCTTCTGACGGTGGCATATATATATATACACACAGTATGCGGTGTAAATCCCCATACATATATTGTACAGGCTATATGCAAGAAGCTGACATATTGACACAGGCCAACTACATTTTATCAAATCAAAAGAGAGTAATGACTCTTTACTATGTTAATTTTATGCAAGGTCACCTTGGCACTTGGGAGCCAGTCTAATTAAACATTTCAAAAGTGATGATTTGCAAATCTGCAAAGGGCTGTAAAATATAGATGGTCTGGTCAGACTTGAAAGGAATCATAAAGATCAAGGGGGACGAGTTAAATGTTTGTCTTTCTATAAGAATGTGATTTTGACCATAGACAATGTAATTATGATAACTGAACATCAAAAAGGGGTCATAGGTATTTATTGTTGATTGTAAATAGCATTCTTCAAAGGGAAACTTGTTTATCTAATTAATCGTAAAAGAATGCAATTTACAAAATATCGGGAAAACTTTGATTAGAATTTATGACTGCAGCTGGCCGCAGCCAAGAGGATTTACCTGTCACCCAATAGATCAAAGGGGTTACTAAAACTGACCAATCACATTGCTTGATATTTTACTGAATGGGGAAAATATGTATATTAGGGAAGATTCTTTTGGCTAAGTTATGACAGGAGAAAGTGGGTTCTCTGAAGGTGTCTGATACTTGCATGAATATTCTAAGTACCCGGTCATCTGCCTTGTCTGTACCTCTGTCATGTGGATTGTTCTGGAATTGAATAAATGTCTTTCTCTAGAAAAAAAAAAACCCATTGAACTTGTTGTTGCAGGAAAATTCATTTCTTGGGTAGAGGAGTTTTGCATTCCATATTGGCTAGCAAACTTTTACCACAGCAACAATAAGTAAAACAATAATTATCACTCCTCATCCTTTGTCTATGACAACAGTGACTATCTTATTGTACAATCCCCCTACAATCTCATTTACATTGACCAAAACTATGTAATAAAAGGACAAATCTATACATTCCAATCAATTTCTATCCAATCACACAGGCCTTGATATTGCATACTGGTTAGCAGATATAAAAGAGATTGTACAATCGGATTATATAGTAGTAGTATATGTAGAGATTTTAACCCTTCCCTATTCTATTCAATAAAAAAAGTTTTGTTGTTAGATATACTTTAACAGAAAAGATCAAAACAAATCTGTTTCAAATTGCAGCATACCAATGTACCAATTTGCATGAATTAACACCTGAAGAAATGACACTCCATCTGGCTTGCATTTGGAGATTATTTAGGAAAAACAACGCTGTAGTCTATCACCCAAAAGCATAATCATCTTTTGTATCTAGTAGCAGAGAAGGTGAGAGATATAAGTCCACCACAGATGAGTGGCATGTCACCATACAAGGTAGGAAGGAACTGCTAGGCTTGACGTAGTTCCCCACAAACCTGATTGGTGTTGTGGGTCTCCAGGGAAGGACCCAGCAGAGAAGGCTATCACTGATGTTGCTCTATGCAGAGAGCACAGGTAAACACCAATACAATGTAGCCAAGTGCTACATCTTCCTCTTGCTTCCACCATGGCTATGTCTTGTAGGTCTCTGGGACACATGCACTTTTTGTATGTGGTAGCGACACTGTTATTCAACATCCCACTGTTATTGTCCATTTTACAAAGGGTTCTTTCTTTCCATGGAATATTGCTAAGAATTATATAGCTCTGTTGTGTGGCTGTTTTTTGTCTGCCACCAATTTACCTCAATTGTCTACTTACTGTAGCTTTCTTTCCTAACTTTGACCTTGTTTGATAATCACCTGCCCTGACCTCTTCCTTGTTCTTGACCTTGCACAACGTTAATCATCGTTCTCTCTTTATGTATTCTTTGTGCAGGTATGGGATAGAAGGACTGACAAAGTGGGTGATTGTGACAAACCATTTCCCACAATCATTGTTACTGTCATAAAAGGAGTAGGGTTAAGCTCTTTGTGGACTTTCATGCAGATGATATATTACCAGCTTGATAGACATTGGGCATCAGTAGCATGTTGTCAACAAAGAGAGGTAGACCAGCACAGAATTAGAACAGCCTGGCATTTTACCTCTGAAATGTTATGTGTTGTAGAACTTGTAGCCTTTTGTTATACTTGCTACATAAAATTAGTTGTATATCTACAGACAAAACGTACATGGTTGCCAAACCAACCTGTTGTCATTTTATGAGGAAGTGAGCAGCCATCTAGATAAAAGAAGGGTGGTGGATGTGGTGTACCTGGATTTTGCAAAAGCATTTGATTCAGTTCCCCATAATCTCTTAATTGACAAACTTAGGTCTGTTGGCATTGACCAGAGGGTTTGTACATGGATAGAAAACTGGTTACAGGAGCTGTCAAGGACTGCGGGTCTCGCTGAGGCGCACAGGTCTGTGCATGCGCAGATTGCCTAGGCGCACCAATGTGCAGGCATTAGGACCTGGGGGTCTGCGGCGGCAATTGCGGCTGCGCATGCGCACTCGCGCACCCGGGCGCGCGCCTGGCACTGAGGGTGCAGGGCGCACTATTTAAACTGGCCAGGCGGTGATCAGGTTGCCGCAAGGTCTAGTTCCTGTACCTGTGTTTCTGAAGTGCATTCCCTGTTGCCGATCCTGCCTGTCCTGATTTGTGTTGACCTTCTCCTGCTCTGACCCCTGGCTTGTCCCTGACTATTCCTCTGCCTGTCGTTATTATTATTATTGGACCTCCCATTGCTGAACCTTGGCTTGTGACCCGGCTACTCTCCGCCTACTCTCCGCCTACTGCTTGGTTCCTACCTGCCTCCACCGTTACCGACCCGGCTAGTCTGACCACCCTCACTCCTGACTGTCATCCATCTATCCCGCTCGGGACCTGGACCTGTCAGCCTCTTCACATCAGGCTCACCCCTGGCACATACCCAGCGGGACCCCTCTACCACAGTTGGGTGCACTCAGGGGCCGCGACCTGGTTTCAGTCTTGCACCAAGTCCATCCCCACCATCAGGGGCTCTGGTGAAAAGGCAGACTGAGACTTAGGCTCCGCGTCCTGGGGAATCCCGTTCTGTGGATCACTAGAGATCCCGCCGGGCGGTGCCTGACAGGAGCACGTCCAAAGGGTGGTGATTAAAAGCATTTATTCAGACTGTTCTTGAGTGGCAAGAGAGGTACCCCATGGCTTTATCCTGGGACCGATTCTTTAACATTTTTCATAAATAATATAGTTCAATCTCAGTGTTTGCTGATGATACAAAGCTCGGTAGGACAATAACGTTACAGTAGGATAGAGAAACTTTACAAGAAGACCTCAAAAAAATTAAGGAGTTGGTAAATACATGGCAAATGAGGTTTAATTTTGAAAAATTTAAAGTAATGCACAAAAATATGAATGCAAGCAGGGCTGGATCTAGCCTGTCTAATGTAGGGGTGCAGTAAAAAGTCTCAGGGGGGCAGAGGACAGAAGGTCAAAGGGCAGTGTATAGGGGGTCAGCAGGGCAATGTACAGGGTCAGCAGTGTGAAGAACAGGGGTCAGCAGTAAGTGACGTAGAGTTCCAAAATCAGTAGAAAGTGACGTAGAGGACAGATTTTGGCTAACAGTGGGAGGAGCATAAAGGTGAATGTTTAAACAGAATCTGTGCCTAGTCGCTGTATACTTTACACACATATAGCACAGTCCTTGAACCCAAAAAGAACTACTTACTATGTCGCAAGGGGCAACCTCACAGCTACACATAAACTTCAGAATGAAGGATCCTTTTTAAAAATGTAAACATTTCCATCACATATGCTTTTCTGTACACTAATAGTGATCACTTTGTCTGTCTGAACCTACTTTAAAGAACTTAATTAAACCCAACAACTGTTGGGACAATGAACACTTTGGTCAGGACTATGTAATGTGCAGCATAACGTATAGAGTGCAGGGGTCAGGAGTATGTAACATCAAAACAACACATAGAGTGCAACATCAGAACGAGCCTAACTGTTCATATCACATTTCCCCCTTACATCAAGAATCCTCATCAGAGTTCCTCCTCAAACAGAGTCCCCAGAGTGCCTCCTCTACATCGGAGTTCTCCCCCTTACATCAAGGTCTCCAAAGTTCCACCCTAACATCAGGGTTCTTAGATCCCCCCTTACATCAGGGTCCACAGGGTTCCTCAGCCTTACCAAAGGGTCCCCAGAGCCTCCTTCCTTACATTAGGGTCCCCAGAGTCACCTCCCCCTTACATAATGGTCCCCAGAACACCCCACCTTTCTTTAGGATCCTCAGAGTCATCCTTCTAACATCAGGGACCCTAGCGTTACCCCCCCAAGACAAGGTTCCCAGAGTCAACCTCTCTTACATCAGTGTCTCCAGAGCCTTTGGGGACTCTCCTTTAGGGAAGTGACTCTACGTTTTCCTGGTCACATCAGGTCTCCTGTCCCCTTTATATCAGGGTCCCCCCTCCTCCTTACATCAAGGTCCCAAGAGCCCCTCTTGAATTATAGGCAACAAGAATGACAGATAAAAGGAAGGGGTGCTTCTAAAGCTATCCAAAGATGGACTGACGCTTCATCTTGGTCCTTCTATGGGCAGGTTGGTTGTACTGAAGTTGATTTATCGATCGCCTTCAGTACAGCCAGCCTGTTGGGGTTTTTGTGTACAATGACTGCCAGCGGCTATAGCTACCAGCAGCGCTTATTGTATTCTGACAGCAGGGAAACTTCCCGCTGTCAGAACACAATAGCACAGTTAGACCAATTCCTCCAACAAAACCAAATGTATTATTTGGGGAATCAAGCAATATTCTTTAATGTAAAGCAAATTGCTTAATGTATGGCCAGCCTTACCCTAAGAGTAGCCAAGCAAACAAATGCACAGGAATAAAGGGTTAAATTAAAGTAAAGCTTCTCACCTGACAAGAAAACCTTCACTGCATACAACCTTATCTACTGTTAGGCTGACTACATATCTCCAGTCTCTGCTGACAGGTCTGAGATGAGCTCACTGTACAGGCTCAGCTTTATTTACTGCCAGAATGACTGTCAGTGTGCAGTGATCATGTTGCATAGAGATTCAGATATACAGTCTGCTCAGCAGTAAATAAAGCTGTTTGCAGTGGCAGTTCTGATTGGGGAGAAGATTCACTTTGGTTCAACACTTTATTGCTGTGTCTTTGTCTTCTTTTAGAAGAGATAGAAGTGAGCTGCTAGAGCTCTCAGCACATCCCTGCTTCTATCTATATCTATCCTCCGTGTGTCCCTGGGCAGGGATGGTGCAAGGGTTTCTGTGTACATAGTCCAAGGTGCATTTGGTGCCCCAACCTCCCACCACCAACACCACCATCCTCCTGCCACCCCCAACCCCTGACAGCAGCTCTGCCCAGAGGATGGGAATCAGAGTTTGTCTCAATGAGCCCTTTTACCTGCTGCTGCATAGAGGAGAATGGAGGGTCCAATTGGGTCTGCCTGAAAAATGGAGAAGCAAATCCAATTGGACTGCAATTATGTAGCAGATGACAAGCATATGTGACCTCATAAATTTAAGAGGTAACATTTTTGGGTGAGCAGATGGTGTGTGCTCTGTCTTGGCGATGGTACACTGAAGTCAGTCTAAACAAATTGCAGTGGATCTGCACAAGTTTATCACGGCACAATTTTGATTGGACTTTTTGTATGAAATGTATATTTTATGCATATAATTTATTGCAAAAGCACTTTGGAACATACAATTAGTAATTATTATCAATAGCTATGCTGTTTCACTTTAGGCTCTTTCACATTAACAGTCTGATTGGATCCACCTGTCCATTTTTCAGGTGGACCTGATTGGACCCTCCATTCTACTCTATGGAGCAGTTCTGCTGGGAAAAAATGTTTTAGGCAACAGACCGCATGGATTCATGAAAGACCGAAGTTGTCAAACAAATCTGATTTCTTTTTATAAATAGGTGAGCAAAATCTTGGACAGAGGGGTGGCGGTGGACGTGGTATACTTGGATTTTGCAAAAGAATTTGACACAGTTCCCCATACACGGCTAATGTGTAAGGTAAAGTCTACAGGCTTGGAAACATTGGTGTACCCCAAGGTTCAGTGTTAGGACCCTTACTTTTTAATATATTTATAAACAATATAGGGTCTGGGATTAAAAATACCATTTCAGTTTTTGCAGATGACACCAAGCTATGCAGTGGAATAACGTCCTTACAGGATGTCTCCAACTTACAAGCCAACCTCAATGCACTGTTTAATTCAGCAACTATGTGGCAAATGAGGTTTAATGTTGATAAATATTAAGTTATGAATTTGGGGGCTAAGAATATGCATGCATCATACACACTAGGGGGGATACAACTGGGGGAATCAATGGTGGAGCAGGATCTGGGGGTTCTGGTAGATCACAAGCTTAATAATAGCATGCAATGCCAATGTCAGGAATGGAATCGCCAATGGTGGTGGGACTCACCTGCCTTGTGGGCTGCAGTACCTGGGCTAGCCAGCGGGTGCTCTCAGCAACCAGAAGCTCACTCCTGAAATCAGTCATCACCTGAGGCTGATTGCAGGAGGTGTATTTAAGGAATGACCAGACCTGCAGTCAGTGCCTTGTTGTACTGTTTCACTTGGCCCCGGTATCCTGATCCTGCTTGCTTCAATCCTGATTCTGCACAAACTCTACCTGTACTGACCTCGGCTAGTCCTGACCACTCTGCCGCCTGCTCCTGGTACCTTGTTTGCCCGTTTGCTACCGACCCGGCCTGCCCAACTACGTTTAGTGTTGTATGTATGGTTGTTTTTTGGAGGTTGGGTTTGTTGCACTGTGTTATGATTTGCACTGCATTTATGTATTGTTAGTCTTTAATAAATTGTATTGTTCATACTATACCGGAAGCCTACGTTTCCCTGTGTCAGTCCACATCTGGTCATACCCAGATTCCTGACAGCCAAGCTGCAGTTTCTAAAGAGAGCAAAATCCTCTCTTGTATTAAAAGAGGAATAGACTCCAGAGGGAGAGATATCATTGTATCCCTGTACAAATCTATGATCTATGAGAAAAGATTAGAGGAACTGAATTTATTCTCTCTTGAGAAGAGGAGATTATGGGGGGATATGATCAACATGTATAAATACATCAGTGGTTCATATAGTGAACTCGTTTGTAGAGTTATTCAACCTGAGGTCATCACAGAGGACAAGGGGGCTCTCTTATGTCTGGAGGAAAATAAATTTAATCTACAAACACGGAATGGTTTCTTCACAGTAAAAGCTGTGAAAATGTGGAATAGACTCCCTCAAAAGTTGGTTCTCACCAGCTCAGTGGATTAATTTAAAAAAGGCCTGGATTCTTTCTTAGATACACACAATATAACTGGTTACATTTTATAGGTAAACTTGATCCAGGGAATATCCGATTGCCTCTCGGGGGATCAGGAAGGAATTTTACCCCTTCAGGAGCAAATTGGATCATGCTTTGCTGGGTTTTTTGCCTTCCTCTGGATCAACTGTGGGTGTAGGATTATAACTTTTTTTTTTTATGGTTGAACTGGATGGACTTTTGTCTTTTTTCAGCCAGACTAACTATGTAGTAGATGACAGGCTCAGCAATGATATGCAATGTGAAGCTGCTGCAACCAAAGCTAACAGAATATTAGCATGCATTAAAAGAGGTAAAACTATAACCTTGCCACTTTATAAAACTCTAGTCTGGCTACATCTGGAGTATGCCATCCAGTTCTGGTCACCAGTCCTAAGGAAGGTTGTGCTTGAGCTGGAGAACGTCCAGAGAAGACAAAGATTAATAAGTGGGCTGAAGGACCTCAGTTATGAGGAAAGACTACAAACATTAAATGTATTCTCCCTGGAGAAGAGATGCTTAAGAATAGATATGATAGCAATATACAAATACCTCAGTCGTGATTTTAACAAAGGGAATAAACTATTCAGTTTCAGTGAGGGTAAGAAATCATGGGGCTACTTAATGAAATTAGAGGAAAAGCGGTTTAACCTTAAACCTTGTGGGTTTTTTTTACTGTCAGTGCAGTAGGGATGTTTCACAATCAGTGGTGTCAGTGGGAAGTATTGATAATTTAAAAAAAAAACTCTTAGATGGGCATCTTAGTGAACACAATATACAGGGATATGGAATATGATTTTTGACATGAACATATACACAACCACATAGGTTGAACTGGATGGACAATGACTATGTAGCTATGTAACTATGGTTAAAGCCCTATCCCTTGACCCAGAAACATTATATACATTACCTTGTTAGTAACACCGTGGGGGAAAATGGCCTTAATGGGATACTGGCATGACCTGTGGTTGGCATCTATAGGGGCACCAACAGGAAGAAGGAGAGCTGATGGGGGACTCTGGAAAGGAGGTAAGGGACTACTCTGTGCAATACTGCACAAAGCAGGTATGTATAACCTCTTTTTTTATTTAATAAATAAATAGTCTTTAATATTAATTTAAAATCTGTTTATGCTGAAAACCCTAAGCCTAATTAATCCTTTTAAATTCTTTTGAATCAAACTGAGGACCAATGATACAAACTCTTCCAGAATTTCCATAAGCATGAGTTGACATTTAAGCCCCATTTCCTTAATCTAAATATTAATTCCTGCCAAGTAGAACATATGTTAGGCTCTGTTTTTACTTATATGAACTTAAAGAAGAAGTATAGCCAAAGCTCTTTTGGCTGTACTTCTCCTGTGGATCACAGGAGTGCAGTTCATTCATTCTGCACTCCTGAGATCCATTTTCAACTGACAGCGGCTGCCATCACTCAGCCAGTCCAGTCTGGGGAAAGATCCCGACTTCAGAGTTGGGATCCACCCGAGTCTGTAACGGCACCTGGCTCAGCCTCTCAGAAAGCCGCTGGGAGCCTGAACCAACCGCTCCCTTCCACCCCAAAGCCCAGCGCTACAGTGAGCGCGGGGGGGGGGGCAGAGCAGACAACTGACAGTCACTGTTTTCTGCTCAGAGCACGCCAACTTCCGGTACGCGGTGACGCACTTCCGGCGCCAGCCGCCATCTTGGTATACCCAGGAAGTCCTTCTGATTACATGCAGCACACCCACATACTGGCTAAGGAAGAATATGGACATATGCGAGTGGCTATATGTTTGTGAATAGTACCATTAAAGTGTCTTTTGGCTCTAAATACTGCGCTTAGAGGATTCTTCTTTCCTGCTCACTGGGTGGTGAGTAATTATTCTCTAGAGGCTTTGGAGTGGGGGTAATGGAAGTACCCTAAAGTGATCCACGACGGCAGGAGAAGTGCTGATCTCCAGGGGATAAGGATCCAGAGTGATCCTGAAAGCTGTTTGGCCCTTAGGGGTCAGTGTAAGGAGGTGAGGAGGCAATTTAGCCTTAGGAGGTGAAGAGTGGCACTGCTGTGGAACATGAACACATTTGTTTTGCACAATTTTTTGCACATTTTTTTGCACATTGCATGTATTTACCATTAGTATCTATGGACATTTTCTTTGGACTTTTATGATTAATATATAAAGTGTGGTCACGTCATTGCACTTGGAGCACTGTGAAAATATTTTTTAAATGAGAATTTGTTCATTTTTATATATATTTGTTTAATCATGTGGGCACGAAGGGATAGGGATTAATATAGAGTGGCACTTTTAAATAAGGATATTTCACTTAATGATTTGCGTTTGATTAATTTTGTGTCACTATTGCATGTGAGCACAGGTATTGTAGTACTTGAGTTAGGTTTGAGTGCTGCACTATATATATATATTTTTAATATTTACACTGTTTGGGTAGCAGGTTAAGTGCTGGCAGCTTTTAGTAGGCGTATTTCCCTTTTGCGCAGGAGGATTTCTATTTGCATTGTACCGCGATAGGTTGCCACCTGTGCAATAGGTCCATCCGTGAAATTTCCTTGCTACTAAATATTAAAGGGTCAACTGTTAGTGGTATTATAACAAAGTAGAAGCAACTGGGAACAACAGCAACTCGGTCACAAAATGGTAGGCCACGTAAAATGACAGAACGAGACCAGCACATGCTGAAGCACACAGTGTGCATAAGTTGCCAACTGTCTGCAGAATCAATAGCTAAAGACCTAACTTCATGTGGCTTTCAGATTAGCACAACAACAGTTCTTAGACAGCTTCATGGAATGGGTTTCCATGGGCGAGCAGCTGCATCCAAGCCTCACATCACCAAGTGCAATGCAAAGTGTCGGATGCAGTGGCATAAAGCATGCCGCCACTGGACTCTAGAACAGTGGAGATGTATTCTCTGGAGTGACTAATCATGCTTCTCTGTCTGGTAATCTGATGGACTTGTCTGGGTTTGGTGGTTGCCAGGAGAAAGGTACTTGCCTGACTGCACTGTGCCAAGTGTAAAGTTTGGTGGAGGGGGATTATGGTGTGGGGTTGTTTATCAGGGGTTGGGCTTGGCCCCTTAGTTCCAGTGAAGAGAACTCTTAAGGCATCAGCAGACCAAGACATTTTGGACAATTTCATGCTCCCAACTTTGTGGGAACAGTTTGGGGATGGCCCCTTCCTGTTCCAACATGACTGCGCACCAGTGGACAAAGCGAGGTCCATAAAGACATGGATAAGTGAGTTTGGGGTAGAGAAACTTGACTGGCTTGCACAGAGTCCTGACCGCAACCTGATAGAACACCTTTGTTAGAGCGGAGACTGCGAGCCAGGCCTTCTCATCTGACATCAGTGCCTGACCTCACAAATGCGCTTCTGGAAGAATGGTCAAACATTCCCATAGATACACTCCTAAACCTTGTGGACAGCCTTCCCAGGAGAGTTGAAGCTGTTATAGCTGCAAAGGGTGGGCCAACTTAATATTGAACCCTATGGACTATGACTGGGATGCCAATAAAGTTCATGTGCGTGTAAAGGCAGGCGTCCCAATACTTTTGGCAATATAGTGTAAGCAATGGGTTGTTTAGTTTGTTTTAGGTATCTTATGCTGCTGAATTTATATATTTACTCTGTGTCTCTAAATTGGTGTAGTTATATGAACTATTTACAAAGTATAGTTGAAAGTAACTTTATTTCATATTATAACATTCTAATTACTGTGATTCTTAATAAATGCAATGCACATTGTCACTGGAAAAAAGAAACCTTAACACTTCATTTATTTACATGACTTGGTGTTTTTACACTCACTGACTTACCCAACTTCAAACTTCAGAAACACCTTTCACACATTGCTTCCACTAATATCAAGTTCTTCTCACATTTGTTGCATGAGAGCTTTGCTAACAGTTTTCTGCTACTTGATAAAGTCACAACAATTTGCAGTAGCCCAAAGCTAAAAGTCAGCATTAAATCTTACGTAAGTCATATTTAATAATGCAGTACAGTAAAACTGTTCTAAACTTTTAAAGTATACTTAAGGTTACAAGCGTTCATCAAGTTTGCATTTAAACTATTCAGAGTATACAGAAAAGATGCAAGAAAGGTGTAAATATTTTTGTAACACATAGCTTTGCATAACTATGCATTATTATAGTGCAGTTTAAGGCAGCACATACCTGTGTAAAAAAGTTTTCCTGCATAACATAATCCAGTTAAACCTTGTTACCAACCTTTTCTTTCTAGGATTAAATTTGTACCTTTGAAGAAAAATCAAGAGTGGTTCTGCAAATTAGTGCCCACAATTGTTTCAGGCTGTTAAACTTTGTCTGATCAATGTACAATTCATTTAAAATTCCTTCCAGTCAATTTAGACTTAATTTTGATCATATTCAGAAAATTATCGATTCCCTTGCATTGATGGGCAGTACTGAGATACAGTACTTTGGTCATCAATATGATTGTATTTTTATCGACCAGATCATAAAACTACATGATGGAAACAGATGAGATTGATAATTTACAGGGTTAATCAACTATAGATTTAGTATTTCTATCAGAAGAGATTATTCGGGAAGTGGAGATGAACTAGGAAGTGGCCTTTTTTTAAAGGTGTGTGACTGTTGGTAATCCTGCAAAATCCGGTTTAAATGTGCTAGACATCTTTGGTGCACAGAGTTAAAGTGCACTGATATGTGAGAGTGGATATACGTGCGAAATTGGTTTTAAAAAATGTTCTTAAAGAGATAAAGCACTACGCAGTTGTGCTTCTCATTACTCTGAGAATGGGGTAAGAGGGCAGGCAGCTTCTGGAGTTGGAGGCTGACAGATCTCTTAAGGGAAAATAGGTGTGTTTTGACCTGTTGGAATATATAGGTCAAGAAGAGAAGGTGAGATCACATCTGGTTTTTGAGCACACGTGGTGGTGGAGAGAGAATAAAGGAACACCTATAGTGTTTTTTTTCTGCACAGTGTGGAGTAGACTAACAAGGATGCACAGAGAAACTGTTAAATGCACAGTATAGTGCAGTGGAGTGATTATTAAAAACTCACACAGACATTTTTTTATTTTTTTAATATATGTATGATTTATGTTTTTAATTATCATATTGGAATAGTGTATTGTGTTATTATCACGGGTGTATAGGTATAAGCATTATTGGAAAAGAGTGATGCAGCACTGTTTTTAACATAAATAGATGTACTGTATATTGATGTTAACGTGACACTGAGTGATTGCAGAACATCTGTAGCTATGTACAGTGGGGCAAAAAAGTATTTAGTCAGCCACCAATTGTGCAAGTTCTCCCACTTAAAAAGATGAGAGAGGCCTGTAATTGGCATCATAGGTAGACCTCAACTGTGAGAGACAAAATGAGAAAAAAAATCCAGACAATCACATTGGCTGATTTGGAAATAATTTATTTGCAAATTATGGTGGAAAATAAGTATTTGGTCAATATGAAAAGTCCATCTCAATACTTTGTTATATATCCTTTGTTGGCAATGACAGAGGTCAGACGTTTCCTGTAAGTCTTCACAAGGTTGGCACACACTGTTGCTGGTATGTTGGCCCATTCCTCCATGCAGATCTCCTCTAGAGCAGTGATGTTTTGGGGCTGTCGCTGGGCAACACGGACTTTCAACTCCCTCCAAAGGTTTTCTATGGGGTTGAGATCTGGAGACTGGCTGGGCCACTCCAGGACCTTGAAATGCTTCTTACGAAGCCACTCCTTTGTTGCCCGGGTGGTATGTTTGGGATCATTGTCATGTTGGAAGACCCAGCCACGTTTCATCTTCAATGCCCTTGCTGATGGAAGGAGGTTTGCACTCAAAATCTCACGATACATGGCGCCATTCATTCTGTCCTGTACCTGGATCAGTCGTCCTGGTCCCTTTGCGAAGAAACAGCCCCAAAGCATGATGTTGCCACCCCCATGCTTCACAGTAGGTATGGTGTTCTTTGGATGCAACTCAACATTCTCTCTCCTCCAAACACGACGAGTTGTGTTTCTACCAAACTGTTCTATTTTGGTTTCATCTGACCATATGACATTCTCCCAATCCTCTTCTGGATCATCCAAATGCTCTCTAGCAAACTTCAGACGGGCCCGGACATGTACTGGCTTAAGCAGGGGGACACGTCTGGCACTGCAGGATCTGAGTCCCTGGTGGCGTAGTGTGTTACTGAGGGTAACCTTTGTTACGTTGGTCCCAGCTCTCTGCAGGTCATTCACTAGGTCCCCCCGTGTGGTCCTGGGATTTTTGCTCACCGTTCTTGTGATCATTTTGACCCTACGGGGTGAGATCTTGCGTGGAGCCCCAGATCGAGGGAGATTATCAGTGGTCTTGTATGTCTTCCATTTTCTAATTATTGCTCCCACAGTTGATTTGTTCACACCAAGCTGCTTGCCTGTTGCAGATTCAGTCTTCCCAGCCTGGTGCAGGTCTACAATTTTGTTTCTGGTGTCCTTTGACAGCTCTGTGGTCTTCACCATAGTGGAGTTTGGAGTGTGACTGTTTGAGGTTGTGGACAGGTGTCTTTTATACTGATAACAAGTTCAAACAGGTGCCATTGATACAGGTAATGAGTGCAGGACAGAGGAGCCTCTTAAAGAAGAAGGTACAGGTCTGTGAGAGCCAGAAATCTTGCTTGTTTGTAGGTGACCAAATACTTATTTTCCACCATAATTTGCAAATAAATTCTTTCCAAATTAGCCAATGTGATTGTCTGGATTTTTTGTTCTCATTTTGTCTCTCATAGTTGAGGTCTACCTATGATGCCAATTACAGGCCTCTCTCATCTTTTTAAGTGGGAGAACTTGCACAATTGGTGGCTGACTAAATACTTTTTTGCCCCACTGTATAGGGTACTTATAGTTTAGACTGTATCTGTGCAGGAGTAAAAAGGGTTTGCTTCCTTTAAGTAGGTCATTAAAATAGTAATGTACAATATGGCATAAAACGTGCAGGAGTCAGGAGTTTTTAATGTACTTGGAGTGCAGTGAACAGGAGTTTGTCATATACAGTTAATTGAACAGAGTAAAATAGTCTGGAGTATAAAATATATTACATAATGCATATAGTGCAGGGGGCAGAACAGGGGCGGACTGACATCTCATGTGGCCCCCAGGCAATAGGGGATCATGGGGCCCCTGTGTCCTTGCCCAAACTCAAAAAAGCCTATGAAAAAGGTACCAGGGGCATCTCATGGTGCCCCCTACTGACCCCGGGCCCTTGGGCAGTGCCCAAGCTTCCAAATGGTCAGTCCGCCCCTGGGCCAGAAGTACATAATTCACAGAGTACAAGGAACAGGAATATGTAACATGTGAAGTGCGGTGTTCTGAAATAAATAATGCACAGTGCAAGAGCAGGTTTGCCAATCATCAGTAAATTTATGGGCAGTTTGTAAAAATCAGTGATTTTTACAACTGTCTGTAAATATCAGGGGCTGATAATTTGTCATGCTGTGTTGACTTTTGCAGCTGTAAACCAGTCAAATTACTTGTTATCAGTATTGTCAGTGTTTCCATATTGTGTTTATACTGCTTAAATATTGATTGTCTTAGTTTTTAATGTCATTTTCAAGTTGTCAATAAAAAATGTGCTCTATCAGTACATTTTCTATGTTTTGTCAGTAAAAATGTTGCAGGAGGTTGGCAATACTGTGCAGAGGTAAGGTGTGTTTAATGTACAGAGTACATGACTGCAGGGTTCAGAGGTGTGAAAGGCACAGGGGCAGGGGTCAGAGGTATATATTACACACGATGCAAGGGTCAGAAATACATAACGTGCAGAATGCCTATGTCATGAATATGTAACATGCAGAGTAACAGGGGCTCAAAGTGAGTAGCACACAGAGTGCAGGGGTAAGGAGTGTGTGATGCACAGAGAGCAGGGCTCAGGCGTGCCTAATGAACAGAGTGCGCAGCTCAGGAGTGCATAATTCACAGAGTGCAGGGCTCAGGAGTGCATAATGCACTGAGTGCGAGGCTCAGGAGTGCATAATACAGAGTGCAGGGCTCAGGAGAGCATAATGCAGAGTGCAGGAGTGCATAATACACAAAGTGCAGGGCTCAGATGTGTGAAACACACAAGGTTCTGGGGTCGGGGGTTTATAACACACAGAGTCCAGGGCTCAGGTGTGCATAATACACAGAGTGCAGGACTCAGGAATGCATAATGCACAGAGTGCAGGGCTCAAGAGTGCCTAATACAAAGAGTGTATAATTCAAAAGTTGGTAACCCACAAAGTGCAGAGGTCTGAAGAGTAGGATTCAGGAGTACATAAAACAAAGACCAGTGCACAGAATACAACCAAACATTACCCCCACATCCAAGTACAAATTTTCACCAAAACCCAAATTCCCCAGCACAAATCTTGCCCAAGCAAAAATCCCTCCCCTCACAGTACATATATCTCCCTCCAAGGTTCAAATCTCCCCAAGCTTAAATAACAACCCTGTACATACTGTTTCTCCTAACCCCAACACAGATCATCCCAACCTGAATTCACCCCACCAGAACACAAATACAGCGACAGTGAGCAGAATGTGGAGGTGATTCAGGGGTTGACTGATGCCAGATGTCATAATTGCCTGTTTTTTTACCTATGTATTGTAAAAATTGCCAGTTTTTTTATCTCATATTGCCAGGTTTGCCCATTTGTATTTTCACAATTGCCCAATTTGTTTGCCTGTATTGCCAAGAGATTGCTGTTGCTTAGAGAACCATATCATTATAACATTTAATTGCTTGCAGACCTGCACAACATAAGATTCAGGATTGGAGACCTAGCCCCCCACTTTTAACCCATGCCCCAGCACATCATCTCCAAAAAAATGGAGCTGCCCCTTGCTGTCCATTATAAAAATGAACTTTACCTTGTCCCACAAAGGCATGTTGTTTAACAATTTTCTAAATTGGTGTTGCAATTTACATTTTTTGCTAAAATTATGGCTTGCTTTGGTATAACATCTAAGAGAGGTTTTTACACAAAATTGTGGCTTAATTGCAAATTCAGACTACATTTTTCAGCAAGGAGAATATTTTTCTTTGATTCTTCAAAGTAATACAAGGCCACAGAATGATAACTAAAAACACCCAATATACAATTACACAATAAGGCCTATTTAATAATATAAATCAAAGAGCTATTGTAATGTGCAAAGTACCATAATCCATGACAACAAGCAAGATAATTTCCATCCATTTATTGTAGTCAGAATAATAAGGGATGATTGCCTATAGGTCGGTATGGGTTACTGCAGCATGATCAGTGTTTTTTGTCTTTCTAGATCAGAGCAAATGTGTTCAGGCCTAAAGAGAAGAAGACAGAATGCTATATTTGTGTTGTGTACTAAAATACTCTAGGCTGGGAATTGCACATTTAACAAAAAAAAAAATTTAGTCTTTCTTTCCCTTCCTACATTGAAAATAATGTATACAAATACATATTACAGATCACTATAAATCTCACTATTAACTGCACTGACATCTCATTCTTAGCCCTAACAACTGGGAATAGCCATTCAAAATAATGGTAATTCATCTTGAGCAGGGAATTATTCATTATGGCTGTTCTCCAACCTGTTATGGATGTTCCCTATCCTCAGCACTGAACTGTTGGAATTTTATACCATCCTCATGATCAACTGTGGAGTTAGGGTTCTATGGAGGCAGGTCTTTATCTATGTAACTATATGTACAGTATATGTTGATAAAGAAAGGGCAGTCATGCTACCCGATTAATACTTAAAGCATTTGATCTGTAAGTTATCTCTTTGTATGAATTTACATCATTTTTGTAGTAAATTTGATTTGGACCAGAAGAATCTAGAAAATAAAAAATCATTTCTTTTATGTTGTAAAACACCCAGATGAACATGCCCATGGCATCTCAGGAAATATTGATTATGTACAGCAAACATAACAAATGGGTCATTTTGTTGAATATTAATGAAACACATTAAATGGCTGTCTATGTTAGCAATCCATTTATCTGCATTATATAAGCTTTTCTATAATGCACATGCTTTTACAGAAATTAGTATCCCTTTAATACATTTTAAATTTTAACATGACAGTCAAGATTACTTTGACATTACATAGCATATTATTTAAATTACATATGTCTTTAAAAAACAGCCTTCCACAAACATTCCAGATACAGTATGTTTAAAACTGTTATAGTGGACCATTCAGTAACTTTACAAGACTGCATGAATAAATTCCTTGCATGCCACAATATTTAGAAAATGTTTCATTTTTTAATAAATGCTTCTTTCTTATATTATTATAAAATTAGTCCTTGAGCTCTAATCCAAAGACTATAGCTGAGCTGATTTCATTAGTCTGCTGCTTGTAGGAGGAAGCATTTCCTCAGTCTTCTTCCCTCAGTGACTTCAACGTTGTAGCAATGCACAAGGTAATGGGCTGCAGCTGGGGCTGATCTGCATTAGACATTTGCAAACACAACCAAAAACTGCACAGGTACTAGGACTGACATCATTGTATCATCAATGATCCAACATTTCTTTTAGGCAAGCATATTCTCACACTAAATGAAACCTGAAAAAAAATGGCTCTGCTCTTCTGAGGAGGCAAGTAAATGAAGACATTGTCAGGGGGGTAACTCTGCGAGAAAATAAATACTTATAGGAGTTACACTTACACATTACTTAGAATGCATGAACTTAAAATCTGATGCTAGCTTACATCCAAAGATAAAGTATAACTGTTGTGTACCATTTTCTTTTTTAGGGTCAATCATAAATAATATACATTTTAACAATTAATTTTTATTTAAATGAACATGAAAAATTGATAGGAAAATGCTTAGTCTTTTATCAAACCGACAGATGGAGCTGTTCAGTTTTTTTCTTGTGTTGTAAATATATGTTTAAACTATCACCAACTGAGTGATTTAACAGAATGGGTCATTAGATTACCATTCAGCTTGCTCATTTGAATTGAAAATAAAGAAACCTGCTGCTGTGTTTCACTGTAGCTAATCCATAGTGCTCTATTAATCCTTTGTCATGGATTAAACGGTTATATATAAGAAAAAATGTATATCTACTGTAAATGTTAAAATTCCCTTTTTTCTCATTGTCCACCATTGACACCCAGAAAGCATTGAAATCCTTCACTTTAATGTCATTTAGCATGCTTGTTGTAGCCTCTTGACATGAAGACTTCAAAGTGAGAAAATGCAAGTAAAACAAACTTAAGATGCTAATTAGTAGAAGAGGGGCTTTGTTTTATAATTTTATTGATGTGTGTAGGGATGTAGTATTTTTACTGAATTCCTCTTTGTGTTTTGAGAAATATAGGCCTCTTTTTACAGGAGTTGTCAAATGGCCCTCCTCAAACAAGTGTGCTAAAGCTGTAGGTAAACAGGAACCAGACCCTTCACTGAGTGGAGGAGTGGGTTTTCATAATAAAGTTAGCAGTGCCTTCACCCAGGACAAGGCCCCTGTGAACTGAGGGGATTCCCTTTCTGGGAAATAAACTAGTAACCTAATCAAAGTATTTGAGAGCAGAGGAAATACTGCAACCAGCATATAACATTAACTATAACTATATAGATGCACACTAGTGGGGAAATAACACAAGCTATATATAAGAAAAGAATAATAATAGTACATAGATCCAATGTACAAGCATGTACTATCAGAAAAGGTCCACAAGAGTCCTAGTGCAACTGTGAACTCATACCCAGGTATATATAGTTATTAATAGAGATCCAGATGGATGTTGCAGCACAGTCCAGTTTGCAGGGGCCCTGAGGTTGATCACAAAGTGGTGCTCATATTGATATCAGAGACAAGATCTGAAGTGATGAGGAGATCCTCTAGCCACTGTTCGACCAGCCTGGGAAGCAGCTTTTCACCAACAGAATCTGTGGTGTGACACTGGAACTCATAGTCAGCCTATCTACTCTGCACTTAGTCCCTAATAGTGTCTAATCTGTCATGCAACTGGATCTCCAACTGCTAGAAGTGGCCATCAGTTTCCTAAGATGGGTCTAGCCTATGCTGCTTAGAGAGCTAAAACTAACTATAGAATCCAGACCAGAAGAGACGGGGTAATTAAAATAACAGGTGCTGCATATAAACTCTATTGCAATAACCAGGTTCACCTAATAATATACTGTAAGGTGACCAGTACCAACATACAGTAGCACAGACCTAGCTATCTGGCACCATGCAAGTGAGATAATAACAATGGGACAGAGATACTCTGCCTGTCACAAGGATTCAGATACAAACTCAAGAAGCTATGGGTAGATTCAGTTAAACTATTAGAACATAGGAATACTTGCATAATGATCTTTGCTTGTGATCTGGGTGAAATACAGCAGCTTCAATGCCCCTAGTCCCTAGGAGCATTGCCCCTAGTCCATCCCACCGCCCCCCTGTGCACTCAACTTTCACCATGTTTACCTGCTGCTCTCCTGTCCATCTGACTACCCCTTGTCCATGCCGGTGCCCCACTGTCTATGCTGCTGATCCCCATCTACCCCTCTCCCCTATTGCCCCCCTGTCAACCCCACTGCCCCCTCGTGTCAACCCCACTGCCCCCTCACTTTTTTTCCACAGATAACAATAGCAGACATTTTTCTCCCCCACTGACCACATATAACAGCATTTTCCCCACCCCATTGACCACAGATAGTAGGCACTTTTTTCCCCCATTGACCACAAATAAGGGGGGCAAATTTATCCTCCCACTTATCACTAAGGCCAAAATTTTTTCATCCCACTGACCACAGACCTGAAGTATTTGTCCTCCCTAACCAGCAGTATATTAGGCACCATAACATGACCACTGTATACTGTGTTGTGTATTACAGTGTTGCTGACCGCTGTATGTTACATACTTCTGACCAAAGTGCTTATTGTCTCAACAGCTGCTGGTTGCAGCTTGTAAATTTCTCTCCTTTTAGTTTTACAGATTTCTGAATCTGGTGCTAGAATTTTACCATGAACCTAATGCAAGCCTGCTTTAAATTACCAAGTTAAGAAATTTCATATCTTATACTCTGTTATATTTCAAATCTTTTTAAATTAACAATATCATTGTTTTTGTTTGAAATACTTGGAGAACTGAGTGAATAGTTAGTTAGCCCTATTAGTAACTGTGGCTTTGACAATGTAATGAAAGGCTGTAATGTATTTTTATGTGCAATGTAAAGAATTATTGATTTCAATTTAATCTCTGCATTGTGTGCTGTGAGATATTATGGACTTAAAAATATAAAAGCAAAAATGAAACCATTCATTAAACAGAAATGTAGATGTTGCTGCACATGTCCCTGGAAAAAATGTACATTATGTCTGCTGCATTTGCTAAGAATTTAACTGGAATAATGTCCCTTGTGCTCAACATGTCCCTGGTAGTGTGTCCCTTATACTTAGTAACTGTCAGGTAAAGTGCCCTTTGTGCTCAGTATTGCCTTTGCACAGTGCACCTTGTGCCTAGAGTTGCTCTGATGGGGTCACCTTGTGCTCAACACAGTGCTGGATGTCTCCTATAGGGAAGTCCTTGTGTATAGAATATCTCTGATTGAGAACTCCATACAGTATGTACAGCATATTATCCAAACAGTCCAATGCTAGCCTATAGCCTTCTCCAATGTCAGCAGTTTCCATACTCGCAGAGTAATGAAACTTTTTCAACTCACCAAATCTACTAACCCCAGCTTTAATACAAACTTAGAGATTGATAGTATCTTAAGCAGGGTCTTAATGGTTTTAGTGAACGGAGGACACCATCATCTTCATGGACTGTAGATGGAAACTGACCAAAATATAGGACCTCACAGTTTCATAGAGGTCAGTATGCATTCATAACTCCAGATAATCAGATATCCTCAATGGAGAGTATGTAGCAATAAAAGAGAAATTTCAAAGAAAGAGACATGGTGGATTTATGAGTTGGGGGGGGGGGGGGTGTCAGCCTGTAAAAGTACCTCTATGTAAGCCTATGTGTCCATGCACATATAGGCATTTACAGGTGTATTAAAAGAGGAGTGTTTACAGGTTAAAAAAAAATACCAAAAGTGTTTTTAGGAGAATACCTCTATATAGGTCCATGTGTCCGTGCACATATAGGCATTTATAGGTGTATTATAAAAGGAGCATTTACAGGTTAAAAAAAAAACACCAAAAGTGTGTTCAGGAGAGGAGCTGAAGAGCAGAAAAAATACTAGACATGCATAAATGCCAGATGACACTGATCCCTGTATAGTGTCTTTCTACAGAAAATAGGTTGTGATTAATTCCATATTATTAGAAATGTTATTTACTTGCAAAATATATGCATAGTGTATACTACAAAAAAAAAATCTTTCCCATGCACAGCAAAAGTGTTTGGGATTAGCTTAAAAGAAAGGGTGGTAACACTACAGCCAACACAATCTGTGATTCTGAAGGTAACCATCAGAGACATTACTAGAGATTGTAAAGTGAGATCTAGAAGATATTGAGGCCTAGTTTAATGTTGGGATCCAGTGTACTTGGGGATATCCTGGTCCATGTATATCACCCTCATTCACATATCAAATCTGCAATAAATTAATTCCTTTTTTAAAATCTACTAAAGTGTCTGGCTCCCATTACTTTTTAACATACAGACAAAAGAACCACACCTGAGATGGAAGTTTCTAGTAGTTTACTGTAATTAAAAAGATTTAAAGCATTTTAATATAGCTTTTGTGATAGCTGAAGATCAATATTCATGCGTAACTATTGAAGATGTGTACAAATAGCATTATAGTGGTGTCCACAGTAATGTGTTGAAGCTGGGCAAAAAAAAAATTTCCCTCTCACTGTGAACATTTATGTGTCTACCTCATCCCATCACCAATGACTGCATGGGTATTCCCATAGAGCTTTGTCTTTCTGTGGGATAGGAAACTCTAACGAATGATGTGTCTGTACAATCTACATATATTGCATTGCTTGGTTTAACTTTGTAAACTGTTAAGAACCATTTACTTCAGACTTTCACAATGACTTTACTAAGGGCCACTATGGCAGTCCTAAAAAACATTAAGTCACTGGGGCACCAAGAAGAGTTGACGACAGCACCTGGTAAACTATTTAACTGTTCAGTGAAGCATTCTGGCAAAAGAAATGCATCTTTCCATTCTCTTTATTAAGTGTTCTTGCCTGGCAAGACCACTTACTGTTATCTCACATATATATTCTTATTATTATAGCCAAATTTACCACCCTAACTCCCAAAGTTTTTACACTACATAGACAGTAATATACCGAAACGTGCGGATTGTTCCCGATTGGTGTGCTATTTCTTTGTGGAACGTTTCGCCGAATGGTTCACGAAATATCAGCTTTTTTGTGGTGAAATTGGTCCCATAGGAATGAATGGCGGAATGTTCAAAACTAGAGTGGGAGCTGACAAAAGCTAGAGTGTGAGCTGAAAAATCAGGACATGATTTCTAAACTGTCATCACTCCCTCATTTTCAAGCCCATCTACACAAATCTTATATCAAAACGTTCAGCTATCCCTGCTGCCACTAAAAATGTCCACGGCTAAGCCATAGTCCTGATAGTTTTCACAATATGACCATTTGTTTGCAACTCACGCTGCCCATTGACATTCATTGAAACTCCACTCTAGCCACCTCAAATTTGAAGGGCAATCTCTAATCTGCGACTCTGCCTTCATTTTTAATATTTCAGAGACATACTATGCATCACATTGTAGGTCTGGGTCTTGTGATTCTCACAATATAAAGCTCTTCAGTGTAGGATTTATAATTTTTAAACTACAACCGTTTGAAGATGGCAACCGCCAGTGAAGTGAGCAAGTTGGAGCAGTTTGTTTTTAACCACTCTTCTCTGCCCTTGCTGTAGAGTGAGTTGCTATAGGAACCCAGGTGTGTGAGCAGGCAGCAGAGTGACAAGCCACTCCACCCAGCTACTCTGCCCACTCCAGTTGTAGACTACTGGTGGAGGCAAGAACACTTCACACAATTTCCCCAGAAATTGTAGCTTTTCTAGTTGTATTTGATGTTTCTAATACACACAGTATTTCGACTTTTTAAAATAATTATCATAAATGAAACTCGTGCAGTTCCACATCAATTTCCAACCTTGTCCATTAACTGTTCAATTTTGCCTATTTTATATAAGCCTATTTTTCTGTAACTTCTGCTTCATCTGTGCTTGTTGTATAACTTTATTCCCACCACATACAGTATTGTTGTCAGGATCAATAGTGCTAATGTAAACCATTGCAAGTTTATTTCTTCACTTTCACTGTATTAAATCTGTGAATGTCTCTCCTTTAGTTTTACAGATTTCCGAGTCACCTTTCTGGTGCTAGAATTTTACGACGAACCTAATGCAAGCCTGCTTTGAATTATCAAGTTACAAAATGTCACATCTTATACTCTGTTATATTTCAAATCTTTTTTAAATTAATATTATCATTGTTTTTGTTTGAAATACTTGGAGAACTGAGTGAACAGTTAGTTAAGCCTATTAGTAATGGTGTGTTTGACAATGTAATGAAAGGCTGTAATGTATTTTTATGTGCAATGTAAAGAATTATTGATTTCAATTTAATCTCTAAATTGTGTGCTGTGAGATATCATGGACTTAAAAATATAAAAGCAAAAACAGAAATGTAGTTATGAAGTGAATGTAGAAAATGTTACCTGTCACAATTTAGGCATGCTTTGATGTACCATAACACATCATCAATGTGTATTTATCAAGTCCCTGGCAGTGTTTCTAGTTTGCTGCACATGTCCCTGGCAAAAATGTACATTATGTCTGCTGCATTTGCTAAGAATTTAACTGGAATAGTGTCCCTTGTGCTCAACATGTCCCTGGTAGTGTGTTCCTTGTACTTAGTAAGTGTTGTGTAAACTGCCCTTTGTGCCCAGTATGACCTTTGCACAGTGCACCTTGTTCTTAGAGTGGCTCTGAGGGGGTCACCATGTGGTCAACACAGTGCTGGATATCTCCTGTAGGGAAGTCCTTGTGTATAGTATGTATCTGATTGAGAACTCCATACAGTATGTACAGCATATTATCCAAACAGTCCAAGGCTAGCCTATAGCCTTCTCCAATGTCAGCAGTGTCCACATTCGAAGGGTAATGAAACATCTACAACTCGCCAAATCTACTAACCCCAGCTTCAATACAAACTTAGAGATTGATTATATCATAAGCAGGGTCTTAATGGGTCTCACAGTTTCATAGAAGTCAGTATGCATTCATAACTCCAGATAATCAGATATCCCCGCTGGAAAGTATGTAACAATGAAAGAAATTTCAAAGAAAGAGACATGGTGGATTTATGAGTTAACCTTTCCCCCGTCCTTTATATATAAAAATAAAGTGATATGCATACTCATCTTGATTATTAGTATAAGGTAATATGAATTTAGGGGTTACATGGGAAAATATATATATATATATATATATACATAATATATATGATACATTTGTAGACAACAACATGGTACTATTATTTATTTAGCAATAAGGCACTATGCTGTATTTTTAAATATTGGTATGTTATGATGAATAACATCCAAATCCTAAACTTTTAGAACATATTGTTTTTCTACCACTACTATATTTGACAGCTTCCATCTTCCCTTATTAATTATATATATATATATATATATATATATATATATATACACATATATATATACACAGGTGAAACTCGAAAAATTAGAATATCGTGCAAAAGATCATTTATTTCAGTAATGTAACTTAAAAGGTGTAACTAATATATGAGATAGACTCATTACATGCAAAGCAAGATAGTTCAAGCTGTGATTTGTCATAATTGTGATGATTATGGCTTACAGCTCATGAAAACCCCAAATCCACAATCTCAGAAAATTAGAATATTACATGCAATCAATAAAACAAGGATTGTACATAGAACATAGAAAACTATAAGCATGCATATGTACTCAGTACTTGGTTTGGGCCCCTTTTGCAGCAATTACTGCCTCAATGCGGCGTGGCATGGAAGCTATCAGCCTGTGGCACTGCTGAGGTGTTATGGAAGACCAGGATGCTTCAATAGCGGCCTTCAGCTCTTCTGCATTGTTCGGTCCCATGTCTCTCATCTTTCTCTTGGCAATGCCCCATAAATTCTCTATGGGGTTCAGGTCAGGCGAGTTTTCTGGCCAATCAAGCACAGTAATCCCACGGTCATTGAATCAGGTTTTGGTGCTTTTGGCAGTGTGGGCAGGTGCCAAGTCCTGCTAAAAAATGAAGTCAGCATCCCCATAAAGCTTGTCTGCAGAAGGAAGCATGAAGTGCTTCGAAATCTCCTGGTAGACGGCTGCATTGACCCTGGATTTAATGAAGCATAGTGGACCAACACCAGCAGATGACATGGCTCCCCAAATCAACACAGACTGTGGAAACTTCATATTGGACTTCAAGCATCTTGCAGTGTGTGCCTCTCCATTCTTCCTCCCATTCTGGGGCCTTGGTTTCCAAAGGAGATGCAAAAGTTGCTCTCATCAGAAAAGAGGACTTTGGACCACTGAGCAACAGACCAGGTCTGGTTTTCTTTAGCCCAGGTAAAACGCTTCTGACGTTGTTTGTTGTTCAGGAGCAGTATGACAAGAGGAATACGACATTTGAAGCCCATGTCCAGGATCTGTCTGTGTGTGGTGGCTCTTGATGCACTGACTCCAGCCTCAGTCCACTCCTTGTGAAAGTCCCCAACACTTTTGAATGGCCTTTTCCTGACAATCCTCTCCAGGCTGCGGTCATCCCTGCTGCTTGTGCACCATTTTCTTCCACACTTTTCCCTTCCACATAGCTGACTATTTTGCTACTTGCTGTCTGCTTAGCTCAAACCTGACTACTCTCTCATCTGCCACCTACCTCAACTCCTGCTCAGATTTCCCTTGACCTCTGCCTGGATCTGATTGTTTTCTTGTGTGAAGTTCTGTGAAAAGTCCCTGCACTCTAGCCTTTCTGTTCCAGTCACCACTCTTGGCAAGTTAATCCTGATGGCCTTGACCTGGTGTCAGCTTGCAGCATAGAAAACCAGGCCTATTCTGCAGCTTTGTTGAGCCTGTGTCACCTGCCAGGGGGCACCATAACAGTACTCTATGGGATGTCATGAAAAGTCAGATCTTGACCCTCACTATTCTTTCCAGGGGCTGCCTGCCTCCTATTCCTTGATGAAAGGTTTTGTACAGAATCTTACTCATATAGTTCCACCTCCTCCATTGGACCTAATCTTGCTTCTTTAAAACCACCCTTTAAACTCATTAGGGAGATTCCTCTGTCTACTCCCACTCACAAGGTAGTTTTCCCTGTTGTCATCACCTCTGCAAGGAGAGATTTGAAATTAATGGCCTTTTCTTTTAAGGCTTTTTTCTGATGCTAGACAGGTAGAAGGTTACCTTGAGATGCAAGTCCTTCTTTTTCCTTAAGACATTTCTCCCTTTCGCCATAATCAGGACATTGTACTTCTGTCTCTCTTTCTTCTGCCAGTACTCCAAGGAGATATCTTTCCATTGTGTAGATGTTGTGTAGGCTATTCAAGTTTATCTCTCAGCTTTGGTTTCCCTCCAAGGGACTGACTCCTTTTTCATAATTCCCAAGAGTCCCCCAGAAAGGACAACCTTCCTTTCACTTCATTATTGTCACTACTGGCACTACACTAGATCAGATGTTTAGGCCTCTTGTGATATTAGCTTCAGACCAAAGGTCTTTTTAGCATTTTTTTTTTTGCTGTGTTGCTCGCCCCTCAGTTGTACTGCTTTTTGAAGTCATTCTTGTCTCAGAAATAACCAAGTGTTCCCTAATTAATAAAAAGATGAGTTTGGTTCTTAAGATCCTTTTCTTGGAGTTTATTAGGGGACCAACTTCCCACCCCTTTGCCTTTTCCCCAAAACTGGAGCTTGAGGGGAGTTCGAGGAGTCACATCTGGCTTCTTAAATCTGACTTAGAGCTTTGTTGCTAGTGTTTAATCTCCTGTAGGCAGCAGTATAGCCCTTCTCTCTCAGGTTTAACCTTGTGACCCCTAATGAACACCAAGAAAAGGATTTTAGGTAAGTACAAAATTCTGTTATTGCACTATTGCAATGCACTACAAATTCCTTTACCACACAGTGGACATTTATATTGTTATATTGGTTTCAAAAATCCAGTGTTTGTGTACAACATTTCTAGTACTATATAAAGTAGCCTATTTATATTTTGCTATGATTTGTAACATTTCCTTATGTGTGTTTCTTTATGTAATCCCTTAATTTAGAGGGGCTTAGGCACATCAAGTGCTTGGGAGTTAATTAATTTAATTGGCCAGATTTCTGGCCATTGAAATAAATGAACACTCAACTGCTTGATGTGCTTACTGTTAATACTTGTTTAGACGTGTTTACACACATTTACACATATTATAAATTTTTTTTACCAAGACGCAGCTGCTCCTGGGCATGTTGGCAGTGGGGGGGGGGGTTCTGCCTCTAAATGCCCCTGCTTCTAAACTCCTCTAAATGCCTATGTTTGCACGTACACATAGGCTAACATTAAGAACCATTTCGAGGCAGAAAAAAAATGCCACAGGCCCCTAAAAGCAGCATTAAAAATGCTGTGTGTGCATGAGCCCTTAAGCACTTACAGCAACTTTTTTGGATAAAGGTTTACATAAATGAATAGAAGCTGACCATTGTACGCTCCCCTGTCAATGTTAAATGGTCTGTCGAAACCCTCTAACTGCAAATTTCGTTGGACAGCTTGGTCTGTTAAAGGAAAATGAAAAATAACGACTTATTGGCTGGAACACCAGGTGGAAATAAAGTTAAAAAAGCCTAAAAAAACTAATGCAGCCTCCACATCTAAAATTAGTAATAAATAAAATACTTTTTTAGTTTGGGGTTTTTAATCACCTTAAATACTGTGTAGTGGGGCACTGCAGAGTTTATCACTGCTTTTAACCCAACATATATAAAACATTTGTAATGAATATTAGGTTTATTATCAAAGACCTTATGGTCTACTCACTCATATATTGATGTTCAATTTCATTAAACACTGAGTCTATCACATAGAAGCTTTATGAAATTTTAATTGTGTGGATCTGTGTATATTAAGGTGAGGACATCAACTATGAAACATTGAAGAGTTCACTGGTTCTGTCTGTAGCACTACCCCTGTAGGAATCACTGTAAAGGAAGGGTCCTCACCAGTAATGCCACCGTGAGCAGTGGAAGATTCTGAACTCCAACTAGGTAAGGCTATATTGCTTACGTGCACTGGTGGCAGCTTTGCCATGACTAAACTGATTTCAGAGGCACCAACCACAATGTGACAATTGATTAAACTAAATGGACTAATGAGGGGTATAGAAAGGGATAAATGATAAAAGAGAAGCAGTCTATAATATGATCTCTGCCAGCTACCATTGGCGTCCTTGAAGAATGTTGGTACACTCTATGAAAGTGCCCTTGAGAACCTGCATGCAGTAAGTAAGCAGTGGAAGCCTGCTTATCTCAGTAGAATATTTGTTTCTGATTCATCAGTTTTGCTTGAAGGTAGAGTCCAGTGGTCTGTAATGGTGAGCCTGGGAACGCTGTGGTCTTCCAACAACAGTGAGAGAGGAAGCTGTGATACAGTCCAGGTTGCTGGATGTCTCGTTCTCCTGCTGGCAGATGGATCAAAACTCCAAAGGTGATATTGCCCTGTGAATGAACATCCGAAGCTGTGTCCGAACTCCTGCAGTGCCAAGAGTGTGGATTGATTCTATTTAAGTCTCTCTTGGCCCCTCCTATACCCTGGAGTATATAGGACTTTCTAGTTCATAAAATTATCTGTTCCCTTACATAGTGGTTGTCTTGGACTACACCTCCCAAAGTTTTCAGCACACTGCATATAGTGTATGGGTTTACTTGGTTTTGGCTCTTCGTCCTCTCCACCCCCTCTCCCGGTGACAAAAGGAAAATTATGCAGCATGGCTTCAATAACTCTTTAGAAAGGAGATCAGAAGTAAGACAGTGTTTCTTTCTCCATATTACTATAGTCCAGTGCCTGGCTACATATCTAACCCATTTTGATACAGGCTGTACACATGGAGTTCTTTATGAGAGATATGCTGTAAGTAAAGGACTTGTCAAAGTGTGTCTGTGTGTTCATTTACTAATTACATTTTTTGTGAAGAAGCAGGGGTATTATATACCCCTTTCTCATTCATGTAATGTGGGTCCTGTATCTGGGGGTCCCTTTATTTTTAAATGGGACTTCCAGATTCCAAAAGGATTCACCCGCAGACCCCCACAGTCACCGGGCCAAGGTATTGAGGAATCATCTGACATGGAATTTGGGGGGAGGGTCTGGTATTAAATTTGGGGGTGACCCCTGCCCCTTTGTTTACAATTCCCAGCTGGCAGTTGTCTAACCAGCAGAGATACATCACTAGTTGTTGGAAATGCCAATTCCTTAACCAGCCTGAACAGGAAGCAGTCATGGGTAACAGCAGTAGTTAACAACACTGCTAAATGCTTCTCTTACTGCTGCAGCCAAAGGTTTGGCTAGACCGTGTGCCCAATATGTTTGGACCTTTGCAAACCTCAGAACAGGCACAATACAGACCTCATTCCTAGTTAATCTGTATCTGGTATAGTATTCTTTGTGCTAAAAATGACAGCTACTGCTGTCCGTGCTGAGCATGCTTCATTATCCATCACTTCTGCACATTCTATACTTTGCCAGAAGGCAGTAAAGCATGTTCAACGCAGACAGCTGTGCATCTGCACCATATTAAAGCCCTACACCTGTTCTGTGGGACAACCATTGCCTGGAAATAAACAAAGAAAAGGCTCCCCAACTGGGGCATAAGTACAGGGGACACAGGGGTTTCCCATGCGGCCTCTCTGTACACCAGGATAGGAGGGGCCATGGAAGGGCATGTAGAGGAACTGATCCCTCCATGCAGCTACTGAATACTCGCTTCTCCTCCTCTCCCTCCTGCAAACATTCAGTGACTGCAGGAGGGAAATGGAGGGAATTGGTACCTCTATATGACATCCCCCACTGCCTCCCTATCCCAGTCCTGCTGCTCCCCGGGTCCCCCCTCCCAGATCCCGCCGGCTGCTGCGGGGAATACTGACAGGATGGAGAATGGGGAAGTGGCCCGGTAAATGTGTAATTTACCAGTCCCTTCCCTTTCTTAAAGTTATACAAATGTAGAACCTTCCTAGGTAGATAGGGTGAGCTAGATGATTATTTTTTAGTTAAAGGCTGAGTAGCAGCTTGGTGGAATAGCTGGGGGGGGGGGTCAAATTTTCATCAGGGCTGAGAGGTTCTGCAGACCAGCTCTCTGGAACTTCCCCCTGATCTAGAGACTTGGAGAAGTCTCTAGAATTCAGTGGGCGGGGTGAGGAGTGGCTGGTTTGCACTCTTAAGACATCCTGACCAATCCCCAAGCAGGAGGCTTAGCATGGGGTCAGAATAGCCCTTAATGGTGACCAAGTCTGCTCAATGTCTGCTCAGCAGTAGGAGAGTTCAAGTAGAAGATGGACAAAGCAGGATGGTGTGTGGAGCCTGGGAAGGGGTCCAGGAGAGGGGCCTACCTGCAGGCGGAGGAGCTGGCAGGGAGGATCTCTCAGCTTCACCATCCAGTGAGAGAGAATTGTCTGGGAAGCAAGGAAGGAGCCAGCTCAGCACAGGGCCTGAAGGCAGCCACCAACCCACAAGATTGCAAGAGAGAATGAGTGAGTAACCTCACACCCCCAGGGCTGGATAATGGGAAAGGGCATTCTGACTAGCCCCCATCTGGGACTGCTTTCATTTAAGGTGGCAGCTTCTGGGACCTCTTGGCCAGGGATTCCCTCAGGCAGCTGGGTGAAGAGGAGATTGCATCTGGGGTCTGAGGAAGTACACAAGGACAGGCTGGCTAGCTCTCCAAGAAGAGAAGAGAAAAACCCTTCTGACTACTTGTACATAGTTCCAGGAAGTTGTCCTCAGTTTTACAGTTCCTCAGCATCCAGTGTACCCCTTAACCCCATCCAAGTTATCATCCCCTAATAAAATCGAAAAAAACAAGTTCAAGGACTGTTTACTGTCTCTGGAGTGCAAGGTCTGAAGGAAATGCATGTTGCCTGGCAGTGCAGGACTATAGGGGGACTCAAATCTCTAGCAACTCCTAAGTGCACTAAAGTTTTGTTTTTTTTAAAAAAACAAACATGTCATACGTACCTGCTCTGTGCAGTGGTTTTGCACAGAGCAGCCCGGATCCTCCTCTTCTCAGGGGGGTACCCAAGCAGGCAGACGCCTGAGCCACTGCTCTGAGTGTCCATTTATACACATAGCCGCAGATCAGCCCCACCCCCTCCCTCTCCTAATTGGCTCACTGGCTGTGATTGACAGCACCTGGAGCCAATGGCTCCCTCTGTTGCATCAGCCAATCAAGAGTGAGAGTCCCAGAGAACCGAAGCTCTCGTGGACATTGCTGGATCGGGATGGGGCTCAGGCAAGTGTTAGAGGGGGCTGGGGGCTGCTACACACAGAAGGTTTTTTACCTTCATGCATAGAATGCATGAAGGTAAAAAACCGTGAGCTTTTAGAACCACTTTAATGAATAGAGTCAGTGATCGGTACTGATTTTTTGCTGTTTTTTTTATTCATTCATAGCTGAGGTATAGTAAACTGTGTTTCCTATGCTTAAGTTTATAAATGATCAGGAAACAGTGTACAAAGCTATTCCTGTTCATTCATTCTGTGCTGCTGGAGTTGCAGAGATAAAGATTGAGGTGTCCTCAATCCCCTTTTTTTTCCTCAAAGGTGAAACATCAGAGGTCTGTTTAGACTCCTGATATCTCACCAAAGCCCCCCAAGGGGAGTCCTGAAAAATGTAAAAACTAATAAAAAATAAAATTAAAAAAAATTATAAAATGGTAAGAAAATCAAATAAAATAAGAAAAAAAATAAAAAACTAATGACACCAGTGGCGGAACTACCAGGGTCACAAAGGTTGCACTTGCGACTGGCCCCTGGCATTCTGCCACTGTGGGGGGACCCCAAGATGGCAGGAAGGGGGCCCACTGTGGGACCGTAATAAAAGGTACCACAATAAGAGTAAAGTGCTCTGGGATCAGAGGGAAGGGCCACAGCCAGGGGTCAGGGGGACCAATTATGATTTCTTGCATCGGGGCCCTGAAGATTCTATTTACTCCTCCGCTCCCCAACCTACATACAAAATAGGATAAAAACTTTTTACTAAGGAAATCTATGTTAAAACAGAGTTTCAACCAAAAGTGGACTCCACTTGTTTGCTTCCTCTCCCCCTCACTGCCAGATTTGGCACCTTTTGGGGAGGAGCAGATATCTGGCTTTAATTGGTACCTGCTCCCACTTCCAGCTCAGTTTGTTGTGGCGAAGTAAGACGGAGGTTCGGCCCCCCTCTTTCCTCCCGCAGTCTCCTGGGAACCTTCACAGGTCCCAGAGGACTGCCAGATCAATCAGAATGCATAGCACATCTGGCTGTGAAGCCGCAAGCTGGCATGGCCTGGTGCCCATAGTTGAAATGCCGTCACCAGGTAGAGAAGAGGGAGAAAAAAGACGGCGCGGGTGAGCACGTCGTTGGACCCCGGGACAGGTGAGTGTGTGTTTAATAAAAGTCAGTAGTTACAGTTTTTGTAGCTGCTGACTTTTAATAAACACAAAAATGGCTGGAATTCCACTTTAATTTCTATCTGTGACCCTGTAGTTTTATTCTCACCTGTTGATGTTCTTCAGCTTGAGAGGAAGTGAAGGCAAATCTCTGGAACACGAACAAAGGCAGCAATGCACCCTGTTCCAAATTATTATGCAAATTCTATTTAAGTGTCACAAAGATGAAATATTTTGTTTTTCAGTTTAACTCATGGATGGCATTGTGTGTCAGGGCTCTTTTGATCACTGAAAACAATCTCAGACACCTGTGATAATTAGATTGGCAGGTGAGCCCAATTTAAGGAAAAACTACTAAAGGAGGGTGTTCCACATTATTAAGCAGAGCTCCATTTTCAAGCAATATGGGGAAGAAAAAGGATCTCTCTGCTGCCGAAAAGAGTGAAATAGTTCAATGCCTTGGACGAGGTATGAAAACATTAGATATTTCACGAAAACTTAAGCGTGATCATCGCACTATTAAGAGATTTGTAGCTGATTCAGAGCACAGACGGGTTTGTGCAGATAATGGCACATTGAGGAAGATTTCTGCCAGATCCATGCATCAGATCAAGAGAGCAGCTGCTAAAATACCATTACAAAGCAGCAAACAGATATTTGAAGCTGCTGGCGCCTCTTGAGTCCCACGGACATCAAGGTGTAGAGTCCTCCAGAGTCTTGCAACTATGCATAAACCTTCTATTCGGCCACCACTAACCAATGCTCACAAGCAGAAATGGCTGCATTGGGCAGAAAAATACATGAAGACTAATTTTCAAACAGTCCTGTTCACTGATGAGTGCCGTGCAACCCTGGATGGTCCAGATGGATGGAGTAGTGGATGGCTGGTGGATGGCCACCCTGTTCCAACAAGGCTGCTACGTCAGCAAGGCAGTGGTGAAGTCATGTTTTGGGCCGGAATCATGGGAACAGAGCTGGTCGGCCCCTTTAGGGTCCCTGAAGGTGTAAAGATGACCTCTGCAAAGTATGTGGAGTTTATGACTGACCACTTTTTTCCCTGGTACAGAAGGAAGAACTATGCTTCAAGTTGCTAAGCTATGCTATGCTAAGTTCAATGGATGCAAGACTTGTGAAGCTGCTATCAAATAAGGGGTCCTATGTTAAAATGTAACGTGACCTGTTAAAATGTTTAAAAAGTTAAAATGTTGTTAAAAGTTTGATTGAAATAGCTTTTGATTTTAGTAAATATGCTGCAAACACAACAAATGACAATTTTCAGTTCTTTACAACCTATAAAGTGTTTTGAAACTTACTGTACGTAATAATTTAGAACAGTGCATTGTAAGTTTTTTATGTTTAAAAAAAATACTGTTATCATTAAGAGGTTTGTTCAATAAAATTTGAATTGTACTCTTAATGGTTGATACCATGAGAATTATGCTGACTGTTATTTACATCAATTATTTAGGTAAATGAGAAAAATATCATTTGCATAATAATTTGGAACACGGTGTACAAACCACACAAAGGCTCCAACTCTTTTTCACTCTTCTTATCTTAAACATGTGTCTGAAGTTTGGCTTCAACTTTTGAAGGCTCACCCATGAAGGATACATAACGAATGAGTAGCAGGCATGTGTGGACTACAGCTTGGAGGGGGTTAGATGTAACTGGTATGTTGATTATATAATTGATCATACGATATATGTATGTTGTTTGTTTAATATGTACATGTTTATGGATTATTCAATTATGGAACTGCAACCGTTCTCTTGGACTGAACCTTTTGCTCTTTGAGTAATCCTCCAGGGAGACTAGTGACATCTTGGCTATTTACTTCCCTCAAAAGTTCATCTCATACAGAGAATGGGAAGCCAGCAACTTTCAGAAATGTAAACATTATGCATAGGTTGTATTTGCAGATTCTGTTATAAGGGAGCAGTATGTACATAATTTACCGCATTTTTATACAAACTGTATGTACATGCAAAATGACTTGCCAGGAAAAAGAAAAATGCCACTAATTACCTTCAATATTAAAATTGTTATGAGATGCATGTGTACCTTACTCACCACGACTGCAATTAAATTAAAAGATTAAATATGGGGGAGGGGTGTCAAGTATATAATTTTAGATCTGTATCTGGTTGCTATGGTAACAAAGCTGCAGTTCATTCAGCATCTCTCCTGCTTGCTGTTATTTCAGTGACTGAGAAGATAGGAGATGTGCAGTCACTCAGAGCATCTCCATGTGTTATAGATGGACATTGTATATGCTGTACAGCACGGCTTAATTTTCTGTAAAAATCTGACAGAAGTACACTCTCATTTTTCATCCTGGTTATTTATATACTATGAGAATAATTCAGCAAGTTAATAAAGCTATTATGGTAACCATAGGGAGTTATGAATCCAAATCTTGTAGTAATGCAAACATGTATCATGCTGTGACATGTAAGAAACTAGATGAAGCTGACAGCCACAATCCACCTTTTGTTTACTAGGAGTTTAGTGTTTCATACACAGGTGGCTAAATACGTGAAGAAAACTAATATATATTTATATAATGTGATCTGGGGATAGGCAGCCGGGATATATGCTTCCTGGGGTAAGCAGTCTTTAAGGAACAGATACCAAATCCAGTGAGATTAGTGGCAAACAGTGTTTATTAGTGCTATTTACCAAACTATATACAAAGTTCTGTACAGTGTTTAACCAAAATAAACAGTGCAAGAAAATATAAAACAAAAGCCTAGCTGTGTCCTGGCTCTAACTACACAGTAACACAGGTCCTATCAGACTGATCAAGCCTACCACTTGTCAGCCACAACATACAAGGCTTGCCAGTTTCCACTAACCTTTTCGGCTCTCCAGACAGGACTTGTCTGATCCCCAGGCCGAGAGCTACAGGTCCCAGGTGGATTTAATTTGCAAGGGTTCCTTTGGGATGCTCTGCCACAATAAATATATATATACAGTGGGGAACAGAAGTATTTGAACACCCTGCGATTTTGCAAGTTCTCCCACTTAGAAATCATGGAGGGGTCTGAAATTCACATTGTAGGTGCATTCCCACTCTGAGAGACAGAATTTAAAAAAAATTTAGGAAATCACATTGTATGATTTTTAAAGAATTTATTTGTCTTGCACTGCTGAACATAAGTATTTGAACACCTAACAGCAAGAATTCTGGCTCTCAAAGACCTGTTACTGTGCCTTTAAAAAGCCCACCTCTACTCCACTCATTAATCTAACTTAGTAGCACCTGTCTGAGCTCTTTAAAGACACCTGTCCACCCCACAGTCAGTCAGATGCAAACTACTACCATGGGCAAGACCAAACAGCTGTCAAAAGACACCAGAGACAAAATTGTGGACCTCCACAAGGCTGGAAAGGGCTATGGGGCAATTGCCAAGCAGCTTGGTGCAAATAGATCAACTGTTGGAGCAATTGTTAAAAAATGGAAGAGGCTAAAGACCACTGTCAGTCTCCCTCGGACTGGGGCTCCATGCAAGATCTCACCTCGTGGGGTATCACTGATGATAAAAAAAGTGAGGAATCAGTCCAGAACTACAAGGGAGGAGCTGGTCAATGACATGAAGAAAGCTGGGACCACAGTTTCAAAGGTCACTGTCGGTAGAACACTACGCCGTCATGGTTTCAAATCATGCATTGCACGGAAGGTTCCCCTGCTCAAGTCATCACATGTCCAGGCCCGTCTGAAGTTTGCCAATGACCATCTGGATGATCCAGAGGAGGCATGGGAGAAAGTCATGTAGTCAGATGAGACCAAAGTAGAACTTTTTGGTCTAAACTTCACTCGTTGTGTTTGGAGGAAAAAGAAGGATGAGTTGCATCCCAAGAACACCATCCCTACTGTGAAGCATGGGGGTGGTAACATCATGCTTTGGGGATGCTTTTCTGCGAAGGGGACAGGACAACTGCACTGTATTAAGGAGAGGATGAATGGGGCCATTTATTGTGAGATTTTGAGCAACAACCTCCTTCCCTCAGTCAGAGCATTGAAGATGGGTCGTGGCTGGGTCTTCCAACATGACAACGACCCGAAGCACACAGCCGGGATAACCAAGGAGTGGCTCCGTAAGAAGCATATCAAGGTTCTGGAGTGGCCTAGCCAGTCTCCAGACCTAAATCCAATAGAACATCTTTGGAGGGAGCTGAAACTCCGTGTTGCTCAGCATCAGCCCCGAAACCTGACAGATCTAGAGGAGACCTGTGTGGCGGAGTGGGCCAAAATCCCTGTTGCAGTGTGTGCAAACCTGGTCAAGAACTACAGGAAACGTTTGACCTCTGTAATTGCAAACAAAGGCTTCTGTACCAAATATTAACAGTGATTTTCTCAGGTGTTCAAATACTTATGTTCAGCAGTGCAAGACAAATAAATTCTTTAAAAATCTCGCAATGTGATTTCCTGAATTTTCTATTTAAATTCTGTCTCTCAGAGTGGGAATGCACCTACAATGTGAATTTCAGACCCCTCCATGATTTCTAAGTGGGAGAACTTGCAAAATCGCAGGGTGTTCAAATTCTTCTGTTCCTCACTGTGTATATATATATATATATATATATATATATATATATATACATACACACTATATTGCCAAAAGTATTGAGACACCCCTCCAAATAATTGGATTCAGGTGTTCCAATCACCACCATGGCCACAGGTGCATACAATCAAGCAACTAGGCATGCAGACTGCATCCACAAACATTTGTGAAAGAATGAGTTGCTCTCAGAAGCTCAGGGAATTCAAGCGTGGTACTGTGATACGTTGCCACCTGTGCAATAAGTCCATCTGTGAAATTTCCTGGCTACTAAATATTCCACAGTCAACTGTTAATGATATTATAACAAAGTGGAAGCAACAGGGAAAAACAGCATCTCAGCCACGAAGTAGTAGGCCAAGTAAAATGACAGCGGAGTCAGCACATGCTGAAGTTCACAGTGCGCAGAAGTCGCCAGTTGTCTGCAGAGTCAATAGCTAAAGTCCTCCTAACTTTGTGTGGCATTCAGATTAACACAACAATGCGTAGAGAGCTTCATGGAATGGGTTTCCGTGGCCGAGCAGTTGCATCCAAGCTTTACATCACCAAGTGCAATGCAAACCATCAGATGCAGTGGTGTAAAGTATACCTCCACTGGAATCTAGAGCAGTGGAGACGTGTTCTCTGTTGTGACGAATCATGCTTCTCTGTCTGGCAATAAGATGAAAATGTCTGGGTTTGGCAGAGTCCAGGAGAACAGTACTTGCCTGACTGCATTGTGCCAAGTGTAAAATTTGGTGTAGGGGGGATTATGGTGTGGTGTTGTTTTTCAGGGGTTGGGCATGGCCTCTTAGTTCCAGTGAAGGGAACTCTTAAGGTGTCAGCATACCAAGATATTTTGGACAATTTCATGCTCCCAACGTTGTGGGAACAGTTTGGGGATGGCCCCTTCCTGGTCCAACATGACTGTGCACCAGTGCACAAAGCAAGGTCCATAAAGACATGGATGAGTGAGTTTGGGGTGGAGGAACTTGACTGGCCTGCACAGAGTCCTGACCTCAACCCAATAGAACACCTTTGGGATAAATTAGAGCGGAGATTGCGCACCAGGCATTCTCATCCAACATCAATGCCTGACTTCACAAATGCACTTCTGGAAGAATGGTCAAACATTCCCATAGACACACTCATAAACCTTGTAGACAGCCTTCCCAGAAGAGTTGGAGAATCAAGGGAAAGAAATAACCCTAAAGAAAATTTAACTAATTTCCTCATTGCTCTTTCTACTTTGGCACAGCAAATCTGATGACAGCCATTTATTTATTTATATTGGCCTTTCTTGACAAGAAAGTAAACTGAAGGATGTTCTTGTCTGGGGGCAAAAATATTTTTTCCTGAGTATGATTACTGAAAATTAAAAGATTTTTTTTTTTCATGTATTGACAGCCTAAGAGAAAGTTTACTAAAATTGAAAACCAGAGAGTATACTGGACAAAGTAACACGTTCATTTTAATCACCACAATACCTAGCAATATCCACATTGCTAGCAAATTACTTAGAACCCCCAGACATTATATATACTGGACAGATGCTCTCATCAAGCACACTTTGGTATAATATAGAAGTATAGCTTACATGATGACTGCAAAGTTCTCAAGTATTGAGGTAGCAGTGCAACCCCAAACCATAACAATTCCACACCATGCTTCACAGTTGTTATGAGGTTCTTCTCCTGCACTACTGTTGGTTTGCTACAGATATATCTACTATTACTATGACCAAACCATTCTATCTTTGTTTGATTGGTCTTTAGCACATTGGTCCAGAAAGTATGAGTTTTGTTTTTATGCTCAATGACAAAACGGTATTCTTTCTCTATTGTACTTTTAGGTCAGAAAAAGCTGTTTCTTTTTTAGCATTAAGTGGTCCGTTCTTGGGTTGAATTTGCTGGGCCAGTCAGTCCTGGACAAATCAGTTGTTTGAAATATATGCCACTTGTAGATTATTTGCCCTACAGTGGAATGACTGATTTCAAATAATTTGGTAATCTTCTTAACCACTTGGTAACTGTGCTAAAGCCGAATGACAGCTAGTGTGGTTATCCAGTTCTGGGAGGGCGTCATATGACGTCCTCCCAGGATGCGCCCTCCCGTGCGCCCACAGCGGCGTGCACCCAGTGATCTCCGTGATCGCTGTGTCCTACACACAGAGGTGATCACATGATGAGGTAAAAGACCAATCACAGCAGCCTTTTACCACATGATCCTCAGATCACAGAGTAAATACAAATGCTGGTTATCTGCAGCACTTTCCTCACGCTGTGACAGTAATGCCAATAACCGGCAGCTGTCACAGAGCAGATCGGCACTGATCATCAGGTCACTGATGATCAGTGCCCTGCACTGCTGACCAGCAGTGCCACCCATCAGTGCCCAGCAGTGCCTCCCACCAGTGAACAGCAGTGCCACCCAGAAGTGCCATCAGTCAGTGCTGCCAGTCAATGCTATCAGTCAGCGCCGCCCGTCAGTGTTGCTCATCTGTGCTGCCAATCAGTGCCGCCTATCAGTGACCATCATTGCTGCATATCAGTGCAGAATCATCAGTGCCTCTTCATCAATGCCCACCAGTACTGCCTCATCAGTGCAGCCTATCAGTGCAGCCTATTAGTGCAGCTTCATCAACGCACATCAGTAAGGGAGAAAAATTACCTGTTTGCAAAATTTTATAATAGAAACAAAGAAAAACTTTTTTTCTTAAAATTTTTTGCTCTTTTTTTTGTTTATATTGTAAAAAATAAAAAACCTCAGTGGTGATTAAATACCACCAAAATAAAGCTCTATTTGTGTGAAAAAAAGTATAAAAATTTCATATGGGTACAGCGTTGCATGACCGCAAAATTGTCATTCAAAGTGCAACAATGCTGAAAGCTGAAAATTGGCCTGGGCACGAAGGGGGTATAATAAATTGAAGCCTTGTGCAAAAGTGATAACAATCAATCAAAATTAATGCTGCTGTACAAAAAATTACAAAACATCAAACAAAACTCATAATGTAACAGCGCAAATAATGAAAAATAAAATATAAAATTATAACTTTCTAAGTTCAAGAAAAAGTCCCAAATTAAAGTCCAGTGTCCCAAAAAATGTGATAAAAAAGTGAAAGAATAAAGAATCGTTCATACATTTTCCAGTGTGCTCACATCATCAGTGGTGAATCAATTCCTGCACACTCACCAGATAAAGTGGATTCTCAAGCTGATAAGGCTTTGAGAATCAAAACAGGCTTAAAGGTGGGGTGTAGTCTCCTCAGATGTTTTCCCTTTGTCGATTCCTTATTGCATCTCCCTCCAAGAACGATTCCACATAGGGCAATATCAGTGCCCAGTAGGCAAGTGGTTAAATCCCAGTCTCATAGGCATGCACAACTTTCTTTATAGGGGCCTTAGAGAGCTCTTTTGATCTTGGCATGATGAAACCACACATGGCAATAGCAAAGAAAACACTAGACCCTAGACATCTGAGGCTTAAAGTGGAATTCCAGGTTTCAATGCACTTTAAATAGTTTTTTGTTGCCAAGCTTACCCAAACAAGCCATCTCCATAACTAAATGATGTAACCAATAAGTCAGGCTTAGTGCTTCTCTACTATTCAGGGGAAAGCTTGTAATTTTATTTTAAAAAAAAGGCTTCCTCTTGTTGAGATGTGCACTCAGAGAAAGCCTGGAATTCATTATTCTTTATTATTCATTCATTCTATACTGCTGCCGAACACAGCATCGTTTCCTATATGTAGCTAATACTACTGAAGTATATTACAGGAAACACATACAGTAGTTTAGTAATGGAAATGGTTTGTTTGGGCCAGCTTGGACTAAACTAAATATTTAACTATTTCCTGCCCACTCACAGTACATATACTGCAGGAGGGCAGCATGAGCAGGCTAGATCACATACTTGTATGTCAATCCAGCCTGTTCTGGGTTAGGGGCAAGCTGCGTGCCACTCCTGTGACCATTTACTGTGGGCAGCACAATGGCTACATGGGTAGCACAACCACCTGATTGGTTTGAATCCCAACCATGGCACCACCTGAATGGAGTTTGCATGTTCTCCCTGTATCTGCATGGGTTTCCTCCAGGTACTCCGGTTTCCTCCCACACTCCAAAGATATGCTGGTAGGGTAATTGGCTCCTGTCTAAAGTGGTCCCAGTATGTGTATGTATGAATGTGAGTTAGGGACCTTAGATAGTACGCTCTTTGAGGGTTAGGGACTGATGTGAATGTACAATATATATATGCGTAAATCGACGGCGCTATATAAGTACCTATAATAAATAAATAAATATACATTTACAATTACCAGTAACCGGTTATCATGTAATCGCTATGATTGGTCATAGTGATCACATGATCATAATGTAAAGAAATTGTCATATTGTCATGAATGGATTTCCATTTGCTAACAGTTGTGATTGGCGGTTGTGATCTGTGATTATTATTGGTGTCCGTTGGTGGAATAGTGCCCCAAGGGCTGGACAAAGGAAAGTAAAAGGTCTCATCCAGCTACCTGGCCACAGTTTAGAGACAACTGACTTATATAATGATCATCATCAATAACGGTGTAAAAAAAAATCCCTGATCACTCCCCAGAGTAGCACAGTGTCACTATGGTGACACTGAACTACTGTGATTAAAGTATGTAAAAAAAATTGTTTAAAAAAATATTTAAAAATAATTTTTATTTTTATATATGCTGTCACCAATCAGTATCCCTGATCAACACCACACCAATCATACGATGACACTCTACTGCACTGGTGACATTATGTGAAAAAAATGTGAAAATAAAAGCAATTTTTTTTTAAATTCTTCAATTTCCAGAAAATTGTGACAGGAAATTACAATAAAAAAAAAATCGCCATGCCTCTTATTATATACCTTGGACTGTCTACTTTTCAAAAAGGGGTCATTTAGGGGTATTTGTACTGTCCTGGCATTTTAGGGCCTTGAGAAATCAGATTGGCCGTCTGTACATCAGAACTGATTAAATATCAAATATATATACCAATGTGTATATATGTATAATGTATAATATGTACTCCTGATGAAGTCACATGATATGATGTAACGCGTAGGGTGTGCCAATGACGTCAGGCTGTAAACCAGAAGTGCACATGCTGCCATTTTGGATAAGGGATTTCTGAATATTTATGGGATTTATACCACACAAGTCCACATGCTGATATTCAAGATTTAAAGGGACAGTTCACTATTAAGGACAATTATTCTTTATCTGTGTATACAATTCATGTATAGCACTGGTTATGTGCAGTCTATGGAGTCATATATGCATGTATTGATTAGACATCTGGTATAGCACACATTGATTCTCACAAGCAAAGTCGTTTGTTTTGTGCACGTATTTATTGTTTAGCATTATATTTTGCATTTATATTGTTGCGCTGCATTTTCGATTTGTTTATTTATATATACCAGGGGTCTGCAACCTTTAAGACATAAAGAGCCACTTAGACCCTTTTCCGAGAGGGAAAAAAAGACTGGGAGCCGCAAAACCATTGCAACATTTAAAACAAATCCGACACTGCATATATTGCAAAAAGCGCTCTGGTCATTCAGGGGTTTAAGGGCCCAGTAAGCAAAGGGTTAATCAGGGCCACAGTGTATCGTCATAATCACAATCATAGCCTTAGGTCAGTGGTGGGCAACCTTTTTTTGCAACTGAGCCAAATCTCGCCAAAACCACGATTGAAATTTATTTTGAGAGCCACATTTTTAAAACTGAAAATACATCCCCCATATAGTAATTCATCCCCCATATAGTAATTCATCCCCCATAGTAATTCATCCCCCATACAGTAATTCATCCCCCATAGTAATTCATCCCCCATATAGTAATTCATCCCCCATATAGTAATTCATCCCCCCTATAGTAATTCATCCCCCCTATAGTAATTCATCCCCCCTATAGTAATTCATCCCCCACAGTAATTCATCCCCCATATAGTAATTCATCCCCCATAGTAATTCATCCCCCACATAGTAATTCATCCCCCATATAGTAATTCATTCCCCATATTGTGTCAATTCACTTACCTTTGCTCCGCGCGTTCCTCTCGCCATGTTCCCGCGCCGTTCTGGTCTTCAGGGTGGACTATGAGAGGAGAGGAGTTCGTCACGCTGCCCCGCCTACATCCTGACAGCCAATGTTTGCCAGTGGGCGCCCGGCACACAGAAGAGCTGCATGTGTAGGCTTGCCGACCACTGAGCTACGGCAACCCTATTGCCTGTCACCTGGTGGGCAGTGTGCTCCGGAGCCGCAGCAAAAGGGAAAAAGAGCCACATGCGGCTCTGGAGCCGCGGGTTGCCGACACCCGATATATACCATAGTTTGTAGACGCTATAACGTTCAGGCAGACTAAATAGAATACACTGATTTGAGTTATTTTTACCAAAGAAATGTAGCAGACTACATTTTGGCCTAAATGTAAAAAAAAGATTATTTATTTACATTTCATACAAGTAACTAAGAAAAAGCAGGGTTTTTTTTCAAAAATGTTGGTATTTTTTTCTTTTATACAGCAAAAAATAAAAAATCCAGTGGTGACTTTTTTTGTGAAAAAAAATATAAATTTAATTTGGGTACAGTGTTGCATGACCGCTCAATTGCCAGTTAAAGTAGCACAGTGCTGAAAGCAAAAAAATGCCATTGTTATTGAAGGGGTCAAATGGATAAAGTGCAATGAAACCTGGAAATCTACTTGAATATTCCCTAGCAGGTTCTAATCATTGACACCCAATCTGAAACTCCAGATTCTACTTTCATGACTTGGAAGTGGTAAATTTATGTGTGCACTATTTCCATATGCATCTTTGTTTATTTAGGTAATGTAAATGAATACACATGTAAAATGTCAGGCGTCATTTGTGTCATCAAGTATATTACTGCCACATACCTGGTCAGAGGCTGGAGTGCTGAGAGAGCTCCCCTTGTGGCTGAGTGCGGAACACCCCTGAAGGTAGGAACAGGAGATTCTCGGCCCACAGAAGCATGTGTTGCCAGCTGTTGGAGCCTGAAGAGCTGAGATGAAGATCACCTGAAGATGGCCTGATCAGCAGGAGTGGCTGCAGAGCTAATGTTTCCCAGATGTAGCAGGCAGAACTTAGCAGCAGGCGTATGTTCCCCAGACGGTGCAGGCAGAACTCTTAGCAGGCGTATGTTCTCCAGACGTAGCAGGCAGAACCTGGCAGCAGGTGCATGTTCTCCAGACATAGAAAGCAGAACTTTGCAGCAGGCATATGTTCTCCAGACGTAGCAGGCAGAACTTTCCAGCAGGCATATGTTCTCCAGACCTAGTAGGCAGAACCTGGCAGAAAGCAAGAAGCAGAGTCGAAGTCAGGCCAAAGGTCATGCACAAGAGGTCAATCAGGAGCAGAAGCAAGAGCAAGGTCAGGAGCAGGCTGAGGGTCAAACACTGGAGATCATGCAGGAGTGAGGGCAGGAGAATAAGCTGAGATCATACACTGGTGATCAGGCAGCAGCAGAGTCAGTAGAACAAGCCAGGGGTCAGAGCCAGGATAGAAGACAAGGCTGGTCAGAGGCAATCTGGCTCGTCAACGGGAAATCAGATAATCACAAGACAAAGGCACAGGATCACAGGGGACTGACAATCATCCAGCAACTTATGGTCAGAGCTGCAGTCCTTTTAATGGCAAATGGGCACAAGAAACTATCATGTCCTGCATGTAATATTTTAAAAGACCTCCTGCGCTTACATGGAATCCTAACCTTAAAGAAAGCTGCTGGCACTAAACTTATACCCAAAGTAAGTGAATGATCAATCAATAAACAGTGCAGCGCTAATCAATAATATATATATAAATATCCAATAAATAGGTGATACAATAAATAAACTCGATATACACCCCTGGGAGTATATATCCAAAATAATCAATAATATTATATTAATATCATGCGTGTAATCCCTTATAGAGAATATCTGGTGCAAAACATGATAAATATAATCATAAAACAATATAGTGGCAAAAAAAACGTACAGTGCTCAAAACAAGTGAACCAATATTCAATTGCAAAAAAAAATGTCCAAACAGTTGATAAAAGTAATGCAATGCTTAGTGATAATCTTCACACTCCACTCTTCATGCAAAAAATAATGTGCAGTGTGCGTGATTCACACGTGCCAATCCTTAATGGCCAGAATGCCCCCTCACCTCCTTACTTAGACCCAACAGGGCCAGCCAGCTTTAGGATCAAGCGATCCTATCAGAATGGATTCCTCTCTGGATCTCGCCTTCCACCTCCAGCATCCACCAGACTAGCAGCCAGCTCCGATCACCGTCTCCATCCTACACCGGCGATGTGATTCCAGCTTGTGCGGGATTTTGCGGCCGCCGCTCCGAGATGCGGGTGTCCGGTGACCCGGCTCTGGGTACGTACCGCTGCGGGAGCTCAGGGTGGGGGTCGCCTGTCAAGGGATCGGCACCTAGCGGGGACCGGACGGTGGAAGGCAAGATCCAGAGAGGAATCCATTCTGATAGGATCGCTTGATCCTAAAGCTGGCTGGCCCTGTTGGGTCTAAGTAAGGAGGTGAGGGGGCATTCTGGCCGTTAAGGATTGGCACGTGTGAATCACGCACACTGCACAATATTCTTTGCATGAAGAGTGGAGTGTGAAGATTATCACTAAGCATTGCATTACTTTTATCAACTGTTTGGACATTTTTTTTAAATTGAATATTGGTTCACTTGTTTTGAGCACTGTATGTTTTTTTGCCACTATATTGTTTTATGATTATATTTATCACGTTTTGCACCAGATATTCCCTATAAGGGATTACACGCATGATATTAATATAATATTATTGATTATTTTGGATATATACTCCCAGGGGTGTATATCGAGTTTATTTATTGTATCACCTATTTATTGGATATTTATATATATATTATTGATTAGCGCTGCACTGTTTATTGATTGATCATGTCCTGCATGTGCCACCGTGCATGTGCACCTGATTCGCACGTGCGATCATGCCTGCGGCCATGCTGGGTATTGGTGACAGTGCCCACCTTCCTTTGCTTAGTCCTCTGACAGTACCCTCCCCTAAGGGCAACCTCCGGATGCCTAAATGGGCTCATTTTTCCAGGAAAGAATTTTTGCAAGAGTTTAGGGGCATGCACATTGCTTGCAGGTTACCAGGAATTTTCTTCCGATGAATACCTCTTCCACTTAATAAGATACTGTACTTGCCTTCCCCTCTTTCAACAGTCCAGAATAGATTCCACTTCAAACTCTGTTTCTTTTCCTACTGAGACTGGAGCAGTAGGAGGCTCTTTCTTGCCACAACAAGGACTGGATACAGCTGGCTTAAGCATGGACACATGGAAAACTGGGTGAATCCCATAAGAACTCGGCAGTGCTAGCTCGAATGCCACAGGATTAACTTGTCACTTGATTTTAAGCGCACTGATAAATTTTGGCCCCAATTTCCGAGAGGGACATGAAAGTTTCAGATTTGCTGATGAGATCCATACCTTAACCCCGGCCTTCAGAACAAGATTTCCCCTCCAATTTTTGTCATAATACTTCTAGTAGTTCTGTGCCTTCTGTATGGCCCTCTGGAGCACCTAACAGTTAGTTTGAATGAAATTCAGTCTGTCCCAGACTGCAGAAACTGGTGCATCTAGAATAACATTTGGCAAAAAGGTGGGGTGAAACCCATTATTTGCCCAGAACGGGGACTGGTTGGTAGCAGCCTCGGCACAGGGAAGTAGGGACACCCAATTGTCCTGAGAAAAGGTACAAAAACATCAGAGGTACTGTTCCTGAGTTTGATTAGTTCTTTCTGTCTTACCATTGCTTTGAGGATGGTATGCGGAAGACAGGCAGACCTCGATCTTCAGGACCCTGAAAAGAGTTCTCCAAAATCTAGAGGTAAATTGTACCCCTCTGTCAGAGACAATGTTACTCGGTAATATGTGTAATCTGACTATTTTTTCACGAAAGTATGAGCTGTATCCACTGCAGAAGGTGTTCCAAACATGGGCAAGAAGTATGCCATCTTGGACAGATGGCTTACTACCACTAGGATGGTAGTAAATCCATCTGAAGGGCATAAGTTCACTATAAAATCCATGGATATCATCTTCCAAGGTTGGTCCTGGATTGGCAGTGGTCTCAACAAGCCCCACATTTTTGAATTTGTGCCATTGCTACGCAGACAAGTAGTACAGGAGTTCACATAGTCCTTGCAATCTTGCCTTAAGCTAGCTCAGCAGAAGGATCGTTGGGTTAGTTCAATTGTTATCCGCACTCCAAAATGCCCAGCAACTTGATGGTCATTAAAAGTCTTCAGGAATTGTAGTCTACTTGGTTGCGCAACAAAAATCTTATCATTGTGCCAGAGAAATCCCTCCTGTCTCCTCAAAGAGGCTGTCTCGGATTCAGTGCATTGAATAGAGGCTTATTTGATTGATGTCTTCAAGTCTGGGTGAGATAGCAGGAAATTCTGTGAAGACAGACTGGTACCAGGGTTTATGTCTTCGGAAGTTTCCAGAGACATTCGGGAGAGGGTGTCTGCTTTCCCATTCTTGGACCCTAGGTGGTATATGATGTGTTAAACCGGGAGAAGAACAGTGCCCAACAGGCTTGCTGAGACTTCAAACATTTAGCAGTTCTGAGATACTCTAGATTTTTATGGTCTGTGAATATCACAATCGGATGGGCCGCACCTTCAAGCAGGTATCTCCATTATTCTAATGCAGTTTGTATGGCCAGCAGCTCTCAATCACTCACATCATAATTTCTTTTGGTTGGCTCATTTTTCGTGAGAAGAAAGCCACCCAATGAAGCAAAGCTTTAGGTCCTTGACATTGAGACAGGATTTCCCCCATGGCTATTTCTGAAGTGTCGAATTCCAGTACATAGGGTAAGGCAGGATCTGAATGTTGCAGCACAGGTCCAGAAAATCTTGAGTTTGTCAAGCGCCATTTGAGCTTCTGGAGTTAATTGAAATCAGGCATGCTGGCTTGTTAGTTGAGTTATTGGAGACCAATAACTCCCTCCCTCCCAACAAAACCTTATCACCTCCCTATATAGATTGCTTTTTAATAGGGAACATATAGCTGAGAAGCTACATCGATATATGAAGAGGTGGGAAGAAGAACTTCAGTGTTCAATTTCTTTAAAGTGTTGGCAGGCGATATGGGACTCTGCTGCCAAGTCCTCTCGCTGTGTTGTATACAAAGAAAATATATATAAGGTGTTGATGCATTGGTATAAGACCCCATGGTACTCCATGCAATTAGCCCAAGCTTATCTGATAGATGCTGGAGATGCGTGGATGGACTGGGTACACTGTCACACATTGAGTTATAGTTCAAAGAGTTTTGGAACAAGTACTTAATGTTGCCCTGCACCTAGACCCACTTCATTATCTTCTGGGCTTACCCTTTAGGGGTATTCCCAAACCATCTAAATGGTTGGGACTACATATTTTGACAGCTGCTAGAAGGGTGATACTGCGTTTTTGGAAATCAGTAGATACACCAACACAAGACCATTTCATAGGAGCGATCTCTGAAATAAGGGAAATGGAATGTCTTACGGCCTTAGTGGGTGAGCATTCGGGTATTTTCCACTCCATTTGGGGGGCCTTTTGAGAAATTTACTTCATCCCCTCCTTTATCACCTCCTCTCATATAGTCTGGATTCTATATTATATATATCATGCCTTTGACTAATATTGCAATTTACTGAAGTCTGAAGATATGCAGGTTTCAGGGGTGGACTGACCATTCGAGCCCTCTGGCACTGCCCGAGGGCCTGGGGTCAGTAGGGGGCCCCATGAAATGCCCCTGGTACCTTTTTATAGGCTTTTTTTGAGTGTGCTTTGAGTGTGGGCAAGGACACAGGGGCCCCATGATCCACTATTGCCCGGGGGCCCCATGAGCTGTCAGTCCGCCCCTGGCGGGTTTATAACATTTCACGTTTTTAAAGAATACTGAATGACATGTTGTTTATATATGTTCATTCTTTTCTTGACCTTGTTTATTTCTGAGCCACTGATAGACGTCTGTCATTGTGACGTTTCTACACATTGTGTTTCTGTTGAAAATGTGTACATTCTTAACCACTTCAAGTCCGGACACTTTCACCCCCTTCCTGTCCAGGCCAATTTTCAGCTTTCAGCGCTACCACACTTTGAATGACAATTGCGCGGTCATGCAACACTGTACCCAAATGAATTTTTTAGCATTTTTTTAAAACAGATAAAACTTTATTTTGGTGGTATTTATTCACCACTGGGATTTTTTTTTTTTTGCTATATAAATAAGTGTTTTTCTTATAAAATTTTGCAAATAAATAATATTTCTTCATAAATATTGGCCAAAATGTATTCAGTTATCTTTTTCGTAAAAACCAAAAATTATAATTTTTCAAAAAAATGTTTTTACATTTTTATTTTTTTTATATTATTATTTATGTTTTGTTTTTTTACATACTGTCACCCTAGCAGTACAGTGTCACCATAGTGACACTGTACTACTTGTGGAGGGTTATGAAGATTTTTTTTTCTTTACATTGATTGCTTTTACACCCATAAAGGTTGGAAAAGCATTCATTTCTCCTTCTTTCTGGCTGCATTCTTGCAGTCATTGAGAAATACTGTAAGCTGTGATTGGTCACAGCTTGTCACATGGTACAAGGCTGTTGTGAATAGCCTTGTACCATGTAACCTCTGTGATCATTCACAGATTTCACACGTAGTAAGCAATGATGTCAGAAGTGACATCTAACTTACTACTTTTCGTGTGATCACTGATTGGCCAATCAGTGATCACATGATAGGGACCTCACACAGAGGTTCCGTACAACAATCGGTGTTCCACTGCTCCCAGGGAGCGTGCACAAGCAGGGGGCGGGGAGGCCGTTTATAAATGGCCGTTTATATACATGGGTCGGACAGGAAGTGGTTAAAATTTGGGCTTTAGCCCTTAATAAAAAAAATGAATAGAGAGCTGCCTCTGATTGGCTGAGACAGAAAGGTGGGTGGATGACATCACAATCTCTACCTCATCCAATCAGATGAAGCCTTGTATTCATTAATGAAGTACAAGACTTCCTGTGAATGGCTGAGAAGTACTCACCCTGACTCGATTTTGTTCCAGGAACAGGACAGGTAGTCCCCATTCTGCTGCTGCTAAAACACAGCACTGTACTGAATACTATATGTAGCTGATGCTACATACAGTTTATACAGTGCTCTCAGTGAAGCAAATCATATTTTAGACCAAGCTGGTTACTTCTTCCATTCCCGCCGGTGCCTCCCAACCCTTTAGGATGTTTGAGAGGCCGGGAGGTGTAGGTGGGCATTTCAATCATGCGACCACCATGATTGGCTGTCACAGCTGTTATGTGATTGGAAATCTCTCAATCACAAGTATAGATCAGGAGCTTTCCATTACCCACCAGTAGGTGTGCCAGGAGCACGCAAGGCGTGCACTCTCGGCACAGCTTTATTTACATTTTGGTACACATATATGTTATTGGTGTTAAGGCCCACTTTCCGAGAGGACACATATAGGCGTATGGCTGGCAGGAGGAGGTTAAAGTCACAAAAAACCTGCAGTTAGATTTTAATTATTTTTAATTATATCCGCCTGACTTTATCTAGCATACTTTCAGTTACTGATATGGAACAAGCAAGCAGCAAGACCTCTGCTCTGAATACATTTTCTAGGTTAGAGTTTTAAAGAATTGAATCTATTAGATCAGCAAGACAGCCAGTCAACGTATTTTTAGAAGTTGAGGTCAGCAATAGCTGTTTTCATACTTCCTTGGTGCAGGTTTCAATAAATGTTGCCGACTGCTGTAAATTATTTATATATGAACAATTCTGTTATGTGTGCTTGAATTCAAACAGAAATCTTCAAAGCTGAAAATAGTGATAATGCCATCTAATGACAATGTACCATCTACATTACCAAGAGAAATGTGTAGAATAAATGCTTCAATAAATGTAGCACACCAATAATAACATGCAACTCCTATAAAGACATAATCTGCTGGCGAACTACCACAGCTAGAAAACAAAGTGGATATAAACTTTAACAGAGCTCCCTGGGAAATGATGTATGTGCGCTTCATCTATATTTTATAACATTAGATATGACAGCACAACTTGTCAACCATCAAGCCTAGTGAGAGCTTCAGTGACTCGAAGAGTCACTGCTAGGTGCAAAGCTTCCTATGGGAAGAAAGGGGACTTTTTTCATCACACACAGGAAATGTTGAACTGTTGTGCAAATTATCTAAACCATTTAAAATGGCATCATGAGACATGTCATCAAATGTCTGCTAAGCAGCAGAGAAGGAAAAAGGAGTTCCAAAAAGAAAAAAAATCATCTATATGCCTCAGCCTTGTCAATAAACTCTATTCTGAGACTGAACGCCCTGAGGATTGCACAGAGTTGATATATGTGCAGTATGTGTGGGCAGTCACCCAGCCTTGTGATAGGCACAGAGTGTGATTTGCCACATTAATATAAATCGCACTATCGCACTATTCTTCTGCTCCAGGGGAACTGGTGTTGCTGTACTGCATTTTAAATGCCATTTATATATTGATGAAATATCTGTTGTATGTGTGGAATACTTTAATTTGCCAGGTATATTGCACATGCCAAAGGAACCCATTACGTAATGCTTGAAGTCGACGTTAGAAATGCTAGCCGTTACAGGCTTGTATGAAGTATTCATTTGTTATCTGCATAATGAACTCCCTGATAGCTCATTTGTTAGTTGCATAATTAACTCCGTAATAGTAGAAATGATCATGTATTTACCAGCTGAGAGCGCTTACATAAAGCTGAAAGTTTTTATGAACAGGACACAATATGCAGAGTCTTCGCAGGACCAAGTATCTAGGAAACACAATGGCATGTGATTTATGATGCCTGAATAAATACTACAAGCAATTTTTCTCAGAATCTGTAATTAACGTATTCCTTTGTGTTGAAGATATGACAAAGATTTGGTTTCAAAGATTAGCAAATAAAAAATAACCAAGATATTCTATCACGGTAACTGAATATTATTTGCTTTTTCATCTTAGCTGTGACAGGGTGCTTCAGTGATCGTAAAATACATTTATACTGTTAATATTTGGTATTTTTTGCATTTAAAGGTACACTTTGCTAATAAAGTGAACCTGTGTTAGCATTGCCATCTGTCATGCTGATCTGCTTTATCCTCAGTGCTTCATGTCAAGAAGAGTATATGCAGTGGAGAAACAGACCTACTGGCTAGATCACCAGGTGAAAATAGAAGAAAGAAAGAGTAAAAAAAGAAAACCAATGTAGCCATTACATCTAAGAAATGGTAAGCTGCAATGTAGTACTGTAAATGTTTGCTTTCAGGTTTATTACCACTTTAAAGTGGAGTTCCACTCACCCTGTCAAAAAATAAAAATCAGCAGCTACAAAGACTGTAGCTGCTGACTTTTAAAAAACAGCCACTAACCTGTCCCTCAGTCCCGCGGTGTGTCCCCCGCAGCCCGTTTCACCGGCCGTCCTGTATTCCAGGAGGCCGGAATCTTCAGTGTGGGCACCTGGCTGTGCAGCTTGCGGCTTCACAGCCGGGTACCCACTGCGCATGCACAAGTAGTGCTGCATTTCATGAATGGTCCTGTAGTCTTCTGGGACCTGTCACGTGTCCCAAAAGATTACAGGGAGGGATGGAGGAGGACACCTTCCGCTTCCGATCGCCTAGGGTATTGAACCGGAAGTGGGAGCGGGTACCTGTCAAATTCGGGTACCCACTCCCCCCTGCCCCCCAAAGGGGAAAATCCTTAATGGGGAGCAGTCCTTAAAGCGGAACTTCCCCTTTTGGGTGGAGCTATGCTTTAAGTTGCAAGTTATATTTTAGATTATTAGTAGTATTGAAACCAGATGATTTCTCCCCTAACAACAGCTCTGTATATACAGGTGTACAACACAGCAAATGCTTGCATATGTGCTTTTCTCTATTCACTTTGAAAGGGGCCTCCACCTGCAGGATGGCTAACATATTAACTGACACTTGGCAAAAGCAGTGCTCATCGCTTGTTTGCATGAAACCAGTGTTGTGGATTCTGTTTAAACATTTATAAATGAATAGCATTTTAAAAATCTATTTATAATTTCAAGAGGAATAACTATCATATACTTTAAGGCTAGGTTCACATCTGTGCGGGTGGTGCCACTGCGGGACCCACACAAATACTGGCAGCCGCAACCGCACACACCATGGGGTCTAAATGGCATGCTGCCCGCACTGGAAATCGCAACCGTACTAGGAACCTCGGTTCCCATGCAAGCTATGATTTCAGAGATAGTGCAAGGAATTCTTTCCTGCATGTCCCAGGGCATGTCAGCCTATTCAAAAGAATGGGCTCTTGTGCCCGCATGGCAGCACAGGTGTAAACCTAGCCTAAGTGGTCTGATATATTTATTTGTTAATTATCAAACAAGATTATTACACCTTTTTATACAAGATGCAGATTTTCCCAATTATATTAAAAAAGAATAATGCATGAATACTGAGTGAAAGCTATGTAAAAAAAAGTGTGTTTATATCTCTACCCCGCCCTAATTGAGTCATTAAAGCAGAACTCCAGTCAAATTTGTTATTTTCCCATGCAGTGGGGCTGTGCCCACACTGTATAGGTTAACTGCTCATTTTGTCCAGGTGCCAAGGGAAAAGCTATACTTACCCTGTCCTCTGATCTTCCGGAAAACCGCGCTCCCCCACGTCCAGTGGTGGACTGTTCCTGCCATTCTCACATTTAGAGCCAGTCTATGGGTGTGATGTCATCAGGAACAGCCCATTTACAAGACTGCTAGCATGGGGGATAGGAGTGGCGGGGACCAGTCTTGTGCTCAAAGGATCAACGAATTAGGTAAGTATATCTCATCTTTACGATTCCGTAGACAAAAACAAGCATTTAACCCTTGCAGTGCGGGCACAGCCCCACTGCATGGGAAAATAAAATTTTTGCTGGATTTCTTCTTTAACTAGGCAGTGGTGTAGTATCAACTCATTCTAATTTATTGAAGGCTTAGGTCATCTTGCACCTTCTCTGCCATTGCCTTAGAAATGCCTGGATCAGGGCTGGGGGGGAGATGTAAGCAATAACATTGCGTTGGCTGTAGCAGTATAGACAAAGAATAACTTCAGCTTTTAGAATGATTAGAGACTAAGGTCATTTTACTCCTGACCCTCCACAGCTTCCTACACATAAACCAGAGACTCAACAGGTAGTGTGTGGAAATCTCTCTAAATGAGAAATCTAATCTTAGACAGTAGTCACTTCCCGGGTGGAAGTTTTACCCATGTTTTCTGTTTGGGTGAGAATTGCAAATATTTTTCTCACAAATCGGGGTTATGCAGATTCGCCACTCACCTGGAGCAGATCTTTTGCTCTTACAATTGAAACAACTGCTTGGCATAAAGATTGCAAAATTTGAGTACGCAGAGCTGTATGGCAATACATTTGAGCTAGGTGTGGGCACAAGCGGACTGGAACATGGTGAGAGGGTTGTGGTCCTGAAGATTGTTTTAGCAGTTCTGACAGTTTGGCCTATAAGATGGTGACACAATATTTGTCCAGTTGGGGTGGCAAAAGGGTCTGCCCATACTCGGCCTTCCAACAGGACAGAGATTACAGCCTGCTCTCCCCTTCAGGTCTGCCTCTATTTTTTTAGCCAGCATGTGAAAGTTCAATTTACATATGCCAGGATTAAAGTGCCAAGATATTTCAATGGGGGTGAACTTACATTGGATTCGAAAAAAATCACAGTGACCTTTCTATCCACTCTTTACAGCAAGTCAGCTCCATTTCCCACTGACCTGGCTGATGGCATCAAACTCGGTCCTGCGGGTCTCACTCTGACTCTGACAGTTTTGACTCTGTTTTTAAAAGTTTTGGTTACACTACAATTACTGTATCATTGCTGACACATTCTTATATTGGTAGCCTATCTCCTCACATGTGTGGAAACTTCACCTCTATATCTCCCACCCATTCATGATTTTAAAATAAGGTAGACCTCCAAATCATTTTTCCTGATGGCAGCATACATGTGATATAGCTCCTCCCCTATATCCACCCACAGGACTTGTGTATATCTATAAAACTCTGACTAAGAACAACCTCCCCCATCCTCCTTTTTGTCCTCGAGATCTACACCTGCAAGACTGTGATGTTGCGATAAGTCCCTACCTGCCGACTGAGTTGAAGTCCGTCTGGATTCAGCCTCTCCCAGGCGCAGTCCTGCATCTTAGGTTGCTAAATGCACCAACAAGGTGGGGAGCCCCTTCTGGTGGTCTTTTGGGGATGATGAGTTCTCTAACCAGAGATATCAGAACCTCATGTTCTGCACCTGAGCTGGTGTTTTTGATTGCTGCAGTCCATGCTTTTTCTTTTCTCCCACAAGTTAGTGCTATCCTTTTTTTTCTTCCTCCCTTGCCTCTACCTTCATTAGATTTTGTCATTTTTCCTTTGTGAGAGTGATTTGAGGGGTTTTCTTTTGTCAGCAGTTTTTTCCTTTCACCTGTGACCAATATGTGTATACGATCCTGGGTTTGTGGCTGTTACCGGTCTTATGGTTGGCTATGGCATCCACACATTTGTAATATGCATATGCAAAGTGGGTTTGCACTGGAAACATCTTCTGTTTTACCTTGCTTATGCTGCAGATGAATGAGGGGGGGGGGGATGATTCAGGTGCATGTCTATGATCTGTTTGCTACTTTCTCTGAGTCTTTCATTTTACTTTCTGCACAGTGCTGGCATCCTTGCTTCAACATGAGCCTTCTGCCACATGACCAAGACCTTCATCAATGTAGCAAGTAAGAAGAGGAAAAAGAATACCTTTCCAGGAGGGTGGCCTTCATCTTCTGGTACAACCTAGCCCGCTCTCATTCTTGCTTAAGTGTCAAGCTAAGCTAGTGTTACCCTGACATGACGAGTCCAGTGGCTCTTCCAGCCCCACAGGTCTCACCCAGGATGCACATAAAGTTCCCAGTGAGTGTTGGCATCTCTGCTTCCCTGAGCTCTAAGAGTGACAAAGGGTAAAAAGTGCTGAGCCTGCGGTGTGGACCTAATACCAGACTAACATATCTGATGATATTGCTGCTGAAATTTATTTAATGACAAAGGAGACGGGGAGCCAGCAAGTCATGGACAAATAGTTAAAGTGATACTAAACCCTGGACCCTGCATTCACATTATCTGGTTTCCCACAGTGCACACAACATGGAAATGCAATTATTTTGGTAAATCTAAACTGCTAAATACCTTTTCTCATCAGTATTTAGAGCAGTCTCGTAACTTATTTCAGTGTCTAGCCGAGCACTAGTTAATGCTTGTAGGAGGAGTTTTCTTTCTGCTCCTCTAGGAGGATGTGAAACCTCTGAACACAGCCCCGCACAGGAGTACAGAGCACCACAGTTAGCCCTCCTTACCAAAGAGGCCCCAAGCCCATCATAGCTATCTTTATTCCTGGCTCTGGAGGCACCTTTATCCAAGCCATTCACGTTTGCCCTGCACCTGGCTTCACAAGAGGTGAAAGAAGGTCATTCATTCTCCTTGAAAAGGCTAAGCAGTGTTCAAGTGTCTCTTGGGTCCTTTTATTCATTAGGGTAGCAGGCCCAGAACGGGAGGACCCAGATGACTGCCTTTCGAAGTCAGAACATACTTCACGTTTTCAAGGCACAGCTTTCCATTCTCCCTGATGAATGGAAGGATGAAGAGGTTGTTTCAAGAGGAGTGGCAATAGTGGTATTGAATTTTACATTAGAAAGCAGCTGGAAAATGATACCCAACCAAGAGGAAAACGCCAATTCTCTGTTGAAGATAATGGCACTGCCACATGCTAACTCAGTTAACATGCATTGCAGTAACACACATTACAGCACTGCACTCCACTGCAAAGATATGGACAATACTAAATTAACTGTTAAATGCCCTACGTAAAGCACCTACATGCGATCACTTTTCAGAGGAGTAGCTATGTTATTCGCACATGCAAACAAGCCCTTATTCTCATATTTGACAGGCAGCTCTGTATACCAATCAGCATCCCTTCCCTAATACTATTTCAAGAGCTGTCAATAGTCAGTCTGGCCTTCCTCTTCATAGTAGCTCAAGGCTCAGGTGAGTTCTCTTGGCTAGTTTGGCCCACTTTACATTTCAAGACTATTTCACCAGAATGAGAAACTTCAAGAGCTGGTGGAAGAGCTGAAGAAAGAACAGCCATGGTCCATTTCATTCCTTTTAACCCCTACAGGACCCCCTCTGGCTAGTGTGGCTGATTCGGCGCAGAGATGGTAAAGCCCATTCTTGGGATCCATGGGTGCCTTCTATGGTAAAACTCAGTTACTTTTGGTAGTTCAGGCATCTCCCTCTAGAATTATTCTTAATCCAGGCCAGAGTAACATTTTCTGCTCAAGAAGTGGATGTCCTCTTTCAGTACATCAATATTGTTTGGACCTGAGGACCCTGAGGAAGTCACGTGTTCAGCATGACGCAACACGTCGGTACGCGAGGAGGCATTTCCAGGTGTGCAGTGACGTCACTTCCGGTGTGGGGGTCATATTGAAACTCCTGTATTGAATACCCATGCAATACATCTCTAGCATGAGGTAAAAGAGCAGTGTCAGAGGCAAAAGAGCATGTGAGTGGGCATTTCTTATACTGTTTACATACGCCATTAAACTGTTTTACACTCTGGAGGTTTTCTGTTATCTATGATCTGGAGGGAATATTGCTGACAGTGCTATATATGGAAGGATTGGAGCGCTTATTACTTTGAAGTGGACCTGAAAGTTATCCTGGTGCTACTTAGAGCAGTGTAATACTCAGAGCGAGCTGACCCTGTAGGGTCGATATAAGGAGGTGAGGGGGCATTTTGGCCACTAAGGATTCGCATGGAGTGAACACATACCAGCACTTGCATGAGCATTCTATTTTGAGCACCATTATTGGACATTTTATTTCATTTTGTGTGGATTTATATATGATCATGCTGATTTATGTTTTCATAATGTAATGGTGTGTATGAGTGGTTTTCACGAGTGTCAGATAGGACACTGGTCACATTTGCACTAATTTATTCCCACAGGGAATTCACGTGTTGCGCTGTGTATATTTTACCCCCTGTGTGCACTGGGGGGTCTTTGGATATATTATTGACTATTATCTTATGGTAATATATTTGTTCATCTTTAGCGCTGCACTGTTTTGTACTCATAAGGTAAGAGGTTAGTGTCAGCAGCTTGAGTGTTAGGGCCCCATTTTTAACGCAGGAGGATTTTCTTTCACTCAGTTGCTATAATTTCCTCACACAGATCTGGATTTGGGGCTCAGGCTCTGTAATGTGTCAACTTTCAGCTTCATCAGGGAATATGAGCGTGTGAGCTGCTTTGGGAGCATTTCAGGAGTTTGGTCTTGAGACTTTGCCCTGAGGAGGAAAAACATTTCCCCTGTGGGATTTTATTCTGGCACTGGATTTCCTTGCCAGGACTCTGTTTGCACTAATAGAAAGGAATCTTCAGTAGAACATCACTTGAGAAGCAGTGTCCCTCGATAACTTCAGGGGGCAGAGTTTTGGACATGCAATCGCTTCAAGCTACAGAGTCCTACATCTTCTTTCTTCTGAACAAGTTGGGGCCTATGCCCCTCGAGCACCTTTGTCCCCAGGTGGCTTCAATTCTCATATTACAAATTGGTGATTCCATCCTTACTAGCACAGATGGTACCTAACCTACACAAGCTGGTACCAGGTATCTAAGATGCCTACCTTTAAGATGCTTCCTAGTTTAAATCCTCTGGGAGGCTGTTCGTATTTCCATGAGGCAAATACAGAGGAGGAAGCTGCAGCAAACCTTGTCATCTTGAAGTGTCAAGGTCATCCGGAAAACATAGTGCAGCCAGTCAAGAGCCTCCAAAAGTGGTAGAGGCTCATTTAGCCAGGTCTATCTCTACATTCGGAGTCTATGAAGACTTTTGCAAAGCAGTAGGCTAGTTATCCCAGGGCACCTGCCTCAGGTGCTACAGGGAAGATCCAGGGGCTTATACGTCAATGGACTTCAACAGAATGGTAGCCTAGGCTTCCATGTCCATTGTAATGCAGTTTGATTATACAGTTTAGCCCTCCCTGTTTAGCTAGTTGTTTATCACATGTATGCTGCCATGTTGGCATCAGGAAAATGGAAAACTGTATCATACTTACCGTAATTTTCCTTTCCTGACGCCAATCCATGGCAACATATGATTCCTCCCTTGTTTGATCTTGATTGTATGGATAATAGGGGAGGTTGCTCTCAGTCAGACTTTTACAGATATACACAGGTCCTGTGGGTGGATATAGGGGCAGAGATATATCACATGTATGCTGCCATGGATTGGAGTCAGCAAAGGAAAATTAGAGTAAGTATAATACAATTTTCTGGGTTTTTTTACATGCCTCACTCTGTCATCACATGACCTTCCCTGTTGCCTCTTTTGTGAGTGAACACCGGTGATCAACAGTCCAGGGCTGACACTGACTAGTCTTATTGCTACCCCTTGGCATGACATCATCACACTGCCCCTGGATTCTTCAAGACTATTTGAGGCCCTGCCAATGTCCAGTTTCCATAAAATCTATAAAGTGTCCAAAAAGTGTCCATATCACAAGCAATAACCCCCCTTCTCTGTAGTTCAGAGAAACACAGATTTCAGAACCAACATGCAATGTAACCACCCAATCAAGTACCTAATGTACTTGGGGCATTTTGTTTAGTTTTTTAATGTATTTGGAGAATTATCTAGAGGGTCTGGAGTTAGTAAACATTATCTGGGGATGGTGGGGGTTGGAGATAAGCTTTAAATATGCCGCTGTCAACCCAACCCAACCCAACCCAAATGTAAGTCTCAGGTTGCTCTCTCACAAAATTATTGGTCTAAAGCTCAGTAAATGCATTGGAAAACAGCTGAATGTGTATAGTGGGTAAATAATTATTTGATCCCCTGCAGATTTTGTAGGTTTGCCCACTTACAAAGAAATGAAGGGTCAATCATTTTTTTATCATAGATGTATTTTAAATCATAGAGACAGAATACCAACCAAATTTCCAGAAAAAAACACATGATAAAAATGTTATAAATTGAGTTGCAGTTCACTGAACAAAATAAGTATTTGATCCCCTGCCAACCAACAATAATTCTGGCTCCCACAAACTGGCTATGTGGTCATGTGGTACACAGATTATTCCTGTCAATTTAAGAAGGTACTCCTAATGACAACTTGTTATGTGTATAAAAGACACCTATCCACAGAATCTCTTTCTTGGACACCACCATGGGGAAGACCAAAGGGCTGTCAAAGGACATCAGGGCAAGATTGTAGACCTGCACAAGGCTGGAATGGGCTACAAGGCCAACAGCAAGAAGCTTGGTGAGGAGACAACTGTTGGAGCGATTATTCGCAAATGAAAGGAAAATAACCATCAATAGCCCTCGGTTTGGAGCTCTATGCAAGATTTCGCCTCATGGGGTAAGGATGATCATGAGAAAAGTGAGGAATCAGCCCAGAACAACACAGGAATAGCTTGTGAATGATATTAAAGCAGTTGGGACTACACTCACCAAACAAACCATTGGTAACACAATGAGCTGCCATGGATTGAAATCCTGCAGTGCGTGAAAGGTCCCCCTCCTCAAGAAGGCACATGTGCAAGCCCATCTGAAGTTTGCCAATTAACATCTAAATGATTCACAGAAGGATTGGGAGAAAGTGCTATGGTCAGATGAGACCAAACTTGAGCTTTTTGGTATTAACTCAACTCACTGTGTTTGAAGGAACAAAAATGCTGACTATAACCCTAAGAACACGATCCCTACAGTCAAGCATGGAGGTGGGAACATTATGCTTTGGGGCTGTTTCTCTGCTAAAGGTACAGGCGAACTTTGCCATATTGAGGGGCAATGGACAGGGCCATGCATTGTAAAATCTTGGATGAGAACCTTCTTCCCTCAACCAGAACACTAAAGATGGGTCGTGGATGGGTCTTTCAGCATGACAATGACCCAAAACATACCCCAAGAGCAACAAAGGAATGGCTCAAGAAGAAGCACATTAAGGTCATGGAGTAGACTAGCCAGTCTCCAGACCTTAATCCTATAGAAAATTTATGGAGGGAGCTGAAACTTCAAGCTGCCAAGTGACACCCAAGAAACCTTAAGGATTTAGAGAAGAGTGGACCAAAATCCTTCCTGAGATGTGTGCAAACCTGGTAACCAACTACAAGAAACATCTTACCTCTGTGCTTGCCAACAAGGGTTTCTCCAAGTCCTAAGTCTTGTTTTGCTTAGGGATCAAATACTTATTTTACTCACTGAACTGCAACTCAATTTATAACATTTGTATTATGTGTTTTTTCTGGATTTCTGGTTGACATTCTGTCTCTATCATTTAAAATACACTTATGATAAAAATTATAGACCCTTAATTTCTTTGTAAGTGGGCAAATTTACAAAATCTGCAGGGGATCAAATAATTATTTTCCCTACTGTATGTATGTTCCAACTGTCTCAAAATATGTCACTATATCCTCAGAAGGAATGTCAGACTTTCATGGTACCACCACGCTTATGTTATTATGTTAAAAAATATTACATTTACTTAAATGTGAAATTAAAAGCAATAAAATTAAAAGGCATTGAATGTTAATAATAGACCCCTGCAAGGCTAAGTCATGACTACCACTGATATGTTTTATCCTGCTTCTGGTTTAAACAGAAGCATTGTAGTTGCAAGGGCATATTTGTTTACTGCTTTTTTGCTTTTCTCCACCATTGCAAAGCAATGTGAATGTGAAAGCAACTCAAAGAAGGAAGGAGAAAAGGAGCACACAGAATCAAAACCATATATATATGGAAAGAACAATAGCATTCTGACAAGGTTTTTAACAACCTGTCCAATAATTCTGCCTTCTGAAAATAGTTTTTCAGTGCCTTTTGCAACCAGAATCCTTGTTTTGACTTCAAACCTAGACTGCAGAGTATGAAGGTTTCTATGGGCACTTTCTGTTACAGCACACTTGTTATACAAAAACCCCTATATTGTAGTCCATTTCAGCCTAATTTATAAAATAACCCAAGTGAAGGAGTCTAAAGATAATTATCACAACCTAAGATTCTATTTTTCATATTGCAATGGGCCTTAGAAATATGAAATGATATATCTAGCTGTTATGTTTGACAGGCCATGATACAGTGTACTTCTGAACAATTTTATACATTAGGTTATTTACCTTGACCTTTTGGCTAACCACTAGTTTTCATGCCTTGGGTGGTGATGTGGGTAAAAAAGCTTATAACTTCACATTTAAAGCTCTCACTCCAACTTCCTTATAAATGTCTGCAGGCACTAGTCCTATTTGTGCTGACTTGTAGATTAGGTGCTATTTAAAATTGTGTCTCTTTGACCTTCATCTTTTGCCTTAGGGATCACAGTTCTACAGAGCTTCGGGCACCTGCCAACATTGTACCAGCCAATGGAGAAATGTTCCTATTTACAGTGGCCTGAGAAAGGTTATAATCCTTCCCAGTTTTCTTTGTTACACCTAAGTTTCACTTTAATACTCCTGTTACAACCAACAACATCTCAAAAATCAATACTGACAACAACGTCACAACATGCTATTAACACCAGCATCATAAAATACAGTTGTGGTCAATTCCTTTCTTGAAAGTGACAGAAGATAATGATAAAACATAATAAGATTTGTCACTTAACAGAAAAGTCAAGAAACAACTAACATGGACTAAGGAAATATTTTATACATAAGCAAATAAAACCACACAATGTTAGCCAACAAATTTATCATTAGACCTCCAGGGACGCCTCCAATTAAAGTGATTCTGAAGTTAAAAAAAAAATGTTCTTAAAAATAACAAACATGTCATATGTTACACGATAGTTTTGCACAGAAAAGTCCTGGTCCTCCTCTTCTCTGGTCCCCCATCGGCACTCCTGGCTCCTCCCCTCTGCTGAATGCCCCATAGCAATCCGCTTGCTATGGGGGCACTCGCACATGCTCCACTCTCAGCTGCCTTCTCACTGGCTGTGACTGACAGCAGTGTGAGCCAATGAGAATGGAGAGAGCCGAGAGAGCCACTGCTCTCATACACATCTCTGGATCAAGATCAGGCTCAGTTAAGTATAAGAGGGGAGCTGGGGTGAAGCTACATGCAGAAGATTTTTTACCTTCATGCATAGAATGCATGAAGGTAAAAACCCTTCTGCCTTTAGAACTACTTTAAAATCAGAGGCCTCACTGGTACTCTATGTATTTCACTTCTCCTCTACCTACAGACGAATGTAGTAAACTTTTTTGCATTAATACGTTGACTAAGGTAGCTCATCTTTACTGTGATATACAAAGTTATTACAATGATAAAGGCTACAAAATCTACCATCCCAAATGGCTTCTCAGCCCTTTGCTTTGATTGCCTTTTATTTAGTATAAAACTTAAATTAACTAAAATTTAATTATGTCTCAACTCCCAACAAGCCAATATATTCCTGTCTTGTTAAAGACCATAGAAAATGTATGCGGCTTTAGAGCAATATCGCTGCTCACCACGCTTATTAAGCTCTTTGGGAAAATATTAGCTTAACAGGTCAAATTATTCCAAACAATCTGGTAACATACATTTCATTCTCAAAAATTGTGTGCGTGTTTTTTTCTAATCACCTCTCATTTGTATATGTTTTACAACTGCCAATATGAAATAATTTGGATGTATTTTCGATTTATAGTGAAATCATGCATGAGTATTCTTTATCACTGTTAAAATGCTGGCCTAATGTATAACAAGTCCTACAGAATCTTGCTTTTTGTGCAGACTGAATGGAAAAGAATGTGCTTCTCTCACATAGTGTTAGCAGTCTGCTTATCTGAACTAATTTACATTTCACACTAATAATTTATGATCCTACCCTCAATATAAATAGTTCTGCTCTAGAATTTTTGCAGGTGTAACTTATTAAAAAAAGATGTGCAAGTGACTTTGCAATCAGTTCATAATCACATAATCTGAAGATTTTGAATACTGTTTACAGATGTTATCCTTGTTAATTATTGGTTTTGAGACTACTAAAAAGGAGAAAAGATCATCATAGGGCACCATTTTGTGTGAATGTAGTTACGGTACCTACTTTAGACTATAGTATTTCCTTTCATAGTAATAAAATGATTTAGGTGGACTTGTGCCTCTCAGTGACCTTACGCTCCATGCACACTAGCATTTTTTTTAAGCTCCTAGAAGCTGTTATTAAAAAAAAAAAGCTAAAGGATCCCAAATGCTACTAAACACACCTAACAGCTTTTTTCTAGCTTTTGCTCCTCTACATGTACTGTAATAACGCTGATAAAATGCTAACGCTCCTAAATGCTCCAAAACGCTTCTGTATGCTACTAAAATGCTTCTAAAACACTACTAAAAAATGCTATTACCAGCAATTTTTGTCCAGCATTTTTTGAGCTTAAAAAAAAGCTAGTGTGCATGGAGTCTAAAGCGAGGTCGGCACAGTCAGTGAATTTAGTTAATACTTTTAGGGTGCATGTTCATACAGCATTTTTGAGCCTTATCATTTGTAGACAATAGAGAAAAATATTATCTTTTCATCTTCCTGGGTAAAATATCTTCTTCTTCCTCATGTTCGTTCTTCCTGGTGTTTGCTGTGTTGTATGGTGTTTCTTGCTCACAGCATGAGTGATGATGAGGTGGAGTGTTTTATGGCAGCAGGCACTGTTGTTAAAAAGAGAGGAAGAGTAGGGCACGGGGATACTGGATCCATCTGGTAACCAACGATCGAGAAATGAGAGACCAGTTCTGGGTCATGGACAGAGACCTACATGCTCATGAAGAAACATTTTTTCAGTACACCAGGATGTCCATAAAAAGGTTAGTTCATGTTCTAGTATTGCTTTTGAATTATTTTTTTGTCATTTTTGCTTTCTTATCGTGTTCCTTCTATTTATGTCAGTTTTGATGAGTTCCTGGCAGGGGCGGACTGACCATTTGGAAACTGAGGCACTGCCCGAGGGCTCGGGGTCAGTAGGCTTTTTTGAGTTTGGGCAAGGACACAGGGGCCCCATGATCCCCTATTGCCTGGGGGCCCCATGAGTTGTCAGTCCGCCCCTGGTTCCTGGATTTATTCAGTAGTCCTTTGGAGTGAATGGACACATACTTCTGTAATAGTATACTGTAATAGTATACTTCCTGTTGAACGACTAATCATAACACATTTTGTTTTTTTGTTATAGCTCGTTCATGAGAAGAAGTAGAAGAACTGTGCTCTTTTTCAATGTATATCCACAAAATAAACACCAAACACACTTGCCAAAAATAATTTTTAAAAAACTTTACTTTTTAAAACTATTTGAAAAATTCTCAAAAAATCTACATTTTTAAAAATACAGTATATCCATAAAAATATATACATTTTATATTTAACAACTTGCCCTCCAGAAGATTTACTCCCCTTCATGACCAGGCCATTTATCGCAATGCGCTACTTTAACTGACAATCGCACAGTCATGCAACAATGTACAAATTAAATTTTATATAATTTTTTTCACACAAATAGAGCTTTCTTTTGATAGGGTTGATTGTGCTACAAACAAAAAAATATTGAAAATGCATTTGGTGCAATCAAAGGGTTAACTGTGTGTTAGGGAGTGCTTTTACTGTGTGGTGTTTTACTCAGGAATGTGCTGTTTTTTTTATCTCCCTGCTTTAGAGGGAGATAAAAACCTGCACATCCCCGCTGACAGGAGAGAGATCTGTGTTGTTTGCATTCACAGATTTCTCTCCTGTCAGTTGCTCCACCGATCACAAGGTCCTGGTCATGAATCACTGGCCAGGACCTGGTGATTGACATGTACAGGAGCCAATGATACACGAGTGCCAGCCTACCCGCCTATATCAAAAAAATTAAAGGAACACTTTTTAATCAGAGTATAGAATCAAGTCAATTAAACTCCTGGGATATTGATCTGGTCAGTTAAGTACCAGAGGGGGTTGTTCATCAGTTTCAGCTGCTTTGGTGTCAATGAAATTAACAATAGGTCCACTAGATGAAATGACCCCCAAAACAGGAATGGTTTTACAAGTGGAGACCAATGACGTTTTTTTCCTTACTCATCTTTTCTGGCTGTTTTTCACTAGTTTTGCATTTGGCTAGGGTTAGTGTCACTACTGGTAGGATGAGGTGATACCTGGACCCTACAGAGGTTGCACAGGCAATCTAACTCCAGCACATAAATGTGTGCCATTGTCAGAAGGTTTGCTGTGTCTGCCAGCACAGTCTCAAGAGCATGGAGACGATTCCAGGAGACAGGCAGCTACTCTAGGAGATCTCGACAGGGCTGTAGAAGGCCCTTAACCCATCAGCAGGACTGGTATCTGCTCCTTTGTGCAAGGAGTAACAGGATGAGCACTGCCAGAGCCCTACAAAATGACCTCCAGCAGGCCACTGGTGTGAATGTCTCTGACCAAACAATCAGAAACAGACTTCATGAGGGTGGCCTGAGGGTCCATCTGACACCGCCAGGTTGCACCTCAGACTGTCCAGGAGCTCAGTGATGCCCTAGCCTAGATCTGGGAGGAAATACCACAGGACACCATCCGTTGTCTCATTGGGAGCATGCTGCAATAAAATTTCAGCAAAATGGACTAGCATGCTGCATAATTTTTTCACTTTGATTTTCAGGGTGTCTTTGAATTCAGTCCTCTGTAGGTTGATAATTTTCATTTCCATCAAATGATGGGGCATCCTTATGTTCCTAACACATTACCCAGTCCATATCAGCATAGATATCCAGCATGATGTATATATAATTGGGAAAAGTATTGGGACGCCTGCCTTCCCAATACTTTAATAGCATCCCAGTCTTAGTCCGTAGGGTTCAATATTGATTTGGCCCATCCTTTGCAGCTATAACAGCTTTCACTCTTCTGGGAAGGCTGTCTACAAGTTTTAGGAGTGTTTCTATGAGAATGTTTGACCATTCTTCCAGAAGCGCATTTTTTAGGTCAAGCACTGATGTCAGATGCCTCACAGTCTCTGCTGTAATTCATCCCAAAGGTGGTCTATCAGGTTGATGTCAGGACTCTGTGCAGGCCAGTCAAGTTCCTCCACCCCAAACTCACTCACCCATGTCTTTATAGACCTTGCTTTGTGCACTGGTGCGCAGTCATGTTGGAACAATAGGGGCCATCCCCAAACTGTTCCCACAAAGTTGGGAGCATAAAATTGTCTAAAATGTCTTGCTTTGCTGACGCCTTAAGAATTCCCTTCACTGGAACTAAGCGGCCAAGCCCAACCTCTGAAAAACAACCCACACACCATAATCCCCCATCCACCAAACTTTACGCTTGGCACAATGCAGTCATGCAAGTACCAATGTCTTAGTAACTGCCAAACCCAGACACGTCCATCAGATTAAAATCTAAACATACACTTGCGCATCTCTACATTTATAGCAATACAATATACACTTGTGAACATTCTCAATACAAAAAGGCTAACAAACCACAACTTTATAATAAATAAGTGCAATCCGACATATGAAAGGTGAAACCAGCCATATAAAAAGTGAAAAACTGCACAGTCAGGGGCGGACTGACAACTCATGGGGTCCCTTCCCTGGGCAATAGGGGATCATGGGGCCCCTGTGTCCTTGCCCAAACTCAAAAAAGCCTATGAAAAAGGTACCAGGGGCATCTCATGGGGCTCTCTACTGACCCTGGGCCCTCGGGCAGTGCCCGAGTTTCCAAATGGTCAGTCTGCCCCTGTGCACAGTCCAGCATATATTCTCCGAGATTCAGTCAGATCTTGAAAGGTGATGAGCAAATGTGATTCCTCCACCAAATAAACGATCACCCTCTTAGCACATATTTTGATCTCACTTTCCAGAGATCAATACATGGTTGTCTGCTTGTACTTTGCACTCATCTCACTGATAGGATACTTTTACTGCCATCAGATTGCCAGACAGAGAAGCGTGATTCGTCACTTCAGAAAACATCCAGTACTCTAGAGTCCAGTAGCGGCGTGCTTTACAGCACTGCATCCGAAGCTTGCATTGTACTTGGTGATGTAAGGTTTGGATGCAGCTGCTCGACCATGGAAACCAATAAAGTTCTCTACACACTGTTGTTGTGCTAATCTGAAGGCCACAGGAAGATTGGAGGTCTTTAGCTATTGACTCTGCAGACAGTTGGCTAGTTATGCACACTGTGCGCTTCAGTATGCGCTGACCCCGCTCTATCATTTTACCTTGCCTACCACTTAGTGGCTGAGTTGCTGTTGTTCCCAGTTGCTTCCACTTTGTTATAATACCACTAACAGTTGACCGTGGAATATTTAGTAGCAAGGAAATTTTATGGATGGGCTTATTGCACAGATGGCAACCTATCACGTTACCACGCTTGAATTCACTGAGCTCCTGAGAGTGACCTATTCTTTCACAAATGTTTGTAGAAGCAGTCTGAATGCCTAGGTGCTTAATTTTATACCCCTTGATCTATCCATTAAATGCATGTGCCTCTACTATGGGGACTCACAAATTTTAGAGTTAGGACCACAGATGATCAGGGTGCCGTGTCGTGGCTCTGTGGCTTACGTATGTATTTGCAAATGTGTGCTAACTAAACCCCTGTTATAAACGCATACTGTTAGACAGGTTAATTCGGTTGTTAGCAAGCTGGCTGGCAAGTTGTCCAAGAACATTGGTCTCTCCCTCTTTTTTCACTATGTGATGCCTGTTTATGTGTCCTTGCTTCATAAGCCAGTTATAGACTTGGGCGGGTGGCCACTTTTATGCATGTTTGATTTTTTGGTACGTGGGTGCACTAGGACCCTGGTTGCCATTGTGCTACATGCTGGGGTCCAGTGCACTCCTTTGCCTTTAAGAGGGGTGGCTCCCTCAGGTCCACCTGCCCTTGATCTATCCATTAAATGCATGTGCCTCTACTATGAGGACTCACAAATTTTAGAGTTAGGACCACAGATGATCAGGGTGCCGTGTCGTGGCTCTGTGGCTTACGTATGTATTTGCAAATGTGTGCTAACTAAACCCCTGTTATAAACGCATACTGTTAGACAGGTTAATTCGGTTGTTAGCAAGCTGGCTGGCAAGTTGTCCAAGAACATTGTTCTCTCCCTCTTTTTTCACTATGTGATGCCTGTTTATGTGTCCTTGCTTCATAAGCCAGTTATAGACTTGGGCGGGTGGCCACTTTTATGCATGCTTAATTTTATACACCTGTAGCCATGGAGGTGATTGGAACACCTGAATCCAATGATGTTTAGGGATGTCCCAATACTTTTACAATATACGGTACATATATATGTGTTATTCTGCACAGAGCGGACGCCCTGCAGCAGTAAAACTGATATAGGGCAGTCAGCAAGTGGATAAAAAGATATATTTTACAGACACAAAAAATAGAAGGCAAAAGCACAGGCTCCACAATTCCAAAACTTCCCCTTGACGAAAACAGTACCATTTAACCTGCATAGATTTACAAGTATGCCATCCAGTCCTGGCCACACAAGAAAACATGAACAAGTACACATACAACATGGAGTATTTCAGCACAGGAATTTAAACACATGCTGGACGTTATGGCAGAAGAACAAAGCAGCAGGGTCAGACCACCTCCAAAACTGCAAAGTGCCCAAGAAATTGCCAAAAGGACCAGAAACATGAGGTGACACCACCACATTCATTGCCTGGGCATAATGTGACCAGGTGGATGATGATGCAGAGAGAGTGGGGATGATTTGCATAGGGATCATAAGGTGGTGGAGGTTCAGAGGATCTATATGCAGTGGTTGGAGGAATAAATGTGGTGATGTACTGTATGGTACCTGCCAAGACATCTGACTGGAGTTCTGATGGAACGTTGGCCATAATTCCTTCCATACACTTTGCATAAAAGTGCAATTCAGAGCTGTTGGTATTCATGCTGTCTGACATACTGGTTATAATGTCCAGCATACAGGTAAATTCCGGGTCAGATGTCCTCCTTCTCATTGAATGTGTGCTTGCTCTAGAAGGCACACAAGGACAACTGGGTGGTGTGGACTCCTCATCTGGTATGGGGTACATGGGCAGAACTTGATGTAGTCTGCATTTGGCTTTCATGAGGTTCTTGGTCTGCTTGCTCTTTGCTTTAAACTGGATCCAATCTTTCATTTTTAATAAGATCCTCCCAGCAGCTTTCCGTACTGTAAACAAAATTTTGTTTGTTCGAACCTACTGTTTTCATATATTTCATGATATACATACAGATGCTAGCTTACCTCCCTAAAGCCACAATTAGTCAATGAAATACCAAGTGTTTGGCATGAACATAATCTGCTGGCGCACACACAATATATCCACTCTGATATTTCCTCAGCAGATGTTGGTGTATAGCATAGGCGTCCCGCAGACTTTTCCACTTGACTTTCAGAAGCTTCACTGTTAAAACAACAAAAAATAATATACATTACTTAGACAATCAGTTGTTAGTCTACATCTACACTATGCATTTTATATTGGACAATCAATGGCAAGTTACATAGTCCATGACACCTGCTTTGCTATTTGGGATGTGTTGAAGGATGCTGTTATGAAAAAACCTACAACAGAAGAATGGTCACAGTTCTCTGAGGCTTTCTGGCAATGCTGCAATCTTCCAAATTTTGTTGGAGTGATTGATGGGAAACACATCAGGATCATAAAGCCAATGGGCAGTGGGAGCCAATACTTTAATTACAAGAAATATTTTTTATTTGTTTTAAAGGCAGTGGCTTATTCTAATTATTCTTTTTGTAATATTGGGTCATATGGCAGCATCTCTGACTCTGACATACAAACAGGCTAGACCTTCCTAAAAACAGTCCAGGCCTGGGAACAAGTGTGTTTGTGGGGCTTGAGGTCTTTGCCCTGGGTGAGCATCTGCTATGGCCCTATTCTGGTCACAATCTAACTGTACAGAAGAAAGTGTTCAATTTTCAGCTGTCAAGAGCATGTTAAGTTGTGTGCATTTGGTATTCTGTCTAACAAATAACAGGTTCTGCACACTCCCATCTTCTTGAACATGCAAAATACAATCTCTGCTGTTAAAGCTGCATGTACCCTGTACAACTTTGTTAGGCAGTACGGTAGATTCCTGTTTGAGGACTCATTGTGGACTTACTGTGATTAATACACAATATGGATAGAGCTCATTGGACTGGGGTCGGGGGAAGCAGACAAGGTACACATATCAGGGATCAATTTGCATCCTGTTTCATGTCTGCGGTGGGTAACAGGAGAATCAGCTTAAGGAAAGAGATGGTGGGTGGGGCAGTTAATAAGTCATATTTTTTAAGTATTAAAAAAAGGGGTATATAATGTCACTTGGGTGAGTGTGTGTGTGTGTGTGTGTGTTTGTGGGGGGGGGGGGGGTATGGGTTTAGCTTACCTTCATCATCCTTCACACTGCCACTCAAGTCTACCCAGTTTTGAAAAACTTGGTAGTCAATCTGGTCCCATGCCCTCTTGCTCACTCATGACTTGTAGCACAGGTCTTTTAGATCATATATGCAGGGGTGCTGCTTGATCATACGAATACAATTCTCTCGATCCAACAGAGACATTGCCTCATCTATGTTGCTCCTCATGGCTGCAGACCAAAATAGAGATCTGTTGATTTCCTGGGAAATATTTTATTGTTTCCCTTTTGGGAGTTGACTTGCATCTGAGCAGAAAAACGCACCAAAATGCATGAAAAAATGTGTTAACATGCGCAAAAAATATGTGCAAATCGTGCATTTCCATTTCTCTGGAATTAAAAATGTTTAAAAAATGCACCAATCTGCCCAATTTTAGCTACGAAAAAAGCTCCATATCTTTTTTGAGTTTCAGGCGTTTTGCTTCAGGCGACTTGGAGTTCAAGCTACAAAACGCTCAGGTGTTAATGTGGCCTAAGTAAAGTTATTGTCAAATCAGTAGGCTCATGGTTAAAAACTTGCTCTTGTCCTTAAAGTCTTTTACATATGGGTATAAAGTAGGCTTTTACAAAGCATTTGTAAAGCTTTCAGCCATCTTTGAAACTTTAAAACAACTGTGAGCTCCAGTTTGGAGTTGTTAAAGCTCTACTCTAGGATATTTGTACTCAACATCCCCCACTTCTAAGTAACCACTGGTATGGAGAAAAAAAACAAACATTTTAGTTACCCAAAGCTATGGTCACATGACTATCTTCCTGTGGTCATTTTTTGGGTGTCCCCATCACTGCCTGCAACATTTTCAGCAGCTGGGTCCCCCGTCATAGGCTCCAGAGGAAGCTCACGGGAAACTGTGATTATAATCAATTACACTACAGCAGTGGCGGAACTACCAGGGTCACAAAAGCCGCACTTGCGACTGGGCCTTGGAGTTCTGCCACTGTGGAGGGGCCCAACAGCCCAGACTATGTCTCCCAGTGTTTCTGGCTGCAGGGATCTGAGGTGAGATTCTCCCACAGGCAGCTCAAAGCCAGCGATGACAGTCCCCCCCAAGAATGGGAGAGGAGAGAGAGAGCTGGCTCTGCTCCTCCTCCTCCTGCCCTCTCCTCCTGTGTCTGCCCCACCCACTTCCCGCCCACACTCTTTGGCAGTGTCTCAGTGACGTGTGGGTGGGAAGTGGGTGGGGCAGACACAGGTGAAGAGGAGACGGAGCAGAGACAGGGAAGTTTTACTGAACAGTGTCAACAGCCCATCCATGCATCCTGTGAATAAAGTCTCCCCCTCCCTCCCCTCTCCTACCTCCCAGTACAATATTGAAGGAGGGACTCTGATGTAAGTGGGGCTTTGGTGAGCAGAGACCCCTTACATCAGAGTTCCCCCTTTTACACCAGAGTTCACAGCATTTCCCCTTACATCAGAGCCTCCCCCCTTAAATCAAAGTTCCCCTTTACATTCCAGAGTCTACAGAGATCTCCCTTACAGTGTAAATGGAAATTCTCTGTAGGGATGCTCTGTGTACAATGATGTAGGGGGGCTCTGCGGACTCTGATGTAAGGGGGCTCTGTGGACTCTGATGCAGGTGGGTTCTGCAGACTCTGATGTATGGGGCTCTGCGGACTCTGATGTAGGAGGGCTCTGCAGACATCGATGGTGGGGTTCTTTGTGGACTCTGATGGTGGGGGGCTCTGCAGACTTTGATGTAGGGAGGCTCTGCTTACTCTGATGTAAGGGGTGCTCTAAGAAGTCTGATTAAAGGGTGAATACTGGGAACTTTGATGTAAGTGGGGGCTTTGGTTACCTTATATCATAGTTCCCCTTACATCAGAGTCTGCAGGGTTCCTTCTTACATCAGAGTTCTCAGTGTTACCACTTAAATTAGAGTCTGCAGAGTCACCCCTTACATCAGAGTCTGCAGAGTCACCCCTTACGTTGCAAGGGAACTCTGGGAGTTCAGATATAAGGGGAACTCTGCAGTTTCAGATGTAAAGGGGAAACTCTGCAGATTCAAATGCAAAGGGGAATTCTGCAGATTCAGATGTAAAGGGGAACTCTGCAGATCCAGATGTGATCGAGGAACTCTGTGCACTTTGATGCAAGGGGGACCTTTATGATTAAATACATATGAATAGAAATGTTATTTATTCACAAAATATATATATAGTGTATACCAAAAAAAATTTGCTGTGCGCCACTAAAGTGTTTGGGTTTGGCTTGAAGAAAAGGTGGCAACTCTACCCAAGCGGCAGGAATGGAGCCCGCTGCAGAACACGTGTAATGGTCCTTGCTTAGAGGGAAGGGAGAGTTAGGGGGGCCATTCATGTTTTTTTGCAGCGGGGCCCTAAAGGTTCTAGTTACACCTCCACACTACAGGATGACTTAGAAAGAGGTGTTTGGAATCAAGACTATGGAATAAGATAACTGATGCATATTATTCTATTTAAATGTCATTCTTGCCTGGGGTTAGGCTTAAAAACTGATCTTAATGGGAATGCAGGTTGTTACTTTAAACAAGCTGCTAGCTGACTTCGGCACTATTTGGTTAAAGTTTGCTAGCAGTATTTTTAAAGTAACAGTCTCATTTAGTTTTGTGTTCACCATTCTCAAACTGGAACACAAAACAATCTGGTTATTATGATTTCTGATAGAAAACGATACAAGGAAAGAGCCACTTACATTAGCCTATGTATACTCATTTCAATTTCACAATGAGAACCACTCACTTTGACAGAAGTCTATAAAAAAGCATTAGGCACTGTCATGTACAACAAACAAGATAGTATTATCATTTATTAATACACCGTAATACATAATTTAGTTGTAGCAGTAAAATATTTTTATATTATGTAAGCACTTAACATTACTATTGAATATGTTAATCCTTGAAGTTCTGTTACGTTGTTGTCAAAAAAGACTATGTACATTACACAGTTCCCTTGTCTGACAATTCCTTTCCTAAACGTTTAAGCAGTTCCTTATTAGATCTAAATGTTACTATGTCAGTCACATGGAAAGACTAGAAGAATCAGTTTTTTTTTCTTCCCTCCTTTGTTGCAGAAAATATGTTTATTAAAATATGCTGGAGGAAGTGAAGTAGAAAGATCTTGACAGCGTCATGTTGTGCCAACTGCTCTCCAGTTTTTAAGGAGAACACAACGGAAACATATGTAGCTAACGGACTGTGACAATCTGAGATATCTATCTTACTGTGCAAAGCAGGTTCTCATCCAGGAAACACTGCCAAATATTTGCATGTACAGTGCAATGCTATCCAGCTTTTCAGTGGAGCATCTCCTGCCACAACAAAACATAATGGTTGTTTAACTACTAGGGTAATGTTCAGACAAGGTCAGCTCCACACTCCACTCAAGTGTCTGAATATATGTTTCAGCAAACTGTACTACACAAGATGGCCATTAAGTCGCTTATTGAAAATGTGTAAAATACCGTGCACTGCAATGACAAAATAGTGCAAATATGTTCATGGTAAGGTAACGGTTTATTTTTATTGTTACAACCAAAAAAGCTGATTTTTTTACATTCATGAAACTAAAACTATTGCAGGCTAGAGAGTTTGCTGAAAGGATGCAATTGTAAAAACATAAAAATATTTACAATCTGAGTTGACAGTTTGTTGCCAAATTTGTAAAAAGTGGTCCTCCTGTCATCATCGTGTCACTTAGCTGTTCATTTCAAATGAGAGTGCGCAAATATGTCACTCAAAACATCCCCAAAAAAAGGTTTCAGGTCTGGATAATGGAGTATGTTCTTAAAGTGGTAGTAAACTCGTTTTTTTTTTTTTACTTTTACCTACAGGTAAACTTCTAATGAAGCTTTTCTGTAGGTAAAATGAATATCTCCAAAACATGCACCAATTAGGAGATATTCTCTCTTTTTTAAAGCTGACGCATACCCGTGCTGTTCCTTCAATGTACTGTGCTGGGGCCCAGGACTCCCGCGCCATGGCCCGGCCTTTCAGACGGCCAGAGCTCGCAAACCCGAAAGGAAGATCGGGTGAAGATGGAAGCCTCTACAGCGGTGAGAGCGCGCCCACTGGAGGGCTTCATTTTAATGCAATGCATACTAGCACATTATGACATTACCTTGCGGGGGACTTTTTTTTTTTCTTTCCTGTGGTTTACTACTGCTTAAATTCTAGAGGAAATACAAATAAATCAAGAAATATGCTTCATGATTTTGTTAGGACATGACCAGGGGCGGACTGACCATTTGGAAACTCGGGCACTGCCCGAAGGCCTGGGGTCAGTAGGGGGCCCTATGAGATGCCCCTGGTACCTTTTTCATAGGCTTTTTTGAGTTTGGGCAAGGACAAAGGGGCCCCATGATCCCCTATTGCCCGGGGGCCCCATGAGTTGTCAGTCCGCCCCTGGACATGACCTTTTCTTTATAAACTAAGCTAACCTCAATCTTTTCTCAGCTGATTATCACCTTCACAATCTTTGCAATATCAGTGTGCCACCGGTATTATTTAGAATTAACACATGACCCTTTCAGCCACACAGCCAGCATCCCGTTACATAATTATAAGGTTCAAAAAAGATACTGATCCATCCAGTTCAACCTATGTGTGTGATTTTTTTTTATTCTCTAACCATTCCCAATTCCCCATATATTCTGCTTCCTGAGAAAGACATCTAAACATTTCAAAAGCAGTCAACACTCTCAGCTAGTATCACTTCCTGGAGTTCCACATTTTAACTGCTCTAACAGTAAAGAATCCTTTCTGCAATCTAAGGTTAAACTTCCTTTCTTCTAACTCCAAAGCATGGCCACAATTTTCTTCAGGGACCTTATAGTAAAGTTTATTACAATTACTGAAGTCACCTTTGATATTTTTATACAATGTAATCATATCCCCCCTCAAGTGCCTCTTCTCCAGAGTGAATAACTGTAAATAATGTAATCAATCCTCATAGTTGAGGATTATTAATTTTTAATTTTGTTGCCCTTCGTTGAATTTGTTCTAATTTAATAAGACTTTCCTGAGGATTGGTGACTAAAAATGTTTTGAATTTTAGTGTGGTCATTGTGTAAAGTATTTGATGGTTGCGATGGAAGACTTGGAGACTGGGAGAATCTTCACCTACAACCTTTGGTGTTCAGACTACCCTGTTTCATACATTACACCAAGGAGGTGCTATCCCAATTACAGCATCTAAAATGTGAGCCTGATTACCCCTACTTTTCGCAAGTACAGTGACTATTTAACATAGCTTGCTACCATTTTTCACCATAGACAGTTCTTTGATTTGAAACAGAACTCATCATGGGACAATTGAGACAGAGAAACTATCCACAGTGGACTCTGAATAGAACGAAAAAAAAATTGTCAGTGGGAAGAACAGGGAGGATTTGTAAAGCAAAAGTGACAATAGAAGGAAGAAGCCGCTGTCCGGGAACCCTATATTTGGGGCTACTTTTACAATTAGTATGCAGCTGTTACACAAAGTATTAAATCCAATTTTCCCATTTTACATAAGTATCATCAGCTGCATACTATTACAAGAAGGTTGTCATCTCTCTTTTAGGAAGGCACCCTCCTTGAGATTGCTTTTTTTCACCTGGCCTTTTTGATACCAAAGCTAAATCTGATACTTGACAAATGAAATGTGCTTCTATAGTATACATATGAAACAATAAACATCAAGTCAATCCAAAAATATCAACCAAAAACATAAAGTCAAATAGTGTGCACAGTACAATAGTGATGAATAATAACATGAAAATAAAAATTTGAGTGAAAAAGTCAAATAATAATAAATCCACATGCCATCTGGAAACACTTGTGATGTGAAATCTCCACAAAATCCCACAAAGGATGTGCTCTCACCTTCCAGTTTGACCCTCACAACAAAGGTCAAACAAGTATGAGGATAAAAATCAGGTCAGATTGACGGCCACAGGTGGATACTCACTTGGACACAACTTCTAGGAATCACCAGCAGGAACCATAGACTCAGCCAGCTACACACAGCCTCATGCCACAAGCTAAGAAAAAATATATAAATCATAGTGTGCACTGCTGAAATTACTTTATTGGCATAAAAACAAATATACACTCACCTATGTATAATAAACATGCAAACTTCAAGAGAGCATGGAGCACCACTGCTTCACTGTATGCATAAGAGTTCAGGTGTGAGTGCAACCAAAGCACTATTCAGGGATAGATAACAGCAAGCAGCTGGCAGAGTGTCTCTCCCTCTCGCTTGGATCATTAAGCTCTGCCCAATGCTTATTGTCAGTATGACAGATCATCTGGGGGCACAACAGTTTGATATTTTTGGATTGATTTGATGTTTATTGATTCATATACAGGTGAAACTTGAAAAATTAGAATATCGTACAAAAGTTCATTTGTTTCAGTAATGCAACTTAAAAGGTAAAACTAATATATGAGATAGACTCATTACATGCAAAGCAAGATAGTTCAAGCCGTGATTTGTCATAATTGTGATGATTATGGCTTACAGCTCACGAAAACCCCAAATCCACAACCTCAGAAAATTACAATATTGTGAAAAGGTGCAATATTCTAGGCTCAAAGTGTCCCACTCTAATCAGCTAATTAAGCCATAACACCTGCAAAGAGTTCCTGAGCCTTTAAATGGTCTCTCAGTCTGGTTCAGTAGGAATCACAATCATGGGAAAGACTGCTGACCTGACAGTTGTGCAGAAAATCATCATTGACACCCTCCATAAGGAGGGAAAGCCTCAAAAGGTAATTGCAAAAGAAGTTGGATGTTCCCAAAGTGCTGTATCAAAGCACATTAATAGAAAGTTATGTGGAAGGAAAAAGTGTGGAAGAAAAAGGTGCACAAGCAGCAGGGATTACCGAAGCCTGGAGAGGATTGTCAGGAAAAGCCCATTCAAAAGTGTTGGGGACTTTCACAAGGAGTGGACTGAGGCTGGAGTCAGTGCATCAAGAGCCACCACACACAGACGGATCCTGGACATGGGCTTCAAATGTCGTATTCCTCTTGTCAAGCTGCTCCTGAACAACAAACAACGTCAGAAGCGTCTTACAGGGGCTAAAGAAAAACAGACCTGGTCTGTTGCTCAGTGGTCCAAAGTCCTCTTTTCTGATGAGAGCAACTTTTGCATCTCATTTGGAAGCCAAGGACCCAGAGTATGGAGGAAGAATGATGAGGCACACACTGCAAGATGCTTGAAGTCCAGTGTGAAGTTTCCATAGTCTGTGTTGATTTGGGAAGCCATGTCATCTGCTGGTGTTGGTCCACTGTGCTTCATTAAGTCCAGGGTCAACGCAGCCTTCTACCAGGAGATTTTGGAGCACTTCATGCTGCCTTCCGCAGACGAGCTTTATGGGGATGCTGACTTCATTTTCCAGCAGGACTTGGCACCTGCCCACAGTGCAAAAAGCACCAAAACCTGGTTCAATGACCGTGGAATTACTGTGCTTGAATGGCCAGCAAACTCGCCTGACCTGAACCCCATAGAGAATCTATGGGGCATTGCCAAGAGAAAGATGAGAGACATGAGACCGAACAATTCAGAAGAGCTGAAGGCCGCTATTGAAGCATCCTGGTCTTCCATAACACCTCAGCAGTGCCACAGGCTGATAGCTTCCATGCCATGCCACATTGAGGCAGTAATTGCTGCAAAAGGGGCCCAAACCAAGCAGTGAGTACATATGCATGCTTATAGTTTTATTGATTGCATGTAATATTCTAATTCTCTGAGATTGTGGATTTGGGGTTTTCATGAGCTGTAAGCCATAATCATCACAATTATGACAAATCACGGCTTGAACTATCTTGCTTTGCATATCTCATATATTAGTTTCACTTTTTAAGTTGCATTACTGAAATAAATTAACTTTTGCACGATATTCTAATTTTTCGAGTTTCACCTGTATATATATTAGTGCACTACTATGTTTTGTTTATGGATTTGATTCATACACACTTTTTGTGCTAGCAGTTGGGTCAGTTTTTTGCTGTTCAATTTTTTGATATTAACATTAAGTCTGATACTTAGCTTATCCCTTCAAGACAGAGGGTAAAACAAGTCCTAATGCCTGAAAACAATTTTGCAACTTTGACATATGTTAGTAAAACTGTACATCTTATCACAACTAATAAGATTTCCTTTGGTGGTAAATGGTAATGGATATATCCTCTTTTTTTGATCAAAAGAAAAATGGCCCAATATAGTCAAAAATATCTTTTTTTTAAATGTATCTGTATTTTTTATCTTTTTTTTAAATGTATCTGTATTTTTCTTGCTACTACCATCACCAAACAACAACCCAAAACAAATTCTCCTACTCCTGATGATTGCATTGATACCACATACGTTGTTTGTACCCATAGTAGGGCATTTTGAATTTTTTTATCCTACCTAAACACACAGACAATGATGCTAATAAAAAAAAAAATGCTTTGTTTTTTTCTTGTTTTTTTTTTAATCCTACCTAAAATATACAGCCCATGACCTCGATCTTTGACTCTGACCTTGACAGTGATCCTAACCCTGACACTGACCTAGATAAAACCTTGAACTAGCTATTTTATTTATTTTTTCCTTCTTTTTTTATACACACTGTTGTTTATTTACATTTTCTCCTCTGACAAGGAGAGAAATATGCAGTATACCTTTCTTTCCATTCCAAAGAGAAAGCATACACAAGGGCAGGCTTTACAGTGATTGATCACTGTGATAGCCAATCAAAGACTATCACAGCGATCAGGTGATCAGGAACTGGGCTTTCCAGTTCACAATCATTAGTACTGGACCTGAAGCTCTTGGTAAGAGTCCAGGTCCCTGTGCTGGGAGTGTGCTATGCAACTGTTTTTGTTCTGAACTGTTTTACTGAAATAGTGATTCTCAGCTAGGCTCTCTGCTGCCATAGTATATTTGTCAGGAATGGACTGGCCAGCAATGGTGGGACTCACCTGCCTTTTGATCTGCAGTACCAGGGCTGGCCAGCGGGTGCTCCCAGCAATCAGAGACTCAACCTTTCAGCCAGCTAACACCTGGAACTGATGATACTGGTGTATTTAAGGGATGGCCAGACTTGCAGACTCTGCCTTGGTGTTGTGTTTGTCCTGGGCCCTGTATCTGTCCTGCATCCTGTTTCTGTTCCTTTGCTGACCCTGCCTGATCTGAACCGCTGCTGACTTCTCCTGCTCTGATCCCGGCTCGCTCCTGACCATCCCTCTGCCTGACCCTCTGTACCACGCTGCTTGCTACCTGTTCTGATCCCTGGCTTGTGACCCTGACCATCCCTCTGCCTGACCCTCTGTACTACGCTGCTAGCTACCTGCTGAACCTGGCCTGTGACCCCGACCCATCTCCGCTTGCTCCCCCTGTACCTACCTGCCCTATTGATATTGACCCGGCCTGCCTGACGACGCTTGCTTGTATGTACTGTTATCTGTGGGTGGTTGGTTTGGTTTGTTTGCACTGTATTATGTTTTAGTATTGCACTGCGTTTATGTTTGTATGGTTAGTGTTAATAAATTATATTGTTTATCACATACCTGAAGTCTGCGTTTCCCTGCGTCAGTCACACACCTCTGGTCACACCTGGGAGCCCTGACAATATTATAGAGACCAGGTACTGCAGCCATACATTACCCTGACTGAGCCACATAGACATTGCTGTGAAGAGTCCATGCCTGTGCAGATTTCATAATCTGTTTTGTATTATTCTGCAGTTTATCTGTATTTTTTGCTATTCTGACCTTGACACTATATAAAACCTTGATCTTTGTTTTGTAAATAATCTAAAAGCAACAACTTTTAATTTGTAAGCTCCATTTTAAATTTGTATCTCTGAATGACAAAGTCACTCTTCCTAGCTTTATTTTGAGAATCTATAAAGTTCAGGCTTTCTATATTCAGCCTATACATTGTTATATTTACAATAACAGGTGAATCTACAGAGATCCTGTGCTTAGGATGCTGGTATAGTGTTACTATTCTTTGGAGGCTAATAGCACCACAAATTGTAACCCCCCCCCCCATTTACCTGAGTGGACCACAGTTATTTGTGAAAAATACAACTACAGTAAAGTGCAGCACTCCCCTCACATATATAAATACAGTGCTCATATAAAAAAATATAATTGATCCTGTAAAAAAAATGAAATAAATGACCAATTAATTATTCTGTGTAATATAAACATGTAGTGAAAACCATAAAGTGAAAAACAAAGTCCATCCAATGTGTCTTTTGCAAGACTTTTATAACCAAAATAATTATCTTTAATGACCAATTGCTTCTTTCTCCAAAAACAATTTAATGCTCCATCCAAGCTTGCATGGTAAACTCCAATGCACCTCCTACCTGAAAAAAATCATGTGCTCTCTTGTACTCACACTCAAGCTGTGCGCACACCAATAATATGAGTGTAATATGAGTGTAATTCTTTTTTTGATACATAGGTTTATACAAGATGTTGTGACGAACGCAGCGTCAGACCCCTGACCTTCTCACCAAACTCGTGACCGAGGGACTAGCCAGTCTAAAACCGTGGTGTCACGTGCGTAACAATGCCACACCCAGCTGCACCCTGCACAACAATTTTCCACCCAATGGACCACCAGCGATGTCCGGCAGCCTGAATGAGCTTGTTACTGGGTCAGGTTAATCACGCAATTAACCCTTCACACTGCCACCACCTCCTTTTTGCACAGAGAAAGAGGAAACTTGGCGATATCAGCTATAACACTATAATGGTTGAGATAATTGCCTGTATAACACTGTCACCACAGACCGGTTATACAGAGGGTTAAACAAACACAGTAGCGCTCTTTTAGAGGCAGGAATCCGTAATTGCATTAAGGCGCTTTAGAAACAGTTCAACACTTTTGGAAAGAAAGATTTATTACTAAAAGGTCAAAAGGGTGCAATAAAATATTTACAGAAAAAAGATGTAACCAATATATATATAAATATACAGAGAACAACAGCACAGCAAAGAGGTAACAGAAAGGAGGTAAAGGGTTAAAGTACTTGCCAATCAGCCTTGGGTTTGCAGATCAAGTTTCAGAGCGAAAGGGCTGTCTCCCAAGTTGGTTCTGATGTTAAACAGGAGAATTCTTCAACTTCCTCTCTTAGGCCTGACATCCCATTTTGTAGTTCCCCAACAGGGGGTGTCTCTAAAGTCAAGGACCAATACCCCGTTTAGGGAGGGAAGGTCTGGGCGTAGACCTAAACTAGAGCCAAAATCTCTTATAGTTCATATTTTGGCTCATAACTTTTCCTATGCACAAGTGACATTCCACCCGCAGGTAGATTACTATGCAGACGCATCTGAGGAACGGGTAGATATGAAATATGAAATACATATTTGAAGGGTTCCAGTAATGTAATTTTCTGCTTTCCTAGGTATTCCAGTCAGGGAGTGTGACCTATCAAACTGGTTGTCTTCTCGTGGGCAATCTGAAGATATGCCTGATTTTTATGTAAGTCTCTCATATTCAAAGATACGAGACATAGGGAAAAAATGGATTTTTAAAGTGTTATCTGGTTCGTGCTCCTCTGGAATGTCTTTGAACTCCTGGGAAGGCTTGCGTTATCTTTTACGATGTGCTAGATTGCACAGCTTTCTTAGAAAGAAAGGCGCTCAGCTCAGAGAGGTTGTACAGCTCTGGGCTCCCTGCTGGGCTCTGGCCTGCCTGTGACACTTCCAACACCCACACCGACCAGATGTCACTGTGGCTCTCAGAGAGGGAGGGGGAGAATGAGGGGAGACATGGAGAATTCTTAACAAAATGGAGGGCCGCGTACGTCTCTGTGTGTACGCTTGCTACAGGTGTATGAAAATACAGTTAAGAGAACAATATGTGAGAGAAACTTGCTATATTAGTGTAGAGATGTGCTGGTTGTTTTAAATTTTAAACAGCAGTTGCAAAGCATTTTTTTTCTTTTCCCTCTTTGTGAGTGCCAGATAGGAAAAGCAGGACTGTGCTCTGATTGGTTGTTGCTACAGCTGAGAAGGATCGACCCATAGCAGCACTGTTGCAGCTGGATTTATGATTGGCTGTGGAGGAAAAGGAGAGAGGAAAAAGGAAGAAGAAGCACATGTGGGGAAGCAGACATTTTCAGGGGACTGCATGGAGCAAGGGTTCCTGGTATAAAGTCACAGAGTCTCACTCTCTATGCTGCTAGAGCCCATGGACTGGGCTGGTAGTGTGTAGCAGAGAAATTGTTGCAGGAGGACAGTGTGCAAACTAAGGATTGTCCTGCCTGACACTCAGGATTACAGCCACTCAAGTGCATGCATCTCTCAAAGTCTGGAGCTGCTGAAAGAGAGAGGATTTCTACTGCTGTCTAATGCTATCTAGAGGACAATCCAGCAACAGTGAGTACTCTGTGATGAAAGGGGATTTTGATATTGTTGCATTTGCTGTTCATCTCTGGAGAATGGTCAAGAGAAAGCCTGCTCTCTAATTCTCAGAGTGACACAGATCTTGGGAAGCCCAAGCTGCTCAGAATTAGATATTCCTGCTGCTGATTGATGAGAGAACTCTGTCACTGTATATTACTGGTTTGTCTCCTCAAGATTTGTGCTGTGGCTGAAGAGTGTGTTTAGTTCCAAGTCCCCACAGAAGCTTGCTGCTCTAAATATATTGAGCAAGTGTCAGTATATCAGGATTTCACCTGTATGGTAAAGATTTGTTGAAGTGTTGTTTTTCTTCTATTGCAATGTTCACTGGAAGATTCTGCTTAAAGGAGACTGTGCTATCCTGCTACCCCTGGATTACAAATACTCTCCCATGCAGAGAGGGAGCGCTCTTCCATTGATTAAAGGGCCCCAACGTTGAGAGACTTTAAGGTTCATCCCACTGGCCACTGGTTAGGTAGGACATTTCTACTTTAGATAGTACTGCCATAGCAAATGTCAATAAGCTGCTAAATCTCATTAACAGTTATTGTTTCATGTGACAATGTCACTCTCATATGTCACCCTAGTCAGTGTGATACTAGTCAGTTTTTGGAGTCTTTGGCAAGTGAATTGTGACTTCTTACTAACTGTGTTATGCAAAGTGGTATCTGTGTTTTATGTACATTACCTGTGTTAAATCAGCTAGTTCTTTTTCAGGGTTTGTCTTCTTCAATAAAACCCATAAAAAATATTCTCAGAGTGTCGAAGTGTTCTGGGTATAATCGGAGGTGTTACAAGATTCATGTGAGAGCTGAACCTATATATCTAGCCAAGCATCACCCAAGGGTGTGCTACATTAGACTTACAAGTGGTGTCAAGATGGAACGTAATATGATTGTCATTGAGGTATGGTAATTTCTTCTTCACCACTCCAAGTTTAATATGGGAAATTAATGTGGTATTTCAAATGCCATTATGGCATAAAACATACCGTATTTTTCGCTCCATAAGACACACCTGACCATAAGATTCACCTAGGTTTTAGAGGAGGAAAACAAGAAAAAAAAATATTCTGAACCAATGGACTGCAGACATAGTGCAGGAGTTGACCAGAGACCGTGAACATACTACAGGAGATGGCCAGAGACTGCAGACATAGTACAGGATATGACCAGAGACTGCAGACATAGTACAGGAGATGACCAGAGACTGCAGACATTCTACAGGAGATGACCAGAGACTGCAGACATAGTACAGGAGATGACCAAAGACTGCAGACTTAGTACAGGAGATGACTAGAGACTGCGGACATACTACAGGAGATGACCAGAGACTGCGGACATACTACAGGAGATGACCAGAGACTGCGGACATAGTACAGGAGATGACCAGAGACTGCGGACACAGTACAGGGGATGAACAGAGACTGTGGACACAGTACAGGGGATGCCCAGAGACTGCGGACACAGTACAGGAGATGGCCAGAGACTGCGGACATAGTACAGGAGATGACCAAACACTGCTGACCTTTGGGGAGCAAAGGGGGGGACCATTCACAAAGCGCATTACTTCTCACACATGCGCAGTGGGCACCTGGCTATAAAGCCGCAAGCTGTCACAGCCAGATGCCCACACTAAAGATGCCGGCGCCGGGGAAAGAAGAAGGTGAGGACCAAGGAACAGGTAGGACTGAGGAGCACAGAAGAGCCGAGCAGCTGGCCCGGTATTCTAACACGGTGGTGGCGGGAATTCTGGGACAGCCACTCCATATTCGTTCCATAAGACGCACAGACATTTTCCCCCATTTTTTGGGGGGGAAAAAGTGCGTCTTATGGAGCGAAAAATATGGTATGTGTTCCTATATCATAGTTTATACAAGATACTTTGGATTAGTTTGATTTTAGCAATATAAATAGGGGAATTAGAATAAAGAGAGCCTGGTATAACACTTTGTTGATAGGAAAGGACCCATGGCAGGAACATTGAATACAACTGATATACAAACTTTCCATTCTGGATTAGTCTTTAGGAGCTGCCTTATGAATAGATTCATCAGTCTTGAAGTGCCATATAAGGTAGTAACATAGTAAATCATTATAGATATAAAAGTCATACCGATACTGAACAAATTAGTTATGATCTGAGCTGACAGAACTATAAATACTAATGAATTTGTACTAGATTGTATTTCTCTACATGATAAAGCAGATAGTCATAGTTAGATATATGTGTTTCATTATGATTTGTTTTTCATCCGAAAATTTAATTTTCTGAGAATCGGATGTACACAAATCTCTGAATGGACATAGTAGTGAATGTCAGTGAATCTGAAAAAATGTTATAATGAAATTACAAAATGCATTTGTTTAATTTGTTTCATTCAGATGAATTCACATGATGCGACAATAGTTTGGGTCCATGGGGGAAATTAATTCAATTTTCAGTTTCGTTTGATAATTAGGATTTGAATAGCAAATGGATCCAAATTTTGTTTCATTCATTAATTTTGATACACATGATGGATCAGAGGAGAAGGAGAGTCACCAGGTTTTTGCCAGTTTGATCCCCTTCACATACCGATCTGACTTTTACCCTATACAATCTAAGGGTAAAGAAATGGATCGCTTAGAAAAAGATAGTAGAGCAGGAACTAATGAGATTGGCCATACAAATTGTGGCTAGGGGATACATTCCTGAATGACAACCTGAATGTTGAAGAAAGACAGTCTCTTTAGCAGTTGAGCAAAATCCCTCTATAGTTATCAAAAACGCAGATAAGAGAGGTATGGTTGTAATACAGGATTCTGGCAGCTACAAACAAGAGACTCTCAGACAGCTTTCTAACAACACTACACACATTAAATTGTAAAAAGATCCCACAATGCAATATAGATCCACACTGACTACATTGGTTCAGAAGGGGGTTAGATTAGGGGTACTTTCTACACAAGAGGTCAAGGCATGCATTCCTGATGCCCCATATATACCAGTCTTTTACCACCTACCCAAAACCCACAAGGGGTTAGACCCCCTTGTGGGTAGACATATTGTAGCAGGGATTGGGTCTTTAAATATGGGAATTGGGCAATGGGTAGACCAACAGTTACAACCCTTGGTTATGAACCTCCTTAGCTAACTACAGGACATCCAGCACCTTCTGAATTTATTTCAGGATCTTGAATGGATGGTGGGGAATGTGTGTGTTACATTCGATGTGTCCAGCTTGTACTGCTATATCATACATATTTTGGGTCTAAAAGCAGTTTCTTATTATTTAGATATTTTACAAATACAAAGACTTATGGTGTACTGTCACGGAGTTATTGAACTATCCTGAGATAACAGAGATAAAAGGGGTACCAAAGGATAGCTTACATTATCTTGATGCAGATTTGTTCAGTAACTAATTCAAGGACACCAACTTTTAACTTTAACATTTTATCTCCGAAAGACAAATTCACTTTTCCTATCTCAATTTTGAGATTGTCTAAAGGTTAGGTTTATATTAAGCCTATACATTAAGTTATGGTTACACTAACGTCAGTAGAAAATAAATTCTTGGATCATGTGATGGGAGGAGTGGTTCTGGTCTATACAATATAGAGAAGCTATCGGTCTGATTGTGAAAGGCACATTGTATGACAGTAAGATAACTTTAGCCAGTATTCACCTTCTGAATGAAAACCAAAGTTCCACATTTGAATTTTTTCATGAACGCATTGCCCAGCATATGGAGTGCACTATTGTCATTAGAGACAACCCAAACATTGCCCTTAATTCCTTGCTCGAAGTTTCCCATGGTACCTCGCATCTATCATACATGGCCCTGAGAAGGGTAAGGAAACTCTTCCACAATCACCAACTGTTTGACACCTGTGGAATCATTCATCATCAAGATTGGGATTACATGTACTTATCTGCCTCTCACAATACATATTTATGAATTGATCATATATTTCTAGACCAACCCTCTCTTCCCTTACTAGACTGCTCTTCGATTGGTTGCTTCTCCATATCTGCCCATACTCCAGTTCACATTGAGCCTAGGCCAACCTTTACATAAACGCTGGAACTGGCAACTGAACGAATCACTGATTCAAGACGTGTCCTATAATTCTCAGGTCCTACAGGACCTGTCAATGTTCTTTGCTACCAATTCCGACAATGACATCCCTCCCCTCAAGCACTGTGAAGCTCACACGTTTTTCATTCATGGTACACTAACTTAGGCACACAAAGAAAAAAAAGCTCTTAATTCTCCACTTCATTCCTTGGTTTCAATCTCAGAAATCAAACTCAAAGAACAGAAAATGCTCATAGACTCTTGCTCAACAAGTCAAGGACAAATTGTTGATCCTGAGGAGCAAACCCAATGAGCTCCTCACCGTTAGAGCAAAGGCAAAATTAATTCAGTGCAGACGCACCTTATATGAATATGGCAATAAGCCAGGTAAACTGTTAGTAAGGGTCCTTCAAGACTTTAGATCTAGGAACTACATCTCTCAAATTAAAAGTAAGAAAGGGATGGTGAATAAAGACTCACCCTCTATAGTTGATACCCTTAGGTCCTATTATTCTGACATTAGTAACTATATACGACTCTCCAGTAGGCCACACTTATCTGATGAAACAGTCCAGGATCTGGAGCGGCCAATCTCTACAGAGAAATTTAACATGGCCTTGCAGAAAAAGCTTTTGATAGAGTGAGCTGGAAATCTATTACTGCTACCTTGGCCCACATAGGCTTGGGAGCCAACATGATGACATGAATTAGGACCCTGTACTCCTGTCCAGCTATCATGGTAAGAGTTAATGAATCAGCCTCCACTCCATTTTCAATAAGCAATGGTACATGACAGGGTTGCCCCCTGTCCCCTCTAATTTTTATTTTGTCGTTAGAACCATTTCTAAGCACTATTAGAGTGAACCCTACGATTAAGGCCCTCTACACTACCAGACAAGCCCACAAGGTTGCAGAGTACGTGTTTCCTCAAACTACCCTGCTGGCCCTTTTACAAGCGTTGGAGACCTATGAATCTCTTTCCAGTTGCAAAATAAACATTTCGAAATCAGAAGCTTTAAATGTTATAGTACCACAATCGCACCTTAAATGGCTACAACAATTTACTTTTCGGTGGTCCCCCTCCCATATCAAATATCTTGGCACTTTTTTTTCTGGTACAAAACTTTCTATTGAAATACAATGCAAGCAGACCAAGGAGAGTAAAAAGCCTTTGTTTCCCACGTAGGAGAAATGAACAAATACAACTACAATAGTAAAATGTATGTTTTTATCAAATAGTATAACAAACTGACCAACCAACTGGGCTGGGCTAGTCCCATGTTGGGGACCTAAAAGGCCCAAACCAAAAACTTTGGGGGTGTGAATGTCGGGGGGAAGGAGGTGGGAGGTAAAGGACAAAGGCAGGGAAAGCCCTGAGAAAAAAGAAAGCAGTATGGAAGAGAGAAGAGGACAAGAGCGAGGAAGGAAGAGAAAGAAAAAGAGAGAGACCCACATGTTAGCAAGCGGATGAGTGACTGGAGGCAGAAGACTTACATATAAAAATCCTCCAGTCGGCATGTGGAAATGAAGAACAGGCAGAGGAACAGGATCGTGGTCATTTAGGTGGATGGATCAGTGATTACAGCGGGACAAAACTGCCTGTTCTTCATTTCCACATGCCGACTGGAGGATTTTTATATGTAAGTCTTCTGCCTTTACTGTTTTTACCCAATTCTCACCTGACATCTCTTTTCCTCTGCTTTCCAAGGCACCTGTCATCTTCTTCCTTGTTGGGCGGGAACTTTGAACATACATCGCTGAGTTGAGAGCGGCTCCCTGCATGGTCCCACTGCTGTCACCGATCCATCCACCTGATTGCACCACCATCCCGCTCCTCTGCTGGTCCTTCCACTCCACATGCCGACTGAAAGAATCCCAGATGTAAGTCTTTTGTTTTACAGTTTTTCACTGAATTTACTCCTCCTGATCTGGCACCCTCCTTTTCTTCTGCTTATCTTGACCGCATGGATTTGGCTAATAGAGGATAGAGAGGGAAAGTGCCAGGACTCCATAAGAGTGGTGACAGTGTGCAAAAATGGATAGTAATTGATCGTGAACAGAGATGAGTAGGAGGCCGTCAGGTTGATCCCTAGGTAGTCTAGAGAGGAGCTTGTCCATCAGTAGAAGAAGGATGCCTGGAGTTTAGGTACCACTAGGTCCAGAAGAGTAATGTTCATAGTGGTCGTCTTATGAGGGTTAACCCAAAGGCCAGAGATGGCAGCGAAGCAGGACAAGAGATTTTGAAGATTAGGCAATGTGGCTGGTGAGGGTCAGGAGCACATCATCTGCAAACAAACTGATCTTATATTATTTCCCAGCATAAGGGATCCCAGTGATGTTTGGGAAAATGCGAAGGGCAATGGCTAGGGGTTCCAAAGCCAAGATTAAAAGGACCGGGGATAGGGGGTAGCTCTGTCGTGTTCCACAGAAAATAGGAAAGGAAGCAGAGGAGCAGCCCACATAGCAGACAATTGCTGTGGGATTGGAATATAGGGCAGAAAGTCATGCTGGGATGGAGTCTCCAAAACCCCATTGTCACAAAATGTAGCAGAGATATTCCCATGAGAGGGTATTGAAAGCCTTATAGATATCCAACTAGAAGAGGAACCCAGGGATCTTCCATTGGTTAAGTAGAGTGATAAGATAGATTACTTTGCAAATATTGTCCCCCTGCCTGGTGGCCAGGAACAAAGCCAGCCTGGTCCCTGTGGATTAAGTGTCATAAAAAATTATTGAATTGGGTAGAGCAGATCTTTCCCAGAAGTTTCATTATCTCATTGAGGAAGGAAATCAGTCTAAAGCCTTGGGGGTCCTTGGCTTGCTCAATAGTTTTATGGATCATGGAGATGCATGTCCTTAGAGAGTTGGATGAAGGAAGTGCAACCTGCTGTAGGCTATTGAAGTAGGCAGTCAAATAGCCAATAGTAGCCAGGAGTTGAGAAAACTTGTGATAATAAAGGCCAGTGAAGACATCCGGCCCTGGGGCCTTCGAGGGACATATTGATTTAATGGCTATGGCCACTTCGGTTTCAGTGCTGCACGTGTTCAGCGATCCTTGGGCTGCTTTGGACAATGTGGGAAGCCGTGGGCCCCGAAAGATGGCATCAGCCAGGTCAGTGGGAAATGGAGCTGACTTGCTGTAAAGAGTGGACAGAAAGGTCACTGTGATTTTTGTCGAATCCAATGTAAGTTCACCCCCGTTGAACTATCTTGGCACTTTAATCCTGGCATATGTAAATTGAACTTTCACATGCTGGCTAAAAAAATAGAGGCAGACCTGAAGGGGAGAGCAGGCTGTAATCTCTGTCCTGTTGGAAGGCTGAGTATGGGCAGACCCTTTTCCCACCCCAACTGGACAAATATTGTTTCACCATCTTATAGGCCAAACTGTCAGAACTGCTAAAACAATCTTCAGGACCACAACCCTCTCACCATGTTCCAGTCCTTTTGTGCCCACACCCAGCTCAAATGTATTGCCATACAGCTCTACGGACTCACAATTTTGCAATCTGTATGCCAAGCAGTTGTTTCAATTGTAAGAGCAAAAGATCTTCTCCAGGTGAGTGCCGAATCTGCATAACCCCGATCCGTGATCACAGATGCAATGGAAAAACAGATTGGTTGGCCGCAATGTGGTGGATGAAATCCTTTATTGGAATCCTTTAAATGCAATATGATAAGAACATGACAGCTCCAAGACAGGACAGAGGAGCAGTAGACGCGTTTACTTACTTAGTACTTAGTAATGACTAAGCACGTGTTCGTGTGAAACACATCTACTGCTCCTCTGTCCTGTCTTGGAGCTGTCATGTTCTTGTCACATTGCATGTAAAGGATTCCAATAAAGGATTTCAACCACCACATTGCTGTTTGTGCGGCCAACCATCTGTTTTTCTATTGCATTGTTTCAATTATGTCATTTTTACAACAAAATAAAACCATGACCACTGTGAGTATCAAAACCTCTTTTGGCTCAAACCTAGATTTCTTTCGCTGCCTGCTTAAAATTCCTACCAACAGTGTACAACACTGTCCGAACATTGACACCATTTGAGAAAATATGTGTCGATGCAGTGCCAATCAGACATGCCCTATCGCATGCTGGTGACTGACGAATGACAACAAGACCCAAACCTTCTATCTAAATGGAAAACAAACCTTCATATAATGTTCTCTCCCACCCAAATGATAGAATCCTTCTGTTTACTCTTAAAATGTCTTTAGTCAATACCTACCAGGAAAATGGCTATGACTCACTAGATGGTACAAAACATCCAAACTTTTACATAAGATTAACCCTCAAGTGTCATCCCTCTGCTAGCAATGCCTCAAATTGGAAGGCTCTCTTTTACATATTTTCTGGGACTGTTTGGTGCTCACCACCTTTCTGGTCAGAAAGGTGGTAAATTTTCTATCAAGACTTTAACCGGCTGGTCCCTAGCAGGTTCACCCTCTATCTTCTACATTATATGAAAATATCCTATAAACTTTACAAAAACTCACTCTTCAAACACCTTCTGAATGCTGAAAAAGCATGCATACTGGCTCTCTGTAAAAAGGTTGATGTATAAAGACTCTCTATTTTATGTGCAACCAAGACCAATCTTCCCCCGCCCCCTTTTTCTTTTCTTTCTCTTTGCCCCCATCATCTTTTCCTTTCCATTTTGAATTTCCTACCTAGTTTTTTTGTCTTCCCTATCCGCTGGTTTTCTTTGTGTGTTAAAGCTTTAAAAAATGGGCTATGATCCAGTCAGAAAGAAGAACTACAGGGTTTGGACAAAATTAAGGAAACACCTGGTAAAATAACAAAAGTATTGCCTAATATGGTGTTGGACCACCTTTGGCACCCAGTACGGCCTGAATTCTCCTGGGAATTGACAAATATTAGTCTTGGATGGTGGATAAAGAAATACGATTTCACCCATAATGCAAAAATCGTTTCAGTTCTCACGGAGATGCTGAAGGTGAAAAACAAGCCCGAACCTCATTCTCCAAAATTGACCATAGTGATATTGAGGTCTGGCAACTGTGGTGCCCAGGGAAGGTGTGAGACTTCATTGGCATGCTTATCAAACCATGATTTGACAACAACAGCTTTGTGAATCGGAGCATTATCGTCTTGGTAAATAGCACTGTCTTTGGGAAACAATATCTGCACAATGGGGTGCATGTGGTCAGCCAAAATTTGTACATAGTCGCTGATGGGATCAATTTCTGTCTGTCTGTCTGTAGAATCTAAATAACAAATCTAACTAGTCGTGGACTCAACCAGACTATTGGGTTTGTTTAAGTGTCTTTTTTGTAAAAAAAAGGGAATAAATTCAAAAGGGCTTGTGGTCAGTGGCACACAATAATTTCTTTATTCAACATAATAGACATTTCTAAAAACAAAAAAGAGAAAACAATCATACCACACTCCACAGGTCCCAAATGTAACCCCCAGAAGGCAGTACCCATTTGTAGACAGATAATGATAACTCTCTTCATGAATATGCATATACAAAGTTACACAGTTAGATTATTCAATTAGTCTGCTTGTCTTCAGCAAACTGTTTGTGGGCTTTCTTGTGCATCATCTTTAGAAGAGGCTTCCTTCTGGGACGACAGCCATGCAGACCAATTTGATGTAGTGTGCGGCATATGGTCTGAGCACTGACAGGCTGACCCCCCACCCCTTCAACCTCTACAGCAATGCTGGCAACACTCATACATCCATTTCCCAAAGACAACCTCTGGATATGACACTGAGCACGTGCTCTCAACTTCTTTGGTCGACAATGGCGAAGCCTGTTCTGAGTGGAACCTGTCCTTTTGTTGCCAGCGGTTTAGACATTAATGACTGTGTGTTGAGTTATTTTGAGGGGACAGCAAATTTACACTGTTATGCAAGCTGTACACTCACTACTTTACATTGTAGCAAAGTGTCATTTCTACAGTGTTGTCACATGTAGATATAATAAAATATGTACAAAAATGTGAGGGGTGGAAACACTTCCCAGAGATACTGTAGTTATTTTAACAGTTGCATTTGGCAAATTTTTCATCACACTTATCAATTATAGAGGAAGGAGTGTTAGGTTCGTGCCCAGCCAGTCAGGGCCTCTGTGCGGTGCCTACAGTCAGGTCCATAAATATTGGGACAGTAGAAGGAAGTTGGACCTTTTAAAATATTTCTGAAATTGGATGTAATTAGTTACAGTACTTATATATACAGTCAGATCCATAAATATTGGGACATCGACACAATTCTAACATTTTTGGCTCTATACACCACCACAATGGATTTGAAATGAAACAACCAAGTGCTTTAACTGCAGACTGTCAGCTTTAATTTGAGGGTATTTACATCCAAATCAGGTGAACGGTGTAGGAATTACAACAGTTTGCATATGTGCCTCCCACTTGTTAAGGGACCAAAAGTAATAATAATCATAAATCAGACTTTCACTTTTTAATACTTGGTTGCAAATCCTTTGCAGTCAATTACAGCCTGAAGTCTGGAACGCATAGACATCACCAGACGCTGGGTTTCATCCCTGGTGATGCTCTGCCAGGCCTCTACTGCAAGTGTCTTCAGTTCCTGCTTGTTCTTGGGGCATTTTCCCTTCAGTTTTGTCTTCAGCAAGTGAAATACATGCTCAATCGGATTCAGGTCAGGTGATTGACTTGGCCATTGCATAACATTCCACTTCTTTCCCTTAAAAAACTATTTGGTTGCTTTTGCAGTATGCTTTGGGTCATTGTCCATCTGCATTGTGAAGCGGAGTCCAATGAGTTCTGAAGCATTTGGCTGAATATGAGCAGATAATATTGCCCAAAACACTTCAGAATTCATCCTGCTGCATTTGTCAGCAGTCACATCATCAACAAATACAAGAGAACCAGTTCCATTGGCAGCCATACATGCCCACGCCATGACACTACCATCACCATGCTTCACTGATGAGGTGGTATGCTTAGGATCATGAGCAGTTCCTTTCCTTCTCCATACTCTTCTCTTCCCTTCACTCTGGTACAAGTTGATCTTGGTCTCATCTGTCCATAGGATGTTGTTCCAGAACTGTGAATGCTTTTTTAGATGTCGTTTGGCAAACTCTAATCTGGCCTTCCTGTTTTTGAGGCTCACCAATGGTTTACATCTTGTGGTGAACCCTCTGTATTCACTCTGGTGAAGTCTTTTCTCTTGATTTTTGACTTTGACACACATACACCTACCTCCTGGAGAGTGTTCTTGATCTGGCCAACTGTTGTGAAGGGTGTTTTCTTCACCAGGAAAATAATTATTCGGTCATCCACCACAGTTCTTTTCTGTGGTCTTCTGGGTCTTTTGGTGTTGCTGAGCTCACCGGTGCATTCCTTCTTTTTAAGAATGTTCCAAACAGTTGTTTTGGCCATGCCTAATGTTTTTGCTATCTCTCTGATGGGTTTGTTTTGTTTTTTCAGCCTAATGATGGCTTGCTTCACTGATAGTGACAGCTCTTTGGATCTCATCTTGAGAGTTGACAGTAATAGATTCCAAATGCAAATAGCACACTTGAAATGAACTCTGGACCTTTTATCTGCTCATTGTAATTGGGATAATGAGGAAATAGCACACACTTGGCCATGGAACAGCTGAGAAGCCAATTGTCCCATTACTTTTGGCCCCTTAACAAGTGAGAGACACATATGCAAACTGTTGTAATTCCTACACCGTTCACCTGATTTGGATGTAAATACCCTCAAATTAAAGCTGACAATCTGCAGTTAAAGCACATCTTGTTTGTTTCATTTGAAATCCATTGTAGTGGTGTATAGAGCCAAAAATGTTAGAATTGTGTCGATGTCCCAATATTTATGGATCTGACTGTATATATAAGTACTGTAACTAATTACATCCAATTTCAGAAATATTTTAAAAGGTCCAACTTCCTTCTACTGAAGGAGGAAGAAGACCTACTTCTCCAAAGCAGTTCCTCGAATGTGTGGATGGAGGTATCAGGTCAGTTTTATTCATTCAACCCATCTGTATCATCTATAGGCTGCATTACTGTGTGTATTATGCCTAGCCTCAGGCAGCTTAGACTTTAAAAACAGTGATTTCAAATGCATAAAGCATAGCAGAAAATAATAACCTAGTATTTTATTTTATAGGGGCGTGTATATATGTTTATCACAGCAGGACAACACTGCCAAGCATTCACTGACCACAGACCTTTGTATTACCTATTGCCTTCCAGTTGCTTAGCAACCAGATTATTATAAAATACTTTTGTTTATTGTAAGAATTCAAATGCTTTCATTAAATTGTAATGTGTACATACTTTACTAAAAGACAAAATCTTATCATTTCTCTGTCAGTGGATTTGATCATTCAGAATAGCTTTTGTAAACTGTGTGCACTGTTACTATGTTCACAGCTTTCCTGCATATCTACAGTATTTAGACGACGTCTCCACATAGTGTGAAATATGCACCTGAGAGAAGGATATGGCTCTAATAATTTAAAGGAAATCTACCGAACAGCTGTGATTGTTCTCAAAGCCAAACACGTCAGCATTCTTTTAATTACACAAAATATAGTCAGCATAAGAAAGTTTGTGCTAGGTAGAGTTACTTAACCACTTGCCTACCGGACATTTTTACCCCCTTCCTGCCCAGACCAATTTTCAGCTTTCAGCGCTCTCATACTTTGAATGACAATTGCGCGGTCATGCAACACTGTACCCATTTTTTGAGACAAATAGAGCTTTCTTTTGGTGGTATTTGATCACCACTGGGGTTTTTATTTTTTGCTAAACAAACTATAAAAAGACCAAAAATGTAGGGAAAAAAACTGTTTTTCTTAGTTTCTGTTATAAAGTTTTGTAAATAAGTAATTTTTTTCCTTCACTGATGGGCACTGATGAGGCTGCACTGTTAGGCAGCACTGATGGGCACTGTTAGGTGGCACTGATGGGCAGCACTGATTCAACTGATGGGCAGTGATTGCCAGCACTGAGTGCCAGCACAGATGGATACTGGTGGGCACTATTGGCCGCACTGATAGGGCTACACTGATCACCAGGATAATGATGGTCAGTGCCCTGATGATCAGTGTAGATGCCTCCCGTGCTGTCAGTGTGAGGAGAGGACTACCGATTACAGGCATTCCCTGTTTAACCGGTGATCAGCTGTGATTGGACACCGCTGGTCACATGGTAAAAGCAATTGTGATTGGCCCATTCCTTTGTCATGTGATCACCTGTGTTAGAGGGACACAGCGATCACAGATGGCACGCAGGGGGTGCAGTTCTGGGAGGCCATCCATGGACGCCCTCCCAGAACTAGCTGACCTCGCTGTAGCCGTCTTTTGGCTATAGCGCAGTCGGGAACTGGTTAAATTGGATATGCACTGCATCTGAGCACCACAAACCAAAACTGCTATTTAATTCATTGTTAATATTCAAAGCAAACTTCCCCATCCATCCATGTCTCCATGCTTTGTTTTGCTGAGAATTCATTTTGAAAACTACCCCCTGGAATTTCTGGCAGTGGCCATCGTGAGTAAGGGCAGATGATTCATGTAGCATTTACTTCCTGGAATCTATCGGTCCTTAGCTTAAGCACTGGCTGAGCTTAGAACCCTCCCTCCCCTCCTGGTATGTATGACATCATTTGCTTAGGCATGGAAACCAGGAAGTAACTAAAATGTACAAAAAAATGAAAACAAATAAATATGATATACTTTCCTATCTATTTACTAATGCTAGCAGCATAAAGATTAAAAATAGTCAAAAATGCTTTGCCTATGTATTGTACACTGCATTCCTTGTGCACATGGCACTAATAATGTTTTGATTATGTTTGCATTCCTTCAAGTCCTGATTAGAAATTAGCCTGCCTATGTAACGCCCCTTGTTACCATAAAAGTACAATTGTAATAATAACGTGATACCTACGTAATTATGTGTATAAAAAACTTCAAATGCGCCGAATAAACAGAACAATGATTTGCAAAGATGCTGAGTGTATCTTTTTGTTTCTGTTCCCTACTGCAGTAGTTATTAATTTGGAACCACTAATCAATATGAGGCTAAGAGTTGCCTATCTATACAATTTCAGTATTAATGTCCAGAACACAGTGAAGTTCCGCTTTCAGGATTAAAGTTGCGATTTGACCATTCGCACACAGTAATGCCATTAGGCGCAACATTTAAGAAACATCTCGGCTTGCTTGCAGGCAGGCAAAAAGCACATCTCAGTTTTATTTAAGACTACAGACTGGATTTAAAACAAAACGAAAACTGTAATATACAGCATAACTATTAATTACCACATAATTTTGTTTTGTAGGTCACAGAGCAGCTAGGTGTTCCTGGGAGAACTAAAGAAATGCAAAGAGAGTAATGAACTAGGCTAACGAACTAGTAAACAATGGTAAGTGAATTAGAAAGTCAATGGAATTCACATTCTGTAGATACTGCATGATATTTTTAATGCAATAACATTATTGGGGTTTTTTTGTGTAGAAGTATCAGTTAAACTTTCCCACATTTTTAAAACAGGTTATGTTTTATTTGGCATATATCCAGTCTATTTTGAATACTTATGTAAATTTAGACAACAATTTTTAAGGGGAAGGACGTGAAACAATCCAGTTTTTTTTAAGACAAATTAACTAAAGTACACCTGTAATAGGACAATTACAGTCATGGCCGAAATTGTTGGCACCCTTGATATTTCTCCAGGAAATCATGTATTTCTCACGAAACGTATTGCATTAACACATGTTTTGCTATACACATGTTTATTCCCTTTGTGTGTATTGGGACAAAACAAAAAAAGGGAGGAAAGAAAGCAAATTCGACATAATGTCACACAAACCTCCAAAAATGGGCTGGACAAAAGTATTGGCACCCTTTCACAACTGCGGATAAATAAGAATGTTACAAGCATGTGATGCTCCTCTAAACTCACCTGGGGCAAGTAACAGGTGTGGGCAATATAGAAATCACACCTGAAAGCAGATAAAAAGGAGAGACGTTCACTTAACCTTTGCATTGTGTGTCTGTCTGTGCCACACTAAGCATGGACAACAGAAAGAGGAGACGAGAACTGTCTGAGGACCTGAGAACCAAAATTGTGGCAAAATATCAACAATCTCAAGGTTACAAGTCCATCTCCAGAGAACTAGATTTGCCTTTGTCCACAGTGCGCAACATTATCAAGAAGTTTGCAACCCATGGCACTGTAGCTAATCTCCCTGGTCGTGGACGGATGAGGAAAATTGATGAAAGATTGCAACGCAGAATAGTCCGGATGGTGGATAAGCAGCCCCAAACATGTTCCAAAGACATTCAAGCTGTCCTGCAGGCTCAGGGAGCATCAGTGTCAGCGCGAACTATCCGTCGACATTTAAATGAAATGAAACGCTATGGCAGGAGACCCAGGAGGACCCCACTGCTGACACAGAGACATAAAAAAGCAAGACTACAGTTTGCCAAAATGTACTTGAGTAAGCCAAAAGCCTTCTGGGAAAACGTCTTGTGGACAGATGAGACCAAGATAGAGCTTTTCGGTAAAGCACATCATTCTACTGTTTACCGAAAACGGAATGAGGCCTACAAAGAACAAAACACAGTACCTACGGTAAAATATGGTGGAGGTTCAATGATGTTTTGGGGTTGTTTTGCTGCCTCTGGCACTGGGTGCCTTGACTGTGTGCAAGGCATCATGAAATCTGAGGATTACCAAAGGATTTTGGGTCGCACTGTAGGGCCCAGTGTCAGAAAGCTGGGTTTGCGTCCAAGATCCTGGGTCTTCCAGCAGGACAATGACCCCAAACATACGTCAAAAAGCACTCAGAAATGGATGGCAAAGAAGCGCTGGAGAGTTCTGAAGTGGCCAGCAATGAGCCCAGATCTAAATCCCATTGAACACCTGTGGAGAGATCTTAAAATTGCTGTTGGGAAAAGGTGTCCTTCCAATAAGAGAGACCTGGAGCTGTTTGCAAAGGAAGAGTGGTCCAAAATTCCGGGTGAGAGGTGTCAGAAGCTTATTGATGGTTATAGGAAGCGACTGATTTCAGTTATGTTTTCCAAAGGGTGTGCAACCAAATATTAAGTTAAGGGTGCCAATACTTTTGTCCAGCCCATTTTTGGGGTTTTGTGTGACATTATGTCATATTTGCTTTTCTGCCTCTGTTTTATATTTGTTCCAATACATACAAAGGGAATAAACATGTGTATAGCAAAACATGTGTTAATGCAATACCTTTTTTGTGTGAAATACTTGATTTTCAGGAAAAATATCAAGGGTGCCAACAATTTCGGCCATGACTGTATGTAGGTTGACAATGCTAATGCCTACTGTCAAGACTGCTGGTTGCCTAGCTGTCACATTGAGGTTTCAGCACTCGGGCAATTCAATAAAGCTGCTGCACCAGTTTTCTGGCATTAATCCTTCTTGTCAATGTATTGCGCCAAATGTAAAAAGCATTTGTGACAGTTTTGGTTCTGGAACCGACTTGTGCACCAAATTCAATTAGTTCTAAAATGTGTCACTTTTAAATTTTGTTGCATTGAATGTGCCAAATGTAAAAGTGGCACTATTTAAAAACAACTCTCTTTTGGCGCACAGAGAGAAAACTGACTCAAATTTTGCGAAAGTGTCTCATGTGCATTCTAAAAGTGGGATAGAAATAACAGTAATAAGGGTGGGAAAAAAAAACAACAGAAGACTGCAGCTGTTCATTAAAAATTAATTAAGAAACAAATTGTACATGTTCTAGATGGGTACATGAATTTAGAACATTCTTCACCACTTTTAGAATGCATGAGAGACACCTTCACAAAATCTGCACCTGTCTTTACCAATCCCATTGTCTAAGTCATAGCCCTGGAATAGGCATAGAAATAAAGAATTCTGACAGTTGTGTGTCACTCATTTACAGCACGTTTTATCAAGGTACATGACTCAAAAGTACAAAAGCCAGACACATCCAGGCAACTATCCATGGCAGCTCCCATGTATTTCTCACAACAGGTGTACTTTAAGGAGAGTGTAGAAAAGTTGACAGTTTGATGCCAGAACGTTTTAATCAGTGGGTGGTGTCAGAAATAATTGAGTCAGACTCTGGGGTCCCACCCTTAGGGCCATACCATTTTTACAATCCTGTCACTGGCCTGCATCCATTGTGTAGTGCTATATGAATGTTTTGGGAGTGCTTTAACTGACTGCTTTGCACACTACCTCTGCCGAAACCTTTGTAAGGAATGTCCACAAGGTTGCCACATTTCTAGTTAAATAAGTCCTAATCTCCTAAAATGAGAGAAGGCCTGAGATCATTTACAGCATCTGAGTGGGCAATCTATCCTAATAGTACCCACACTGAAGCTCCTTTTTGGATTTCTAGGCAGGATCTGGCCAAGTCTTTCATTCTCTGGACATACTCTTATTAGACTAAAGTCTATTGAAGAAGTCTCTGGCGGAAATTATAGTAGGACATGTCATTATCTCATACGGGAGTGTAGGGAAAGACTATTTGGGGCTGATTTACTCAAACTGGAGCGTGCAAAATCTGGTGCATCTCTACATAGAAACCAATCAGCTTCCAGGTTTTATTGTCAAAGCTTCATTGAACAAGCTGAAGTTAGAAGTTGATTGGCTATCATGCACAGCTGCACCAGCGTTTGCACTCTACATTTTTTTGTAAAGCAACCTTCTTGTGTCGCCTGGACAGGCCATGTACACCACCACCGCCTTGTCATCCATCATCATTCTGACACTCTGTCCATGGATCATAACAAAAGTATTCAATGCCTCCAGCACTGATTGAAGTTTTAAAAGATGCAGTTGTCTCAGGCCCCAATGTACCATCTGCCCCTGAGCATGTAGGCCCATACACTATATTCCCCAAACCTGGAGATTAGCAAAGTAATCATGATCCAATCTACAAGACTGAAGGGCCTACCTTGGGTCATATTCATCAGAATTGTCCAGCACCAAAGACTGTCCCTGATGACCTGGTACAAAAAAATCACCTGGTGCAAATGACCCTTCTGCCATTGTAAATGATGAGGAACTACTGTAGCGTAAATAGTCCCTGGCTGCCACAGAGGAAGAATCCATCTCCTTGATTTGGTTAAAATATCCCAAATTTTCATGGAGTAGAGAAACATCCTGCCCAGCTACTCTAGGGACTGGGCTGAATCCAGGTGGTTCTGAATATTGATAAAATACCCAAAACTTTGTAAGGGTGTCCAACACTAGGTTCCAATGAAACAAGATGAGAGATTGGGAGCTGGCAAGTGCCAGAATGTTTGCCAAGTAGTGAAATATTCATATTTTCCTCAGAGATAAAGAACCAATACTATAAAAAGAATATTGGAGAAAATACTTGAAGCCAAAGACAAACTTAATGAAAGGCAATGAAACTGATAGTGTTGATAAAAAATTGTGAACCTGAGAAATGTTTGGGGCATCGCAATAATTGGTATATGGAGGCAAATGTCAGCTTAGTCTACTGTGATCATCCAATCCAGAGGACGAAGAACTGCAGTTGCCTGTGGAGACTACATCCTAAAGCTCTCAACTGTGATGTACAGTAAATGTATTGAGTCTTTTCAAGACAGGTCTCTATTTTTCCTGAAGATTTTTGGACAAGAAAAATGGCTGAGAGCCTTAACCCCTGCACACAGTGGTCACAACCTAGGCATCCAAAATGTATTCCACCCAAACCTGAGCAACATAAGCAAGGGAGGCTGCTGCCATCACATATTGGGTGGATGCATCTTCAGAAGGTTTGCTGGTCTGAATTTAAAATAGTTTTCTCATATCAGGATATGCCACATGTTCTTTAATGACTCCCTACTGTCTGTAATTTTATTTGTGTATATGTCCCACTACTGTTATTTGACTGTAAAATCCTAAATAAATAATTAAAAAAAAAATGTCCTTGTGCCAACATGGCTGGGGAAGAATGTATTGGAGTGCGATCCTTTTCCATTACATTCATTGAAGTACAGGTGAGACAAAGGTTTTTTAGACTTCTGATGTCTCACTAAAGAGAACTTGTCACCAAAAGATGCATCACATAGGGGACTTTTTGTCCCTTATGTGATAAAAAAACAGGATTTTTGTTACTCACTATAAAATCCCTTTCTCTAAGTTCATTGATGGACACAGCTCCTCTGATTCTTGACCATAGGATTTCTAGCGCCACTGACAGCAGTAGGACACTATGCAGAAAAAGAACACAGCACAGCCTATGGGCAGTTGTAGATTATATAACCCTCTTCTCTGTTATAGGCAAGCCACATCAATCACAAAGTAGTGTCAGAAGTATAAATTCCAAAAAATAGGAGTGGGTACTGTGTCCATCAATATACTCAGGTTAAGGGATTTTTTTTATGATAAGAAAAATCCCATTTTCTCTTACGATCATTGATGGACACAGCTCTTCTGATTCATGACTATACAGTAGGGACATCCCAAGGCAGTGTCTCAAGAAGGGTTTGGCAAACAAAAAAAAAAGGAATCTTCAAACAGTGGCCCACAAAAACCTTGCAGCCAAAACAAGCATCCAAAGATGCACACACATCAACTTGTAACATCGTTTTAAAAGTGTGCACAGACAACCAGGAAGCTGCCTTGCAAATCTGAGACACAGACACCTGAGGTCACAAAGCCCAGGAGGCACTAGTCATTCTAGTAGAGCATGCCACAATGGGGAAAGGAGAAGACCCTTAATAGCATACGTCAGAACAATCGTCTGCCGAATTGAAAGGGAAAAAGTGGTAGAGGAGGCCTACAGACCTTTTCTTAGACCATTCATGAGCTCCAATAGAGAATCCAACCTTCATAAAGTGGCCATAGCACACAGGAATTGCCCAAACCACATCCAAGCAGTGCAACGCAACCTCCTTAGGATGCAATGACAATGGACACAAGGAAGGCAGGAAAATGTCCTCATTCAGATGAAAATACGACACCACCTTCAGAGAAAAGGTAGGGCATGGGTGGCAAACCACATTATCCTTGTGCAAGACCAAAGAGGGAGACTCAAGGGATAAGGCAGCCAGTTATGACACTCCCCACACACAAGTTATGATGACCAAGTAGGCAACTTTGAGAAAAAGTAAGTAGGGGAATATTTAAAATACTCCCAAAGGGAGGCTTCTGGAGGACTGAGAGAACCAAGTTCAGGTCCCATGGCAGCCACAGGGAACACACAGGAGGCGCCACATGACTAATCCCTTGGATGAAAGTACGGATCAAGGAATGCGTGGTCAAGGGATGTGGAAAAAAGACAACAAAGAGAGAAACCTGCTTTTAATGGTACTCAAGGCAAGTTGTTGTGCAACATCCCCTTGGAGAAAGGCCAAAACCTGAGCCACCAAGCAGGAACATGGACACTCACTGCCTTGCACCACAGAATATAAGCCTTCCAGGTGAGACATTATCTTCTGTGAGGTAGACTTGTATGCCTTCAACATTACAGAAATCACTGAAACCAACAATCCCTATTCTTCAAAACCTGGCTTCAATAATCATGCCATCCAAGTTAGAGACAGTAAAGCAGGGTGGTAGACCAGGACCCTGGGAAGGAGGTCCTCTTAAATAGGCAGACGCCAGAAAACGTCCATGACCAGCCACATCATGCCAACATAACACAGGCAATGAGGCTAGTCTTGAGCTACAACAAGGACCCAAATCCCTTTGGCCTTTGTCATCCACAGCAGGGAGTTGCTTGAGAGGAGAAAGGGTCTAAATGAGAAAATACTGGTCCCACAGTGCCACAGCACATCCATTGCATCTGCCAGGGGGGTCCCATGTTCTTCCCACAAACCTCGGAATCTTCCTGTTGAGGTGGGATGCCAGAGGATTCATGTCCAAGGTCTCCCAGTGTAGGCAGGTCTGATAGAACATATCCAGGTGTAGGGACCACTCCCCCTGATCCACTGTCTGGCGACTGAGGTAAGCTGCCCGCAGATGTGCATGGCGGAGAGAGCCAGAATGTGCTGTTTCACTCACCGCAAAATGTGGGATGCCTCCCGCACCGCTGCCACACTGCTTGATCTGCCTTGGTAGTTGACATAGGCCACTGCTGTGGCATTGTCCGATTGGCTCCTGACTGGGAGCCCCTGGAGAAAACCTGTCCAATTCCCCAGAGAGAGCCTGATCGCCCGCAGTCCTAGTATGATGATGGGTAACCAAAGCTCTTCCACAGTTCAGAGATTTAGTTCTGATCTCGAACCCAAGATACCAGCTCAGCAGGACAGACTGGCATCTGTCATGACTACCATCCCATGGAGGGCGGAAGAGACTTCTAGTTCAAGGTCATAGAGGTCCACAATCTGGTGAACCCTGTCCTTTTTAGAATTGTACACAGGCTAGAGTAAAAACCCCTGGAACTGTTCCGGCTCGGGCACAGGAACTATCTCTCCATGGTGCAGCAAATCCTGCACCTCCCTTCACAGGGCCCAAAGGCACAATGGCAGAAGGCATATATAGGAGGGAAACAATTTCTCTGGTGGATAAAAAAATAAATTCTATCCTGTAGCCGGTCATAACCAGTATGCAGATCCACCCACCTGGAATGAGAGAGGTCCATGGGCACGAGAAGCAGCGAAGACTACCCCCCTCCTGGAAACAGATGGGGGTAAATCTTCAGACTGAAGAGGACTTGTCCAGCAGGCTTGGTGGACTTATGCATCAAAAAGTGCTTGGCACCACCCACAGAGGCCTTGACGGGCTTGGAGCCCCTGTCCGAGGAGCCAGGGGAACAAAAAAGCCTCTTGTGGGCAGGAAAGGAAGGCCTGGACTTTCAATGTGGTTCAATCCTCCTCTTAGTCTGTGGGTGGAAGGTACTCTTGCCTCCTGTGAGGCTCTTGATGATGTCATCCAAGGTAGTACCCAAGAGATGTTCTCCCTGGAAAGGCAGATCCTCCAAGGCCTTTTTATAAGTCTGGTCAGCAGAGCAGCATTGGAGCCAAAGCACTCACTGAAGTTCCACCACCGTGGCAGAAAGCTTGGAAGGAGTGGCCAGCATCCAAGTATTCATCACAACATACCTCAGGCCCTGGATCAACTGGTCCGCCAGATCCAATTGTCTTGTGGACAAACTTTGCCACAGAACCGTGGCCCATTCAGTAAGCAGCTGAGACACCAAGGCTGTGGCAAACACAGGCTGCAATGCCGACCCCACAATGGTAAACATAGAGCGGGCAACTGATTCCACCAAGCAGTCTGCAGGATCCTTAAAAGGGGAGACTCCTTTACTGGTATCATGGCTGCATTATTCAGCCTTAAAATAGGGGGATCCATCACAGGGGGCAAAGGCCACTTCTTCAGAAGGGCCTCCTCAAATGGATAATGTACCACAAAGCATTTCAGAACCACCATGGGACACTTCGGCCATTCCCAATCTTCGTAAATAAACTTATCAAAGTATGTAGGGTAAGGAAAAACCTTAACAGACTCAGCCAACTTGTGAATACCAAAGGGGACCCCCCCCCCCAGCAGAGTCCTCAATTGTAAGCGTCGCTTGCGGAAGTAATCAGTGTGGTCACCAGTGCTTTCTCTTGTGTGATTACTGAGGCACAGGACTCAACCTCTCTGTCCATGGAATCAGGGGAGGCATCTCCAGGGCCCACAGGGAATGTAGAGCCCATGGCAGCGGAGCCTAACCTGGGCTCAGAAACATCCTAAGATGTAAGTGATAGCAGGGAGCACTTCTGGCTCGTCTTGAGCCCAAATGCTGCCTCCATCCAGGAGATGAACCTAGCAACGCTGACAGAACATCTAGCACAGCAGAGGTCCCTGAGGAATCCACCTCCTCCATAAGGACCTCAGGAGGGGACACATGCGCCTAAGACTTCATATGGCCCCACCCACTCAGGCAAGGCACCGCAAAAAAATCAGGACGCCCAGGGGGTAAAAAAAATGCCCCTCGCAGGCTGAATACAGCACGAGGGAGGTACTCCAGGGAAGACTTACCACCACCCAACTGCCAGAGGAGTGCTATGGGTGTTAATATGAATAACGTCTGTGGATGTAGTCAGCGAGCCAGCTGTGGATGTTGCTGTGCCAACTGGAGGATTCCCCACTGCAGGAACATCTGTAAAGCCGCCCCCCACCCAGGATGCCAGGAAAAGTTGGCCCAAGCAGTAGGGACTGGTAGGTAGGAGGAGGGGGGAGGACAAGAGCAAATACCAGGGGCCTGGGGGAGGAGGGAACCTTGCAGAGAGCACCTGCATCCTACACTGGAAGAGAAGGGAACGGACATCTACTTACCGATCTAGCAGTACCTGAAGGTAAGGCTAATATGACAGATCCTTCTCTCCACTGGTGGGGGGCTGTCGGCCAGACTAACCCTGTAACACGGACTCCAGTGCCCAGTCATATGTGTCCCTACGAGATGTTTAATTTGCTGGGTGCGACAGTCCAGGATGGGGCTGTCTCAGCCAACCCAATGTGTAGCTAAAGGTCTGCCTGAGCTCGTGGGCTAGACTGGGGTGAGCACTGGATCTACATTATCCAGCCTATCACCCATCCTGGCTGTTGATTGAAGATCTCCACAGGAAAAATCCCAGGAAAAAGAATCTATGGAACAAGAGGTCCCAGCAGGGAACTATGTCCTTACTCCTGAAACACTAGACAGAAACTCACTTGCCTATAGCAAAGAGGGGGTTTATACCAGCTAAGACCAACCATAGGTGGTGCTTCATTCTTTTTCTGCATAGTGTCCTACTCCTGTAGGTGGCGCTATAAACCCTCTATTCAAGAATCAGAAGACCTGTGTCCATTAATGAAAATAAGAGAAAAAAAAGCTTAGTGGAAAAAAAAATTAAATGTTCAATAAGTGTAAAAAATTCAAGTTACACCGAAGCACTTAGAAAGCCCACTTAAAAAATTTTTGAGCCCCCCCCATGAACAAATGTAAATACATGTCGGGGACACTAAAGCACAAAAAAGTCAATTGCAATACACATTACATATCGCAACACACCGAAGTGAGAGCAATAACTCTAGGCCCATTACTTAAGGGGGTAACTCCAAACTGAGGACCTGTTATATTTTACCTAAAAAATGGGTAATTTTATGCGTTGATGTGCCCAAAAATTAACTTTAGTGTATTCTTAACTAAAATTTTGTATTTCTTAAACCATTACACTTACAGTATATCGTGTAACATAAAAAACTGGAACTACCGCAATTTTAATCTCCGGGTTATCCTGCTTTCAGAAAACATACAATGTTTTTATATAATCTTCAGGCCTAAACTGATTTAAACATGTAAACAAAAAAACTATGCACAAACAGCTCTGGCAGCGAAAGGGTTAAAGATAGTGTTACATACGCTGCTATTCTCCTCTACCTTTTGAGCCAATTCCCAATATTCTGAGTGAGATAGACAAAAAGGGTACAGCTTGGAAAACAAAACTACTGGATGAGCTGGGCTTTCTCTGCCTCAGCACACCTGTCCTCCAATAATTTCTTTATTACAAATATCATTGGAAGAGGAGGCAACTCTTTGGAAAGCATTGTTTTTTTTTTTTTTACACGTTTCCGGGGAGCACAGCTCCAGGGACAGCTGGGGCATGGGGAACCACAAGAGACCAGAGGAGAAGGATGAAAAAAAAAGGGGGGGCACATAGTGAGAAACGTGAGGGAAGGTGGCCAATGACAGAGTAAACATCATGAAGGGGGGGGTTAGGCTATTCAAAGGGATGTCCAGGTAGGTCAAGGAGTAGCATTGGCCTCCCAGGTATGCTGACATGAGGTGAGCTAGGAAAAGGTATTTACTCTTAGAATCCGCAAATGAGAGTGGATTATACAAGTTTTTATTACTGCTTTTAATTTCTTCTTAAAAACAGGAGCAAGTATGGTAGGCGTGCTACTGGTACTTGCAAGAAAGTCTGCTTTTTTTTCCCCAAAAAAAGGATAGAGCAATGTGAACAGTGTTTTTTTTTTGTTTAAATGTGTTTATTCAGATTGTTTGCATAGGAAAAGCGCAGCGTTCATTGAGCATAAAACAGCCTCCAAGTCTGGTGCAATACCGAACAAATAACTGTATAGTAAAGATGGAGCACTGTGAAGAAAGTGTTTAATTGCCCTTACTTGGCTGTTCGAAAGTCGGGTTACCTGATGAACATGCTGGTTTTGGGGCAGTGCCCACTAAGTAAAGGGGAAGGATTAAGGTGAATGCATCTTCAGACATAAGTCAGCAACATTAGCAGCTTTCATATTTCTATCTTGACAGTTTCCTTTTAGGATAGTGATAAATCAAGTCTAAGAAATTCTTCTTTCCCCAGAAATTCCTAGATGTTTATATGAAGAACAAAGCACTATTTGAGGTTTACAAACTGAATGCACAATGTTCTGTCTTATGAGTAATGGCATGTCTATTGTGCCTTCTAGTGGACAAATCAATTAGTGCAAGTATCTACATTTGACCAGAAAGGAAAATGGCATGTGCTGTTTATATTATATCTGTGTAGGTGTTACAGCTCAAGTAAAGAAAATACAATAAAACCTTCACGTCTGTAGGTTATGTATATAAGTTACAATGGAAAGAAATCAGTCCCTTTGCTGCATTCAAATAGTACAATAAACCAGATTCTTTGTATTTTTTAACTGAAAGCTTAGTACTATGAAAAAGGCAAATCTCTGGGTCTACTAGAATATCAACCTCTGTCATTTTCTGAATCAAGCTTACTATTTTCCCCCAATACTCTTGTATTTTAGAACTCTCCCACCATACGTGATACATTGTGCCTCTACCTCCACGCCAACATAAAGGGAAAGAGTGTAATGTCTGAGTTCTGCCCCACATGACTTGCCCACTGTCACAGGGAAGGTCAGCTGGACAAGTCAATAAACCTGTCTCAGTCTCTTTGGTTGCCCCAAGTGGTAGTGACACAAGTGATTCCATTTAGAGGAACTTATCACACGTGAAAAAAAGTCCAAACGGTGTGTAAATCTTGGTAATAACCTAGTCCTTATATCTTAATGGATGCAGAAACCCAGACTGATGGATGGATGGTGTATATTAAGTGCCACACTCTGCAAGGTGATATCCGTGAACAGCCAAAGTGCCTCCTCACCTCCTTTATGAGACCACAAGGGTCACCACACTTTGTGGAATATCCACATATATCCAAAAATGGTTATATCAGTAGATGAGCCCCTCTCGTGGTTTGGATATTCCTGCTACTCCACCACGTCCTCCTGTCACCTGGCTCCACTCCGTAACCGATCCCACCAGAAGGTCATAGACAACAAAACAGACCTCCCATAGTGTAATACTGCATAATCGCTTTATTTTAAAGAAATAAAAATGTCCACTCACATGGAAGATGATCACTGAAAACTTAAATCCACTGCTATGGGAATGAACATGTGAATCTAGCTCAGAGATGGCACCCGCATCCGGGATGACGTCTCTACGTCTCGTCCTATCGATACGTGCCGACGCGTTGCGTCACGGTAAACACGTGACTTCATCAGGGTCAAGCATGTGCACTCAATTTCTTTGGTCGACCATGGCGAGGCCTGTTCTGAGTGGAACCTGTCCTTTTAAACCGCTGTATGGTTTTGGCCACCGTGCTGAAGCTCAGTTTCAGGGTCTTGGCAATATTCTTATAGCCTAGGCCATCTTTGTGTAGAGCAACAGTTCTTTTTTTCAGATCCTCAGAGAGTTCTTTGCCATGAGATGCCATGTTGAACTTCCAGTGACCAGTATGAGAGAGTGAGAGGGATTACACCAAATTTAGCACGCCTACTCCCCATTCACACCTGAGACCTTGTAAAACTAACAGGTCACATGACACCGGGGAGGGAAAATAGCTAATTTGGCCCAATTTTGACATTTTCACTTAGGTGGTGTACTCCCTTTGTTGCTGGCAGTTTAGACATTAATGGCTATGTGTTGAGTTATTTTGAGGGGACAGCAAATTTACACTGTTATACAAGCTGTACACTCACTACATCACATTGTAGCAAAGTATAATTTATTCAGTGTGGTCACATGAAAAGATATAATAAAATATTTACAAAAATGTGAGGGGTATACTCACGTCTGTGAGATACTGTACCTTTATGCTCTGCTGTGCCATTGATTTTGGTATAGTAGCAGGCAACGCAGCCACACTGCAGTATAATACAAGGCACATCATGCGTGTTGTGGTGTTTTGGGTTTAAAAAAAACAAAATAAAAAAAAACACTCATCTTGAATGGGCTCCAAGAGCACCTTTACACAGCACACCTTACTGCATGGTAATGCAAGGCATCTACAATAGAGAAGGGAGCCTACGGGCACAATTTTCAAAGCCAATGCATTAGAAAAAGAATCCTTATTTTAAACAAAAGTGACACTTATTGCTGAATGCAATGAAATCTGAAAATTGCAGTCACCTAGCTGAAAAGAGATCCTTATGCTTGTATTAAAGCTCTGTGAAATGCGCCATATTTGTTTATATAGGATAGTCAAATATACAGTCAGGTCCATAAATATTGGGACATAGACACAATTCTAAAATTTTTGGCTCTATACACCACCACAATGGATCGCAAATGAAACTAACAAGATGTGCTTTAACTGCAGACTGTCAGCTTTAATTTGAGGGTATTTACATCCAAATCAGGTGAACGGTGTAGGAATTACAACAGTTTGCATATGTGCCTCCCAATTGTTAAGGGACCAAAAGTAATGGGACAGAATAATAATCATAAATCAAACTTTCACTTTTTAATACTTGGTTACAAATCCTTTGCAGTCAATTACAGCCTGAAGTCTGGAACACAGACATCACCAGACGCTGGGTTTCATCCCTGGTGATGCTCTGCCAGGCCTCTACTGCAACTGTCTTCAGTTCCTGCTTGTTCTTGGGGCATTTTCCCTTCAGTTTTGTCTTCAGCAAGTGAAATGCGTGCTCAAATCGGATTCAGGTCAGGTGATTGACTTGGCCATTGCATAACATTCCACTTCTTTCCCTTAAAAATCTCTTTGGTTGCTTTTGCAGTATGCTTTGGGTCATTGTCCATCTGCATTGTGAAGCGGAGTCCAATGAGTTCTGAAGCATTTGGCTGAATATGAGCAGATAATATTGCCTGAAACACTTCAGATTTCATCCTGCTGCTTTTGTCAGCAGTCACATCATCAATAAATACAAGAGAACTAATTCCATTGGCAGCCATACATGCCCACGCCATGACACTACCACCACCATGCTTCACTGATGAGGTGGTATGCTTAGGATCATGAGCAGTTCCTTTCCTTCTCCATACTCTTCTCTTCCCATCACTCTGGTACAAGTTGAACTTGGTCTCATCTGTCCATAGGATGTTGTCCCAGAACTGTGAAGGCTTTTTTAGATGTCGTTGGCAAACTCTAATCTGGCCTTCCTGTTGTTGAGGCTCACCAATGGTTTACATCTTGTGGTGAACCCTCTGTATTCACTCTGGTGAAGTCTTCTCTTGATTGTTGACTGACACACATACACCTACCTCCTGGAGAGTGTTCTTGATCTGGCCAACTGTTGTGAAGGGTGTTTTCTTCACCAGGGAAAGAATTCTTCCGTCATCCACCACAGTTGTTTTCCGTGGTCTTCCGGGTCTTTTGGTGTTGCTGAGCTCACCGGTGCGTTCCTTCTTTTTAAGAATGTTCCAAACAGTTGTTTTGGCCACGCATATGCTTTTGTTTAGAGGCGCCTTGTGGCTGTTAGGCAGCCCATTCAAAAGGAATGCACTCTGCAATGCATAAAAAATAAGTCATGCTGCATTTTTTTTTTGCAGTGCAGGTGCATTGGGTGGCATTCAGAATTAAATGCAGCACACCAATACGTGTAACATTTATTACTGCAGCACAATTATGTGAATGGCCCCTAAAATGACAATACAAACATTAAGTATACAGCTAAAAATAGACGACAAAAGTTTTAATTATTCAAACTCTCATTTATGAGCCAAGAGTGTAGATTCAGTTTTCAGGGTGTTAGAATTTAATTGTAGGTGGAACTGCAGTAATGATGTTTCTAGATACTGACTGATCACAAGATCATTATTCTAAGATCTTGTTCACATGTCTGTCCAGGAAGATACACAACCTACATTAGCATATTTCTGTGGAAGGTACACCACTTCATGGCTGTTCACATGTATTTGCACATGGAGCAATTACCTGCAGTTAGGGATGCTTGTAAATCACTCCATGCAAACAGTCATGGACAGTCAGCCTGTCATTGATTTGTACAGGTTTCCTGTCTGCAGCTGATAGCAAAAACCTGGTCATACCCACTGCCAAAGAAAGCTGATCTGGACGGCGGACCTTGGGCGGTTGTGCAAATGTGGGAAAAGTCATCCAGACAGTACAGATAGCTTCTTGCTCTCTGATCACTCTTACCTGCATTTAGATATTCCAGCTTTAACCACTTGCCCTCCTGAGGATTTACCCCCCCCCCCCCTTCCTGACCAGGCCATGTTTTGCATTTCGGCACTACGTTACTTTGACAATTGCGCGGTCAAGCAACGCTGCACCCAAATGAAATTTACTCTTTGTTTTCCGACAAATTGAGCTTTCTTTTGGCGGTATTTGATCACCTGTGCCTGTTTCATTTTTTGCACTATAAAAAAAAATGTCCAGTTAAAATTTAAAAAAAAAAAATTTCCTAAAATTTAGGCCATGTCTTTGCTACAAAAAATCCCAATATGTATAAATTAATTGGTTTACGTGCCAGTTATAGTTTACAAATGGCGGTATAGATACTAGATTTTATTTTATTTTTACTAGTAACAGTGGCGATCAGCGACTTATAGCGGGACTGCGGAAGACATTCTGACACGGGGGGAACTGATTTGGTGTCCCCAGTGACAGCATTGACACTATACTAATGGCACTGGGCAGGAAGGTGTGATGCCCATGAAGGGCAATCAAAGGGTTAACTGTGTGCAGGGAGTGGTTTACTAGGGGGCCATGTCAGTGTGCTTCACTGTAAGCACACTGCTTTGGATGGCTGTGCCCCAGTCTCAAGTCTTTTGCAGACTCTAACAGGTTTTCTTCTAAGATTGCCCTGTATTTAGTTCCATCCATCTTCCCATCAATTCTGACCAGCTTCCCTGTCCCTGCTCAAGAAAAGTATCTCCCCAGCATGATGCTGTCACGTTTCACAGTGGGGATGGTGTGTTCAGGGTGATGTGCAGTGTTAGTTTTCCACCACACAGCATTTTGCTTTTCGGCCAAAAAGTTAAATTTTGGTCTTATCTGACCAGAGCACCTTCTTCACGTTTGCTGTGTCCCCCACATAGCTTCACGCAAACTGCAAACGGGACTTCTTATGGCTTTCTACTTGCCACTCTTCCATAAAGGCCAGATTTGTGGAGTGCACAACTAATAGTTGTTCTGTGAACAGATTCTGCCACCTGAGCTGTGGATCGCAGCAGCTCATCCAGAGTTACCATGGACCTCTTGGCTGCTTCTCTGATTAATGTTCTCCTTGCCCAGCCTGTCAGTTTAGGTAGATGGCCATGTCTTGGAAGGTTTGTAGTTGTGCCATACTTTTTCCATTTTCAAATGATGGATTGAACAGTGCTCCATGAGATGTTAAAAATTTGGGATGATTTTTTTTTTTAACCCTGACTCTGCGCTTTATACTTCTCCACAACTTTATCCCTGACATGTTCCTTGGCCTTCATGATGCTGTATGCTCACTAATATTCTCTAACAAACCTCTAAGTGCTTCACAGAACAGCTGTATTTATAATGAGATTAAATTACGCACAGGTGGACTCTATTAAGTAGGTGACTTCTGAAGGCAATTGGTTCCACTAGATTTTAGTTAGGAGTATCAGTGGAAAGGGGGCTGAAACAAATGCACACCACACCTTTCAGATATTTATTTGTAAAAATTATGAAAACCATTTCTCATTTTCCTCCCACTTTTATGCCACAATTATGTTCCACTTTGTGTTGGTTTATCACATAAAATCCCAATAAAATACATTTATTTTTTTGGTTGTAACATGGCAAAATGTGGAAAAGTTCAAGAGATATGAATACTTTTTCAAGGCACTGTATATAAATGGCTTCAAAACAATCTATTATCATTTTTAATGTTTAAGAGGAACTTACTTTCTTCTGTTTAAATGCAATGTATTACTTGCTAGATAGAATAATTATCTTACTTAAATAAGCAGAAGTATCATCTTAACCTGTTAAAAATACTCACTGGGGTACTTCTACCACTGAAACCAAAATATGTTCCTTATTTTATTAAAGTGTCAGAAGAAACAATTGTCTGTATTGTCCCATACCAATTAGATCATTCTCCAATGGTCATTTCTTACCATTTGGAATACTTTGTAGGGAGAAAGTCTTCTGGATTATGTGTGTTATGCTCTAGCAACCAGACAGTTTGATAAAGGACTTTACTCCCAGCTGGAATTTGACTGGGAACCACATATCATGATGTAATAACAGTGGGAAGTGCATTAAAGTCATACTTACTTGCTCTGTGCAATAGTTCCCTTCCACAGAGTGCTCTAGGGGCACTCATGCGTGCTCACTCCCAAGCTCCATTCTGTCTATTAGTGCATCGCATTTCACTGGCTGAGATTGACAACAGTGGAAGCCTTTCTGCCTTTACAACCACTTTAAGCGCCAGATCACATTAAAGCTGATTTTGAAATCGTGTGACTTACAGGTGACCTGCCAGTTTCAGTTGCTATTTGGGGGGGGGGGGGGGGGGGGTTGGATAGAGAAGGGCCTCTGGGTTTTGTTTTGTTTTTTTTCTTTGTTCCACAGGTGGCATTTCCCTTCATTTCCTGTCCTGAAGACACAACAGCAAATTAGAAGAAATCTTTGCAAATGAACAGTTTCTATCTTACAGATGTGATAGAAACAGTTGTCTTCAATGGAGGATTTTCTCTGATGACAGCTCAAAATTATTGGATTTCCCCTTACTTTCTGTCTCAATGGTCACAGCAAAAACTACTCAGCACCAATAAAAACCTGACAAAATGTCCAACTCTTTCCCACTCCAGAACTTAAATAAAATGCCTTTATGTACACTTAGGGAACATATTTATAAAACAGTGAATAGGACATTCACTGGTGTTGAATCAATCACTCATGCACATGCACCAGGACGATGTTTGGTGAAAATCAATCTCTCTCATATAGAGAGAGAGAGAGGATGAGAGATCTATATCTCCATCCATATGTCCTCACGCACTATACTGCCAAACGTATTGGGATGCCTGCCTTTACACACATGAACTTTAATGGCATCCCAGTCTTAGTCCATAGGGTTCAATATTGAGTTGGCCAAACCTTTGC